>NW_012114600.1:7500504-7565966 GCF_000951035.1 Colobus angolensis palliatus | reverse complement strand
TGTTTGTTCTGGAGCAATTCAGGGCTGCATTCTCCCATTTCTATAGCTAGTTTCCACTCTCATAGCCAGTCCCTCCTCAATGTATGCTTATTTTAAAGGAATGGTACATTTGATTCTTTGAGGACAGAGATAAACTATCTCCTGTGGTGAATCCCAAACCTCCTTCCATGGATCCCTGACCTGTAAAAGAAAATTCACAATATGCATTCCACTCATGTAACATGTAATTCCCAGTAACAGAAAGAAAACCCAAGACCCTGATTTTTTATTCGGCAGGCAGTCTCCACCTCCCTGCCCCAACATGCTAACCAAAAGGTGGGATATCTTCTCTCCTGAGAATCCCCACTGTTGCCCTCCATGAGGCATTGTTTTAACAGCTTCATTTACTTGAAACAAAGCAAAGATGACATGATTTGCAAATTAATTTTTTAACTGTTGAGTGAATGAACAACAGTTGGTTCATTTGGGGTTTTCCCCCCCTTTAATTTAAATGTTTTTAAATTACTTTATACAGTTCCGCCTTAAGGGCTAAAGATTTTTGTTTTGTTCTGTTTTGTTTTGTTTTTGAGACAGAGTCTTGCTCTGTCTCCCAGGCTGGAGTGCAGTGGCGCTATCTCGGCTCACTGCAGCCTCTGCCTCCCAGGTTTAAGCGATTCTCCTGCCTCAGCCTCCCTAGTAGCTGGGACTGCTAAAGATGTTTTGTCCCTCTGATTTGCTTTCATTCTTCAGGCTGAGGGCAAAAAGTCAAGCATCATAGGATTCTCTTCCTACAATTCCACTGCTCTTTTATTTCCCTTATTTGAGCAAAAGCTTTCTTAGCCTGGGGCCTATTTTTCATGCAGCTAAAACTGTTTTCCTTTTAGACAAAAGGATTTTGTGATTCCTGTTTCAATAAAAACTTACATTAGAATTTGTCAAAACTGCTTTCATTTTGATTATCAGTCACGATTATCTCTACAATATAGCACTTTCCTTGCCAGCAACAAGAAAAATAAACTAATGAACCCAGAGGGCTTAACAATTTAAATTTTATCGTCTGGCTTTAAAGCAAGGCTCTACTGTCATTCCCAGGGATCAGTTAAACAGAGAGAGCCTTTAGATCGGCAGCAATGAAATCTTTAATATTCAGACCTCGGACAATATTGCAGGTGAGAGCGCGCATTTTCCGCGGCGTACCACGGTACAGTAAAACTGCGCCCCCTGGTGGTGAACCAATTCCCACGGCTTCTGAAGAGAAGGGCTCCGCAGATGAGAAGCTTCTGGTACTTTGGCAGTTCCCTCTTGCTGAGATGAAATAAACTACTTTTTGTTTCAGCTGGTGTAGTGAACGTCTTGGTTCCTGAGCATCCCTTGCTTGAAATTCAGCTTTGAGGTCAAAGAACAAGAAAGTACTTAAAAAGTTCTGTTACGTATTAGGACAGTTATGTACCTGCGGTCAGGTTACATTTGAAAAGAAATGTGACGTGAAAAAAAAGGCATTGGAGACCGGGCGCAGTGGCTCACGCCTGTAATCCCAGCACTTTGGGAGGCCGAGGCGGGTGGATCACGAGGTCAGGAGTTCAAGACCACCCTGGCCAGCGTGGTGAAACCCCGACTCTACTAAAAATACAAAAATTAGCCGGGCATGGTGGCAGGCCCCTGTAATCCCAGCTACTCGGGAGGCTGAGCCAGAGTATTGGCTGAACCAGGGAGGCAGAGGTTGCAGTGAGCCGAGATCCTGCCACTACACTCCAGCTTTGAGGACATTTGCTTTATTACAACCTCCAGGAACATGTTCCAAAGCAGTCTAACAATAAAGAAAGGCCAAAAGTCCCTTCTCAATCATCTTTCCCACCATAATAGACCCCTTTCGCCAGAGATAACCACCTCCACGACTTTGAAATGTATCTTTCCAGAACTTTCTCTATGCATTTATATGCATGTGTATGTACATAGTAAAATACATATACATGTACTGTTGTTTTATTTGTTTGTTTTTGAATTGTTTTGGTTGCAAGAGTTAGAAAATCGAGATCAAACTAGTTTAAGCCAAAATAATGGGAAACAGGGAGTATGTATTGGCTATTGTGAGAATCTGAAAAGTCTCTAATAAGTTGGCGTCAAGTGTAGGTGGATAAAGGACTAAAAACACTAGGATGTCACATAGAGGTCCATTTTTCCACTCTGCTTCTTACTCCTTAGGCTCCATTCTTAAATTTTATGTGGTGCTCAAAGGGCTACAGCAAACTCCAAGCCTTACACCTGAGATACTTTGGATATTTGTCCCCACCAAAATCGCATGTTGAGATGTAGTCCCCCATGTTGAAGGTGAAGCATGACCAGATGTATTTAGATCCTGGGGGTGAATCCCAAATGAATGGCTTGGGTCATCTCCTGATGATAAATGAGCTCCTTCTGAGTTCACAGGAGATCTGGTCCTTTGCTTTCACCGTGTGATGTGCCTGCTCCCCCTTTGCTTTCCACCACGATTGTAAGCTTCCTGAGACCTTTCCAGAAGCAGATGCCAGTGCTGTGCTTTCTGTACAGCCTGCAGAACCGTGAGCCAATTAAAGCTCTTTTCTTATAAAATATCCAGTCTCAGATATTTCTTTATAGCAACAAATAGCCTAATATTTCACTCATGTCTGAAAGGACAGAGAAAGAGCCTCTTTCTCCAAAGCCCTAGCAAACTTTATATTGTATCTAATTGGATTTGCCAGTCGTGGACCCATTCCTGACCCAGTTACTATAGACTGGGAGACTACAGTTTGATGATCAGGCTAGGGCCAATCAACACCCACATCATGAGCTGTGAGTGAAGGTAAATTACATGGGCTGAGACTATAGGAGGTTTTCCCATCAGAAATCTGATGTACTATTTTGCCAGAAGTCAGGTGAATAAATACTGGCAGTAAAACCAACATATTTGAGTTGCCATAAGTAATTAGTAAGTTAACATGGCATAAAATACAAGTAAACCATTTCAAGAAGGAAGAACTGGCTAAGATAAAAAATTATATTATATAGAGATCAAAGAGAATGAAAACTCATGGAAAATCTTGGATTTTTATTATAGAAAGTCAATGAAAGGCCAGATACAGTGGCTCACACTTGTATTACCAGCACTTTGGGAGGCCGAGGTGAGTGGATCATCTGAGGTGAGGAGTTCAAGACCAGCCTGGCTGACATTGTGAAACCCCATCTCTACTAAAAATATCAAAATTAGCTGGGCATGTTGGCGTACCCCTGTAATCCCAGCTACTCGGGAGACTGACATAGGAGAATCGTTTGAACCCAGGAGGCGGAGGTTGCAGTAAGCCGAGATTGCACCACTGCACTATAGCCTGGGCAACAGAGAGACCCTCTCTCAAAAAAAAAAAAAGAGAGAGAGAGAGAGAGAGAAAGTCAATGAATGGTGACTGCTAAGAATCAGAATGTTATTTTGATGGCATTTTCTTCACGAAACCTAGTAATGCCAGAATCCCATCCTTTTGAATATTCCTCCTCTCTGTATGTATAATAAGCAATAGCAGCATCAGAATAAAGATATTATATTATTAATAAGTACAAAGGTAAAGTATGGGTCCTATGGCTTAGTTATGAGGTATAAGAGATACTTGGGTGTTTAGTACTTCCTGCAAGAAGCTTTCTTTGACTTGCTCTAAGGAGGAGGAGGAAAAAGATGAAAGGAAGGAGACAAGAATGGAGGGAAATAAGAAAAGATGGTCACCATACCCCAATGGCCAGTGCCCTGTCTAGATCTGCCACTACAGAAAGACAAGGAGCAGGAAGCACAATGAAGCATGAGGGATGGATGACCTTTTAACATACACTGACCCTGCCCACTAGTAACTATAACCCAATCAGCAATAGAGCCTGTGACACATCATTATATCATCTCTTCCTCCTTTGGATAGGGAGAGTTGCAATGTCTCTTTCCCCTCAGAGACTTTTAAGAGAGCAATTTTAATTAAGATAAAATTAGTAGAAATATCAAACATAGGCTGCATTTTCTATAAGTCTCTTGCTAAATGTAATAAAGAGTAGCTTCAAGAGTTATCAGGATCAAGGGAAAGGCTGTGAGCAGGGATTAGGTATGATATGAATTTATTTAGATGCTGAAGTAAAAAGAAATAGTCAATTCAAGAGCTGGAATGATTGACAGGACAAAGTCCCAAAGAAGGCGGAAAGGATATGAGCAAGAACATACGGGGTGAGGCAAGGCTAGCCTAGTCATAGGGAGGAAGAGAGACACTTCTTCCTCTGAGAAAAAGAGGCAGGGATACAAAAAAGAATGTCATCATAAGAAAGAAGATCATATTAATAACAAGAATAGGGAAAGAGTTTTGTTAAATGGATAATCGTGTGTATTTGGGGGTGACGGGTAGAGTGAGCCTAGATGTAGTCACAAAGATTCCACTTCATGTCTTCACTACACTGTTTCCTTGACTGTGTAACCTTGGGCAGCTTATTCTTTATAAGCTTTAGTTTTCTCTTCTGTAACTGGGAATAATAATACTGTATTCGTAATTGGATGATTTCAATTCTAACAGATAATCCATATTCAAACTGTCCTGAACGCTACAGAAATATAAGGCATGAATCTGAATGGCCAGTGTTGGGCAACATCAGGAACGGCATGATCCGCTTTTTCCAAAAATGTTATGAAGGAGCCAGGTTCTATCACTTTCTCTACTCCGCTATTCTTAGCATATTGGGTTTGCCCTCCACTGGCTTCCCCCAAAGTGACAAGAAGGCTTCAACATTTTCAGGTGTCGTAAGTTTCCAACGTATGCACATAAGGATAGTACCTAGTTCCTATCCTCAAATGTAATATATTTCAGCTAGTAAAATAGCCACATGACCAAATATAAAAGAAACTAATAATACATAGCACAATGTAGTAAATAATTGCTACAGGGGAAAAAACCAGAGTAATTGAATTTTGGTTGTGGAGTGTCAAAAGTATTCTTTATTGACCCAGATGAATAGCTACAAATGATCAAAGTTAAAAAGAAACAAACAAACAAACAAAAAACCCAAACAATTTGGCTTGTGAATTCAAGGAATGCCCTCATTAAGCAGGATCCAGTGATTTGAAATGAGAACAATGGGAAGTATTTGTTTCAAAGTAGACTCACTAATGAAACTAACAATTCACTTTGTTTCACTGAGATGTGATTAATTTGGTTTGAGATTGGTTTTTCAGGCAGTTCCAATATTTGAGCTAGTTAGTGGAAAACAATTTTATTTTTATTTATTTATTTATTAAATTTTGAGACAGGGTCTTGCTTTGTAGTCCAGGCTTGAGTGCAGTGGTGCCATCACGGCTTACTGCACCCTCGACCTCCCAGGCTCAAGCGATCCTTCCACCTCAACCTGCCTCCTGCTTCAGCATCCCAAAGTGCTGGGATTACAGGCGTGAGCCACCAGGCCCAGTGGAAAAGACCTTTTAAATTGAACTTGCAACATGATAAGCTTCTTGCTGTTTTAAACAATTTTATATATTTTGTTTTGCATTTTGAATCCAATTTGTAAACTCAATTGTAACACTCACGTACCACTGTGACCCTACTTAGCCAAATTGAACGGATTTATCAAGTTAAAACTAAGCAAAGTATGCAGCTGAAACAATCAACATATATTTTATAATTGGCTAATGAGGGGAGTTATATAAATTAATAAATTCCTCTTTCCTTACACCCTCAACTCAAAAAAACCACAAACTTTAAATTTGATAATACAAATTGTGTAATTCATTGTCCGTATAATGTTGCATGGTATGAACAAACACTGTTTGGAAAGATACTTTTGTCTTCGCAGCCAGTAGTACTTACACATGCAAAATAAAATGATCATTTAAATTAACTTGAGCAAAAAACATTTCAGCAAGAGTGGCCAACGTCAATATATCTAAAAACATGCCATTGCAATTTCCCTCCAGATTCTCTCTCACAATTTTTAAAATGTTGATGTGGGTTGGCTCTGTGTTCCCACCCAAATCTCATCTCATAATGTAATCCCCACATTTTGAGTGAGGGACCTGTAATCCCCACGTGTCAAAGGAGGGAGGTGATTGGATCATAGGGGCAGCTTCCCCCATGCTAATCTCATGAAAGTGAGTTCTCCTGAGATCTGATGGCTTTATAAGTGGATGGCGTGAACCCCGGAGATGGAGCTTGCAGTGAGCTGAGATCCGGCCACTGCACTCCAGGCTGGGGGCAGAGCGAGCGAGACTCTGTCTCAAAAAAAAAAAAGAAAGAAAGAAATTCCTCCTTCATGCTTCTCTTTCCTGCTTCCCTTTCTGCCGTGACGGTAAATTTCCTGAGGCCTCCCCAGCCATGCAGAATGGTTAGTCAATTAAACCTCCTTTGTTTATAAATTATGCAGCCTCCGGTAGTATCTTTATAGCAATGTGAAAACGGACCCATACAAATGTATACCATGGAACATTTTTATACCTAGATTACACTGAACCACCTTTGGGTAATGCTGAAGTTGATTTTCATGCTAAGAGTCAATAAACGTGAGACAGAGATCCTTTATGGTGGAAGTAAGAGCATTCACTACTTTCTTCCTGTGATTTTCTTAAACTGGGAATTCTTTTAGAAAACTTATCTTTGTAGGTGCAATTAGAGAGGTTTGATCTACAACTTGGCCTGCAATTAAAGAAGGGTGAGCGTCCTTAGTACGTAAGAGCAAGGCCTGTGTTTGCTTTGTTTAACAGTAAAGCCCTTGAGACCAGCTAGTACAGTACTGTCGCATGTAGGGGCTCAAATGTTTACTCCAAGAACATATGAATGAATTAATGAATGGCGTCAGTCTGTATGGACTCTGATTGACTTGGGTATGTAAGTCATGACTTTCCACATTTAAGGATAATATAATGACAACTTGAAGTAACACGAAGTGCCTGTAGAGCATGACATCTAAACCCCAACTCTAGTCCATCCAGTGGTCAGATTTTAACTGGGCAACCAATCAGACATAGAATGTTTTTTTCTTAAGAAACACATTGCATAAATTATAGATTTTAATAGAAATATACTATTTTTTGAGCATTTGCTTTATGAAAAGCAGTTTATTTTGCACAGTCCTTAATTGTTCTCATTCTCAAGCAGGAAAACACACATGCTCATATGTAAAAATAGATGATGATATAAATTATTGTATACCAAAGAATTGATAAAGACAAATTTCTAGTCAAGTTCACGGGAGACAAAAAATGGATGGGCTGAAATTTAAAAACTATTTAAATACAATGATTTTTTTTCTCCATTTCAAGACAATAATATGAAAAACAAAACTGTAACAAAAATAGTTATTCCTAATTGGTACCAAAATTATTTATGAAATGTTAGCCGATCAAATTAAAGAGTTAATAATTTACTTTGCTTCAGTTTTAAAATCTACTTAGTTTCTACCTTTATCGGGCCTATTAGTGATCACTGTCTGTTTTGTCATCAACTTGGGGAGTCTAGATTGCAAGTAGCAATGCACAACTTCTGTGTGTATTGGCTCTGTATTAATGAACGTCTTACTTAGCTACTAACCAGACGTGTGATCACTCTGCCTATCACTCTGTGGTTTTGCACATTCTTCTAAAGAAAAATTTTCAAAGAATAGAAATATTACACAAATCCATAAATCTCAAAACATAGACTAAGAATCAATACTTTGAAAATCTTCGAAAAAAATCTTGAAAATTTTGAAGATAAAAGCTAAATCTATATACTTATCAATCAATGATCTCTCATCTCGGAAAATTACTCTGAGCTCTGTAGAGAACTAGAAAGAGATGAACCATTTTAGTAGCTCTCCCTAGTACTAAAAAGAAAAATAAAGCTTCCTAGTGGGAAAAAAGCATTCCTCAGAATGCAATACAAAAAAGAAATGTGTTTCTGAGCTGAAGAGCTAAGATAATTTCATTATTTTCTTTGAGTTATTTATTTGTTATAAGAGATGTTTGGATGAGTTTAGAAAAATTCAGTAAATATGTTATTGCCACTGGCTAATGATGACAGATATTCATCAGGGAGTCATTTGATAAGAGAATAAGAATGCAATAGTGCACTGACAAGAAAAGCGAAGTCAATTTCTTCTGTATGATCTCTGTTTTGTAAAATTGCCATGAAATTTCCATGCAGGAGCACCACAGTAATCACAGCTATTTCTCACAGACCTACAGGCTAAGTGTAGACTGAGCTTTCAATTGTCATCCTGATGGATGAGAGACTCACAGTGTGAATGATGGGGGGAAAGCAGTCAACTAATATACATCCATAATTTTAAAGCATTTGCTGATATGAAAAAATAAAGCTTTAGGTTTCTGTTATAGTTTAGGTGTATAGCAAAATTGCTTTGTGTCTTTATTTTTAAAACTATGTTTTCAGCTTGGATAAAATTTATACATACATTTTATCTCTCAGAAGATAGTAGACTTTTATTATACTTTTTGATCAGTTCCTACATTTGGACCCTTTTTCTCTGTTTAGGATAGTGCCTGGATTATGAACATTGCCTTGCCAAAATAGAAAGCCAGAAGCTCACTTTCCCAGCATTCTCCAGAGTTAGGGGCAGGCAGGCGACCCAGGCTTGGCCAAGCAACAAATCTGCACAAGATTACCAGAGCCGTTTCTTAATGATAAAGGGGGTCATTCCAACAAGAGGACATAAATCTAGAAGTTAAACATCTAAAAACAGAGCTTCAGCCTGGGCAACATGGAAGACCTTATCTCTACAAAAATTACAAAAAAATTAGCTAAGTGTGGTGGGATGCACCTGAAGTCCCAGATACTTGAGAGGCTGAGGTGTGAGGATCACTTGAGCCTGGGGAGGTCGAGGCTGCAGTGAGCCATGATTGTGCCACTGCACTCTAACCTGGGCGTCAGAGTGAGATCCTGACTCAAAAATAATAAAGTAAAATAAAATAAATATAAATAAACAGAGCTTCCAAATGCATGATAGTGATGAAATAAAAATAGAAAAAAATCACACTTGAGTCAGAGATTTTAATACTTTGTCAGTAATTGATAGAACTAGTACACAAAAAATAGTATGTAATAAGGATATAAAATATTTGAATAACACTATCAACCAACTTAACCTTAACCTTAACACTCCATCCAACAACAGCAGATAACACATTTCTTTCAAGTACACACAGAACATTTACCCAAGTTAGAGCATATCTTAGATTTTACAACTAATCTTAACAAATTTAAGATTTAAGACATTCAAAGTATATTCTCTGACTATAGTAGAATTCAGTTCAAACCAATAACTCCCAAATATTTAGAAACTAAAGAGCACACTTCTACATTAACCATAGGCTAAGGAAGGAGCTAAAAGAGTGATTAGAAAGTATTTTTGAACTGAATGAAAAGGAAAACATAATAGATCAACATTTGTACGATACTACTAAAGCAGAGCTAAGGGGAAGCTACAAGCTAAATGCCTGTAACAGAAGCAAAAAAGCACCTCAAATCAGTGATCTCAACTTCAATCTTAAAAAACAAAAAAAGGAAGAGAAAATAAAATTTTAAGAAGAGAAGTCAAAGAGGGATCACTGAAATGGAAGACAGAGACAATAGTTTTAGTTTCAATCAATGAAGCTAAAAGCTGGTTGTTGAAAAAGATGAGTAAAATTGATAATCCTCTCACAAGACTGATCAGGAAAAAATGATAGAGGCTACAAATTATCAGTATCAGGAATGAGAGCTGTTACATCATTGTAGATTCCACAAGTATTAAAAGGATCATAAGGTAATATTATAAATATTTCATACTGGAAAAATTTATGAAATAGACATACTCCTTGAAATAGACAAATTACCAAAGCTCACTCAAATAGAAATAGATTATTCGAATAGCTTTATGTCTATTAAGAAACTATTTGTAGTTTAAAACTTTCCCATGAGGCAAATTCCAAGCTCAGTCAACTTCACTGGCAAAGTCTACCAAACATTTAAGGAAAAAATAATGTAATTCTATACCAATTCTTTCAGAAAATTGAAGAGTATGAAATACTTCCCAACACATTCTGAGATCAGCATTACCCTGATTCCAAAACCAGACAATTACAAGAGAGATACAAAACATTTTCTTTATGTACATAGATACAAAGATTCTAAACAAAAATTTAGCAAATCAAATCCAACAATATATTCAATATATTAAAAGAAGGATAATACACCATTTGCTGTTCCTTTTCTTCTTTCCTAAGGTTGAAGCTGAAGTCATTCAACACAGCAAAAGACAATTAAGTGGGGAAAGGACAATCTTTTCAATAAATGATGCTGGAACATTTGGATATCCACAGGCAGAAAAATAAACTTCAATCCATAGCTTAAGTCATGTACAAAAATTAACTCAAAATGGATGATAGAATGGAAGGTGAGAATCTAAAACTGAAAATCTTCTGGAAGAAAATCTAGGAGAAAATCTTTGCTACCTTGCATTAGGCAACGACTTCTTAAATATAATATTAAATGAATAGGTGTGGTGGCTCACGCCTGTAATCCTATCAGTTTGGGAGGCTGAGGCAGGTGGATCCCTTGAGGCAGGGAGTTCGAGACCAGCTTGGCCAACAGGGCAAAACTCAGTCTCTACTTAAAAAAAAACAAATTAGAGAGGCAGGGTAATGCACATCTGTAATCCCAGCTACTAGGGAAGCTGAAGCATGAGAATTGCTTGAACCTGGGAGGCGGAGTTTGCAGTAAGTCCTGTTGCGCCACTGCTCTCCAGCCTGAGTGACAGAGTAAGACTCTGTCTCAAAATTACTTAATTAAATTAAATACCAAAAACACAATCCCTAAAAGAAAAACACTGATCATTTAGATTTCACCAAAATTGGAAATCCGTCTACTTCAAAAGATGCTTTATGTTTTAATTGTACTTGTTCACATGCAATTGTCAGAAATAACACAGAACAATCCCATGTATCCTTTACCCAGTATCCCCCAATGGCAACAGCTTGCAAAACTACAGCACAATATACAATATCACAACCAAGATATTCACACTGATACAGAACATTTCCATAACCACAAGGATCTCTTGTGCTGTCCTTTTATATCTACACTGACTTTCCTCCTGCCCTCACCTTCTCTTTGACCTCAGATATGAATAATCTGTTCTCCATTTCTATAATTTTGTCACTTCAAGGATGTTATTTAAATGGAATCATACAGTATATATACAAACTCTTGGAAGTGACTTTTTTCACTCATCATAATTCTTTGGAGATTAATCTAGGTTGTTGCATGTATCAGTATTTCATTATATGTGTATATATATAGACTTAGATCAATATTCTCTTTTTTTTTTGCCTATGTATCTCCATTGGCTTCAGCACCAGCTTTGTGGGAAAGGCTATGATCTCTTCTATTGGACTACTTTTGTATTTTTGTCAAAAATTAGCGAGGCCTGTTTATGGGTATTTCATTTTATATATATATTTCATTATATATATATATCATATGTAATATATATATTTCATTATATATACTTCATTTTTTACATATATACATAGAGAGAGAGATGTGTAGTGTTTCATGGTATGGGTATACCACAGTTGGTTTAACCATTCACCCATTTGAAGACTTGGGTTATTTCCAGCATTTGGCTATTACTTATAAAATAGCTATAAATATTTGTGTACAGGTTTTTGTGTGAATATAAGTTTTTCATTTATTTGACATAAATACCCAAGGATGTAATTGCTGGATTATTTGTTTGGTAAGTGGCTTGTTTACTTTTTTCAAAAAGTACCAAAATGCCTTCCAGAGTGGTTGTACCATTTTACATTCCTTCATTCTCTGGATCCAGATCCTCCAGATCCTCATCAACGTTTGGTGTTGTCTCTTTGTTTCTTTTAGCCATTTATATAGGTGTGCAGTGTTATCTCATTATGGTATCAATTTGCATTTTTAAAAGGCTAATCATGGTCACCCTGTTTCCATGTCCCTATTTGCCATCTGTGTATCCTCTTCAGTGAAATATCTCTTCATGCCCTTTGCCCATTTTCTTATTGGATTGTTTATTTTTTCACTCTTGATATTCAAGAATTCTTTATGTATTTTGGATACTAATCTTTACTTGGATATGTAGTGAGCAAATCTTTTCTCCCAATCTATAGCTTTCTGTTTATCTCTTAACAGAGAGTTAATAGCTCTTAATTTTGACAAAGTCTAATATCATTTTGTTTCTTGTATGGATTATGTATTTGGTTTCAAGTCTAAGAACTCTGCCTAACCCTAGGTTCCAGAGATTTTCTCCTATGTTTTTTTCTAAAAGTGCTATAGTTTTATGTATTATATTTAATCTCTTGACCCATTGTGAATTAATTTTTGTATAAGGCATGTGACTTAGGTCAATATTTTTTTTTTTTTTTTTTTGCCTATGTATCTCCACTGGCTTCAGCACCAGCTTTGTGGAAAAGGCTATGTTCTCTTCTATTGGACTGCTTTTACGTTTTTGTCAAAAATTAGCTAGGCCTGTTTATGGGTTTATTTTGGAGTTCTCTATTTTGCTCCATTGATTTATATGTCTAATCTTCTCCCAATACCACACAGTCTTCATTACCACAACTACCTAGTAAGTCTTGAAACTGAGTAAACTGATTCTTCCCCCATTCATTCTTCTGTTTTGAAATTGTTTCAGCTCTTCTAGTTCCTTTGCATTTCCATATACATTTTAGAACAATCTTTTTTTTTTTTTTAATAGAGACGGGGTTTCAATCTTATATATATCTGCAAAAATTCTTACTGAGATTAATGATAGAAATGTGTTAAACCTGTATATCAATTTGGGGAGAATTGATACCTTTACTATATTGAGTATGTTGAGTCTTCAAATCCATGAACACGGTTTGTCTTTCCATTTATTTAGATATTCTTTCATTTCTTTCATCAGTATTTTGTAGTTTGGGGTATACAAGTCCAATACGTGTTATATTAGATTAACATCTAAGTAGTTCATTTTTTTTAGTGATCATAAGTGGCATGTATTTTTAATTTTGGCATCCACATTTTCATTGAAACTCTAGGGAAATATAATGAATTTTTGCATCTTAATCTTAGACCTTATTAGTTCTAGATGTTCTTTTGTCAAAAGGCACTTCTTAAAGAATGAAAAGACAAGTCACAGATGGGTGAAATATTTGCAAATCATATATGGGATACAGGACTCATATCCAAAATATATAAAAAGCTCTTGACACTCAATAATAGCAAGCAACTCAATTAAAAGATGGAAAATATATTTGAAAAAATACCTTGCCAAAGACAATTTAAGGATAGCAAATACATACATGAAATGATGCCTGAAATCTACTAGTTATTAAGAAAATGTAAATTAAAACTATAATGAGGTATTACTATACACCTAATTAAATGCCTAAAAGTCAAACCTACTGACCATATCAAGTGTTTTGAGGATGTGGTGGGACTGGAACATTCATCTGCTAGTAGGATTGTAAAATGCCATGACTATTAAAAAAATACTTTGGCATTTTCTTTAAAAAGTTAAAAATATACATATTATATGATCCAATCATTTAACCTTAAGTATTTGCTAGAGAGATGAAAGCATAAGTCCATCCAAAGTCTTGTTAATGTTCACAGAAGTTTACTTGTCATAGACAAAAATCAAAACCAACCAGAATGTGCATCAACAGATAAAAAGACAAATGAGCAGTTATAATATGTATCTATACACAAAAAACTAATCAGCAGTACAAAGTAATGACCTATTGATACATGTTACCACATAGATGAATCTTAAAATAATTATACTGAACTAAATAAACCAGACAAACCAGTACATATTGTTATTCCATTTATTTAATTATTTTGAGGCAAGTTCTCACTCTGTCACCCAGGCTGGAGTGCAGCAGTGCAATCATGGCTCACTGAAACCTCGACCTCCTTGGCTCCAGCAATCCTTCCACACCAGCCTCCCAAGTATCTGAGACTACAGGCATACATCACCACTCCCAGCTATTTAATTAATTATAATACAGATGAGGTCCCCCTAAGTTGCCCAAGCTGGTCTCGAACTCCTGGACTCAAGTGATCCTCCCATCTGAGCCTCACAAAGTACTGGGATTACAGGCATGAGCCACTATGCTGGGTCTGTTATTCCATTCACATAAAGTTATATTAAATGTGAACTAATATATAGCTAAAGAAAGCAGATATTGGTTGTCAGGGAATGGTATTGGTGGGAGTAGGGGAGAACAATAGGAAGAGATTTCAAAGAAGTTTTGAGGAAATATTTGATCTAGATAGTTAATTTCATTATCTTGATTGTAATGATGGTTTCACAGGTATGTACATATGTCAAAAGTGACCAAACTGTACACTTTAAATATGTGAAATTTCTTGTATGTCAATTATACTATAATAAAGTTGTTTTTTGTTGTTGTTGTTGTTGTTGCTGTTGTTTATTTTGTTTTTGTTTTCGAGACAGAGTCTCTCTCTGTTGCCCAGGCTGGAGTACAGTGGCACGATCTCGACTCACTGCAAACTCTGCCTCCTGGGTTCAAGCGATTCTCCTGCCTCAGCCTCCTGAGTTGCTGGGATTACAGGCAGCCACCACCACACCTGGCTATTTTTTTGTATTTTTAGTAGAGATGGGGTTTTGCCATGTTGGCCAGGCTGGTCTTCAAGTCCTGATCTCACATGATCTGCCTTGGCCTTCCAAAGTGCTGAAATTACAGGCATGAGCCACCATGCCCGACCCAATAAAGCTGTTTATAAAGCTTAAATGCTTACATAAGTATTTTTTTAAAAAGGACTTTTTTTCCTATTTTATATGCGGACTTTCATTTTGTTTTGTTTGTTTGTTGTTAAGCATGCAATATCTTTTTTCCATAAGAATGGGAAGGCTGGGTGAAAAATATAAAGATTTGTGTATCTGATAACATAATGAAGCTGCCATGTCAGCAGTTTTCTGCCCAGTTCTATATTCCTCATACATGAGAAAATTAAAAGTACTTATTTTTTTTAAACAATTGATCTTTGGAATTTTTGTTACATGCAGTGTAACTCAAATTCTGACTGATTCAGAAGTTGTAACTGAATTGTCGAACTAAGCCATTGGAATATTTAAAATTGAATTATCATCATAGTATCAATAAGAGTTGTGTGTCCTAGGAAATAGGAAGTATACGTTTTAAATATTAGACTCCTTCCAGATCAAAGGTAGCCAGGAAATGCATGTATACATCTTAAGTGCTTACAAAGGACAAAACCAACCATGCAATATAAGCAGCTAGGCTAGGAGTGTGAGATGTCTATGGAGTTGGTGGAAGAATCAGATACTTGTAAGCTGAACCCAATGATGTGATTTATTTGGGCTATAAGTCACACTGATATGTGATAAAAAAACAAGTAATGCTAAACCTGTTCCATGAGCCCCTAATAAGAATCCAAAAGAGCCAAAAACTCTGGTTGTGAAAGCTCAAGTGTTGGGAAAGCGATGCTGAAATGGTCTTAAGATGACGTAATTATTTCCTTACTAAGTAAGCATCCTCTATTAGAATATTTAGAATTAAGTACAGAACTGTTAAAGAAAATCAGAATTATCATATTAATATTTCTATGTTATGGAATCTGAGCATATTTGGAATGTCCTTGAAATAAAAAAGAAAATTGGCTTTTTAGAGAAACATACGAAACATTTAATTCTAATTTAAAATGATTTCTTTTGTTATTGATTTAGACTTTATTAAGGGTAACTTAAAATATTTAAGAGAACTTAAGAATCAAATTATTTAAAAGCTTATCATCTCTTAAGAACTAATTTTATATTTGAGAGGATTTTAAGATACGCAACTGAAATATTTAAGAAGGAAATTGAATATTTTGTAAGTATAGTTTAAAAATGTTTTAATATATTGAATGGAACCTATCAAACATTATTCAGAAACTGCTAAAATTTGGCTCTGCACAGTGACTCATGCCTATAATCCCAGCACTTTGGGAAGCCCAGACAGGAGGATCACTAGAGGCCTGGAGTTTGAGATCATCCTGGTCAACATAGTGAGACCCCATTTCTACACAAAAATAAAATAAATTAGCTGGGTGTCATGGCGCATGCCTCTAGTTCCAGCTACTCCAGAGACTGAGGCAGGAGGATCCCTTGAGCCCATGAGTTCAAGGCTGCAGTGAGCCATAATTGCATCACTGCACTCCAGTCTGGGAAACAGAGCAAGATCCTGTCTCAAAAATTAAAATTGGCCAGGCACGGTGGCTCAAGCCTGTAATCCTAGCACTTTGGGAGGCTGAGGCGGGCAAATTGCCTGAGCTCAGGAGTTCGAGACCAGCCTGGGCAACATGGTAAAAGCCTATCTCTACTAAAATAAAAAATAAAAATAAATTAAAAAATTTAGCTGGGCATGGCGGGGTGTGCCTGTAGTCCCAGCTATTCGGGAGGCTGAGGCAGGAGAATTGCTTGAACCTGGGAGGTGGAGGTTGCAGTGAGCCGAGGTCATGCCACTGCACTCCAGCCTGGCAACAGAGCAAGACTCTGTCTCAAAAAAAAAATTAAAATTAAGATTAAATAAACTGCCAAAATGCAAAGTAGAATGTATTTGTCTATTGAACATAAAACTTAATAAACTGAATTCAAATTTTAATATCATAGGAAATGATCCTTTTGCCATGAAAAACTGTTCCTAAAGATATAAATATCTCACATTTAATAAGAACTTCTTGTTTTCATTATGAACTTTGCGCCACATTTCTATTGTCTCTTAAATTAGTTTGTTTTTAGCCTACAAATTATCTTGTCACTGAGTTTTCAAGAACATAATTCTGAAGGTTGAAGAAAACTGTATATGTATATGTGTGTTTCTTTTATTAGACTCTGAGTTTCACGAAAGCAGATATTACATTATATTCTTCATTATCTTCTGTGGACTTGGTTTAGTGCTTGGAATAAAGTATGTTCTCCATAGCTACTCACTAGGAAGTAGTTGAACAAATTTGCTTGCTTTTCTTAAATAGAAATGTTCTCCAGTCCTTGTACACAATTAATCACAGCATGAGAACCGTTGGTTCTTGTACACAATTCTCAGAGACTTGCGGCTATTTAGCCTCTGGGTCCACTACTGACTGTTGTCCTTGATTCCTGGCAGATATACCAGGAACTTTTGGTAATAGTGGTGCCAGAATTTCACAGAGACTGGGGAAACATACTGTGTTTGCAAAAGGCAGCCTTAGAAGAAACGTTTGTCTACCTACTCCATTATAGTTTATATCATATAATTTTCATGGTTTTGCTTATTAATCTATTAAGTCATTCATTTAACCTTTCTTTTTTATGTATTTATTTAAATAGAGATAAGGTCTTGTTCTGTTGCCCAGGCTAGTGTGCAGTGACACAATCGTAGCTCACTGCATCCTGTAACTCCTGGGCTCAAGTAACCCTCCTGCCTCAGTATCCCAAGTAGTTGCGACTTCAGGCACATGCCACCACATCCAGCTAAATTTTTTTAATTTTTTAATTTTATGAGACAGGGGTCTTGCTATGGTGACCAGGGTGGTCTCAAACTCCTAGTCTCAAGCCATCCTCCTGTCTGGTTCTCCCAAAGTGCTGGGATTACATGTGTGAACCACCATGCCCAACTTAACCACGCTTTATTTTGTACCTACTACATGCCAAGAATGATAGTAGGTCTTGGGATAACAGCAGTGAATAGGAGAGACACAGTCCCTTCCCTCGCAGAGCTTTTTTTTTTTTTTTTTGGTTTGGAATTAATTTTTAGTCTTAAGAAATAAAATAGGCTGGGTGCAGTGGCTCAAGCCTATAATACCAGCACTTTGGGAGGCCCAGATGGGAGGATCATTTGAGTACAGGAATTTGAGACCAGCCTGGGGAACATAGGGAGACCCTGTATCAACAACAACAACAAAAATGTGAAAATTAGCTGTGACCAGAACACGAGGCATCTTGCTAGGGGTAGGAAGGTGATGCGGGGTGAGATGCTTTTGGAGAAATAGTAGGGATGAGATCTCTAGAGTCTTATGGACTTTTAATAAATTTTTTTGTTGAACCTCTTTGATGTTTTCCTCTCTTCTCTTAATCTTTTGAACTCTAGAATATGATACTAAATCATTAATTTAGTCTTCAATATTTTGCATGGTATTCTGCTCCTGCTAGCACTTTTAATTGCTACAGTATAATAATAATAATTCATTTTTTAATTTCAAAAACAATTTCCATTTGTTTCATGTAATTTCCATTTTTATTGTTAATTCTGCTATCACCAGCTTCTCTGGGGGCTTTTAAGGCCTGCTTCTAAAATAATTTATCTAATGAACATTCCACCCATAGGTAATTTTGCCTACGTATTCTTATATTTGTTCCTTTGTTCCACAAGTTCCCTAAGGCAAGTTTTTTACTCCTTCCTACAGATAGACCATTGTTTTCACTGCTTACCTCTCATGCCAACTGTAGGCCACCATGCCATTATAGCTTTGTGTTTTTCAAGAGTACTTTATAATTTTTAAAAATTCAACTCTATATTTCTGCTTCTGAATTTCCTCATGTAGCCTTTTCCTGTTACTCAAAGAAATATACCTTTGAGGGGACTTTGGAGATTCTTTGACCTTCCACCTTCATTTTACCAACAAGCTCTTTTAATTTATGATCCCTTATGCAATGTTTAACAGTCTAATATGTAATGCTTCCATTTCTTAGTATCTTTTCACTTAAAGTGGCCTAACTTTTCACAATACCTGGTAGTGGTCAGTTTGTTGTTATACATGTTCATGCAGTCTTTCCTAGCCAAAGTTGAAAATAAATTATTATTTTTTTAAAAACCCTACAAACCAAGGGTTAATTATCTATAAATTCCCAGGTAAATACTTTTGTTATTTGCAAGTCTTTTATACCAAATGTATATTCAAGTTCATAAGGTAATAAAAATGTTGCTAATAATATTGACTATTCAGCTGGAAGTAAGCAAAGTGGTGAATAAAGCAAAAGATGAGTACTCACATTGATTGATTAGATTAGATCCTCTTTTTATATTCTGCCATCCTTCACAAAGCTTCCTAGGAGATAAGCAAAAGGAAAGCAGTGAGACTTCCCCAGTTATCAGCTGGGAGCTCCTGGCAAATCTGCTTTCACCCAAGGCTTGGAGGAAATCTATGTGTCTTCCTCTCTTCTTTCCCTTCATTTGCCAAGGCTGTTCTCTCTTGGTTAAGTCCTTGAATGACTCAACATTGTTTTTAAACATGTTTAAACATTTATTTTGCCACTAGTCATCTAGTCTGTTGCTAACAGGAGAAAAGTCTAAGCAGTATTTCAGAGAAATTATGTTTCTCAGGTATTGGAAAGGAAAGTGCTGATCTATGAATGTTGCCATGGAGTTAGTGTCTGCTTACAATTGCATTCCTTCAATGGCAGGTAAAGAGCAGTCCAATTACCAGAAAAAAGCAACAACTCATTTTGGCAAGATAATTAATTAGATATTTTGAAATTTTATTAGATATTTTGAAATTTATTAGATATTTTGAAATGTATTAGATATTTTGAAATATCTGCATAAATCATTTTCTTACTCTCCAAAGACTTTTAAATACATCTGCCCCAAACAATATTACTAGCTATTTACAAAAGCAAAATCTTGGTGTTAAAATACTACAGGGATTCTATAATAAAAATATTGAACGTCTTTTTTTAAGCACCTTGGGAAAGAAGAAACTCCATTTAAGACAAAACTCTTTATAAAAAGAAAATACTCCTATATCTTTAAGAGTCCTATGAATAACACTATTTATTTGATGAGAAAAGGTCATTGCTGATCCTTTCCGTGGTTGCTCATCCTAAGGACTAGAATATAAGGCCAGATATTTTTATTTCCTGTTATCTTACTCACTGCTGCTTTCCCATGTGGGATTTCTATTAACTTGAAAGGTAGCACCAAAGCCAGAATAGATGTGTGTATAAGAACATAAGGAATGTCTCAACACCTGTGGAAAAATTGATAAAACATATACATACATACATACATACATTGTAGTCCTGTCTTTTGCCTTCAACCTATGGCTTTTGTATGCATGAAAGAGAAAAGAGCATGTTGACTAATGAATTGTAAATTAATTGTCACTGTTAAAAATACATATATCTTTAAGATAATAGGGTAAAATTAAATAAGTAAAATCACAGCACTGTCTATAAAATGAAAAGAACACACCTGCCTCTTTCTGCACCCCACCCCAACTCTACCAAGATCATCCCCTGAAGCAACCAATGTCAATGGTTTCTGTCTTTAGTTATGTTGGTGGTTGCCAAAGAAGATAGATTTACCCTACAGCTAAGGATACTTTAGCTTCCTGGCCCTCCAAATGCATAGGTCCCTTCCAAAACTGGGAGAAGCTCGGTAGTGGATCCAAATTTTGTGGGTACCCAATTTACTCATCTGGGAGCACACCCCTTTAAGAAAAATAACACAGAATTACAACTACACATTGTTAGGGCTCCTCCCAATGCTTTGCAAAGGGCCCCTGCAAGTCAGGATTCCTGAAACACATTTCATTAGTTTCACAGTCAGTGATTGCCATTTCTAGATTTACCAACAGCATTCAACAGCATCTGTTGATTGTCTACTCAGAAGCCAAGAGACATTTAGCATGCCCATCCTACCTCTCAATTCTCCTTTCCCATCTGCCTTCTAGTTTTTCTTAGGTGTATTGAGTTATTGTATTTATAGTTAAGGCTTACAGTCACTAGAATTATATTTGTATACATTGTAGTTTCATTCTAAAATCTTTGAAAGGAAAATAAATCTCCGTGCCCCTTAATCACTAGGCCCAAGGAAAAAGTCAAGCTGGGAACCGCATCGGGCAAACCTGCCTCCCATTTTTTTTCTAAATAAGATAGCTACAAAGATAAAAAAGCTACATATCTCCCTTATAATGTTCCAAAAAGGAAATTCCTTGTGGACCTCAAGATTTTTACCCTAAAACAGTTCTGTTGAATTTCACCCTGGCTTATCTTCACAGGTGCGAGACAAAGGACAGAACTCAAAGTCATCCCTCTGCTCACCTGAGACAAATGCATATCATTCTTCCTCGGCCCTATTGTTTACATAAAATTACAGATTCACGGAACCAGACTAAGGCATTAGTGACTATTCTCCTACCCCTACTCTCACATGTAAATTTGGTATTCAGTGACAAGCTTATCAAAGACCCAAAAGAATGCAACCTTTTGTCTCTTATCTACCTATGGCATGGAAGCCCACCCCCGCTTTGAGTTTTCTGGTCTTTCTGGACCGAACCAATGTACATCTTACACATGTTGATTGATGTCTCGTGTCTCCATAAAATGTATAAAACCAAGTTGTACCCTGACTATTTTGGGCACATGTCATCAGGACCTCCTGGGGCTGGGTCATGGGCGTGTCCTTAACCTTGGCAAAATTAACTTTCTAAATTGATTGAAACTTGTCTCAGATACCTTTGGGTTCACAAAGCCAAGTATGTTTACACATATACAATAGTGTTTTGTATATGTGTTTGACACATATACAATAAGCACATATACTATTGTATATGTGTAAACATACATACTTTAAATATACATACTATATATAAATATTTTCTATTGAATCAAGTAATGTAGCTGGATGAATAAAAATGTAAATACAACCTTGTATCTTTGAATTTTGCTACTCTAAGGAGAATTGTCCAAGCATCTTGGACTTTCTTCCCCACTTCTTTTGGATCAGACATAGCAGGCCTTGTT
Source organism: Colobus angolensis palliatus (assembly GCF_000951035.1). NCBI lineage: Eukaryota > Metazoa > Chordata > Mammalia > Primates > Cercopithecidae > Colobus > Colobus angolensis. The sequence goes on along the minus strand of NW_012114600.1, from coordinate 7,544,225 downwards.
TCTTGTATCCTCTGTTTTTCTTTTTTAATTTCTTTATACATTTTCTGAATTAACTCCTCAAATAATTTTTATTTAGTTTTGTAAGAGGTTAAGTCCATGAACATCCTTCAAAATGGAATGACTTCATAGACAATTGCTAGTTTCAGAAAATGTTCTTTGTGCAAAACATTCAAAGGTATGTTTAATTTAGTTATCTCTATGTATTTTACCATAATAACACATCTTTAGGAAAAGTTTCAGGTAAAATTATGAGAATTAAAGAAAGCATGGTAGGCATTGTGAGGTGATGTTTAATTTATCCCAAAGTAAATGAGGCCATTCTGAGATGGAGTCCACCCTTGTATTTGTTAGAAGCCATGCATTAATGTGGATAAAAGCAAAAAGGAAATGGTAGACATTACATAATTTAACCAGTAGAGTTACTATTTTCTAAAAATCTAAGCATTTTTTTTCAAAGGGCTACCCTTTCTTTCTGTTTTCTCAGTATTCAAGTTGAAAAAACCCATGCCTTATAAATCACAAATTCTCTTAATTCATGTTTCAGAATGACTTCAGCAGTACAGGCTCTCCTTCAACAATTTAATATACTGTAAGTAATCACCCTTTTGCATTGAACGTTTTGTGGAATGAATTGTTTATGTTCTGCAAAATGAGGAAAATAAGCCACCCAACTAAAATGTTTAAAACTCTTAAAAAATATTATATTCATGGCATCAAATAAGAGATTATTATTTTCTTTATGCCAAGTTTCTTAGTACTTTTTAAAACCATTAGTGGCAGAGAAAGAAGAGAATACTATTCTATGTAACTTTTTTATATTTGCACAAAGAAAATGTGATCATGATGTATTATGTTTACATAAACTGACGTGACCAACATGAATAGTTTTCATGTACTTACTATTAGTCTGAACAGCTGTCCCGTGAGAAGCAATGTCTTCGCAACAGTATGAGTAGATTGAAGCAGGGAATATGGAGAAGGCTTTGGATTTCTGCTTTGGTTCTCCCTGATCATTATGTTCGCCTCCTTTCTCCTCCGTACCCATATTATCCCCCTTGCCATCTTTTCTATCTTAATACGTTTCAAAAGTCTATCCATCAATTTAACACTTAGCCCTGTGCTAGGTCATGTCAGGCAACCCCAAAGAAAGAAATAATAGAAATAGAAAGTAGTTTCCACTCAAGCTCAGATGGCAACATTCCTGGATAGAATTAGAGAACATTGATGGTGGATTGTACCGTGTGGGTTGTCAATATAACAGAGGTTTGGAGAAAGAAGTGATCTTGGTGGGTTGTAATTATGTATTGTTTGAGATTCTTTGATTGCTAGCAACAGAAACTGATGGTCTAATGTATGCGGAAAAAAAAGAGAAGTTTATTGGAAGGAGATCATGGCTGCCTGAACTGCTTGATTGTGTTATAAGAATGCTGGCCCTGGAACGATTATGCTCTACCTGTTTTTCCATCCTTGTGTCACTTTACTCACATATCAAAATCCCAGGAGAGCATATGATTGTTCTGATTTAACTCAAATAACAATTATTTGGCCATGGTAGATGAAGGTACCTTGATTTACAACCTACAAAAATTAGATATGTGTTCTATTTCTGCCTATGATAGAACAGGCAATGATGGAATAGTATATAAGCCGGCAATTTGAAAGCGCCTGCCTGTGAATTTCTTGTCTATTCTTAATTACACCTTTGTTCTTAGTTTGGAATCACAACATGACAATCCAAAGAATCCAAACCTAGACTTCCTACAAATATTTATAATTATAAATTGAACAATACCTTTTTACTATTCCAGATGATGGTTCTGAAGGCAACAGGTCTGAGTTGAAATTCTGGCTTAGGTGTTTAGTAACTGTTTAACCTTGGGTAAACTACTTCCCACACCTCCGCAGTTATTTACCTCATAAGATTATTTTAGGGATTAAGGCCAATTCATATAAGAAGCTATCACAGATATGCAAAAATAAATGGAGGCATTACTGAGTAAACAAATGCACCTGGATTAAATATAACTGCTGAAGTAGATAAGAGCCCAATCTTCTGTTGAAAAAGCTTTGTCCCGTTCACATTTGCTAACAAATTATTAGTTTAACACATTTCCTTCAAATCCTTATTGAGTGAGAAAAAAGTATAAATTATTTTAAATAGAAAAAAAACTAACACAGGTATTAGAGTTTTTGAAAATGATTTATGAGAAGAAGATCTCATTTAACACTTGTATTTTGAGACCTTTACCCACCTGGTTTTTTGTTTTGTTTTGTATGTAATTAAAGGTGATTCATAGTTTGAGGTCAAGTTTACAAAAGTATAGTGTCACCTGCTGCTGCTAATAACACCATGTATGACCTGTTCTTTTACCACTTTCTAATTGTTCTATTTACCATGTTCAATACTACATTCCAAGTATTTTTTTTTTATTTTTTTTTTTGAGACAATCTCCCTCTGTCGCCCAGGCTGGAGTGCAGTGGCGCCACCTCGGCTCACTGCAAGCTCCGCCTCCCAGGTTCACGTCATTCTCCTGCCTCAGCCTCCCAAGTAGCTGGGACTACAGGCACCCACCACCACGCCTGGCTAATTTTTTGTATTTTTAGTAGAGACGGGGTTTCACCGTGTTAGCGAGGACGGTCTTGATCTCCTGAGCTAGTGATCCGCCCACCTCAGCCTCCCAAAGTGCTGGGATTACAGATGTGAGCCACTGTGACTGGCTTCTGGTTATCTTATTGGTTATCTGTATATTGTCACATTTGAACACTTACAATCCTGAAATCAAACAGTAGGCAAAGAACAGTTGTACTGGTAGTGGTAATTATTCTTGGTTTTTATCTTTAGGACCTAGGGTTATTGGTACAAAATAATGACAGGGAGGTGTATATCTAGGACCTACAGGATGTCTAGGAGCTGTTCACTGGGAGTCTCTTGGTGTCACAGGCCCAGTGATAATTGTGAATGGAAAATCGTAGCAACCACAATTTGCCAAACACAAAGAAATCAGGGGTATAAACCCCTTATGGAAGATAGTATAGGTCATTCCAGAAAGCAAACAACATAGATCAACCAAGGAGTAGGCCCAGGGTCAGATAATTCTGAAATTGTTAGTGCAAGAAGGAGATGAATTATGTCAATTATGGCCTTGGAATCTGGTGTTGCACTGGGGACTGCGGCTCGTTTCACTAACTTTCCTGCATTCAGTCTTTATAGAGATTCCAGCTGGCCACCATATTGTAGGGGATTCTGTAACTGACTGGATTTAATGCAAAGCAAAAAGAGATATGACTGGTAGGCACAAAGAATCGATTGTATTGCAACAATTCCTGTGTGCCACTTCTAATCCTCTTATTCTGGCCTTAGTTGTGAAGACTAGTTCCCACGAAGAATTCAACCAGATTCACTGAGGTGCAACCTGGCAACACATTGCCTTAGGCAGACATTGGGTACCTCTTACTTCCTGCTAGAAGTATGCCTAGTCATTAGATATTCACAGGAACTCTTAGCATTCGTGCTTGTGTAGAGGTAGTAATGCCCTGTGACCTACCTCTTGACTAATGGGGAAGGGATTTGATTGACAAATGCTTTCCCTTTTCTTTCCCCAGTGGATGATTCTGAGGAGCATTTCACTAGGCTTTCAGATGTTCTTTCGAGATTGATCGCCCTGTCATACAAAAGTGGTAGCCAAATCAATATGCATTCCTCTGTTACTTTTCTCTTCTTCCCATTCTCCTTCTGATTCCTAGAACCACAGTCCCAAATAAATCACTCTCAAATAAAATTTTCCCTCAGTTGGTGTTTTTGTAAAATGAGAATATTATTTGTATTCATTTAAACCCTGTTAGAGGCCTGGAGCAGTGGCTCACCCATGTAATCCCAGCACTTGGGAGGCTGAGGGACACCGGTCACTTGAGGTCAGGAGTTCAATACCAGACTGGCCAACATGGTGAAACCCTGTCTCTATTAAAAGTACAAAAATTACCTGCAAGTGGTGTCAGGTGCCTGTAATCCCAGCTGCTCGGGAGACTGAGGCAGGAGAATCACTTGAATCCCGGAGGTGGAGGTTGCAGTTAGCTGAGATCGTGCCACTGCACTCTAGCCTGGGTGGCAGAGTGAGACTCCATCTCAAAAAATAATAATAATAATAAACAAATAAAAATAAACCCTAGGCCGGGCGCGGTGGCTCAAGCCTGTAATCCCAGCACTTTGGGAGGCCGAGACGGGCGGATCACGAGGTCAGGAGATCGAGACCATCCTGGCTAACACGGTGAAACCCCGTCTCTACTAAAAAATACAAAAAACTAGCCGGGCGAGGTGGCGGGCGCCTGTAGTCCCAGCTACTCGGGAGGCTGAGGCAGGAGAATGGCGTAAACCCGGGAGGCGGAGCTTGTAGTGAGCTGAGATCCGGCCACTGCACTCCAGCCCGGGCGACAGAGCAAGACTCCGTCTCAAAAAAAAAAATAAAAAAAAAAAATAAATAAATAAACCCTATTGGAAACATACTGTGATTCAAGATTTGCTATATTTATTTATCTTTTACTTACTTTTAAACTACGCAAATAAATGTATCTGAAATATTTGAAGACAAATATCTGACATTGGCATTTTATCTATAAATATATCAATATGTATCTTTAATATAGAAGGACTTTAAAAATATAACTACAATTCCATTATCATGTCTTCAAAATTAACAATATTTTCTTGTTATCTAGTGCCTAGTATGTGTTTAGTTTTCCCTGATTGTCTTTTTATAGCTAGTTTGTTGGGATCAGGATTGTAACAAGGTTGTACGTTGTATTTGGTACATTTGTCTGTTATAATTCTCCCAATCCATAGCAGTTCTTTCTCTCTCTCTCTCCTATTTATTTTTCATACCTTACTGTTCTTTTCACCTTTACTTTTTAAATATACTACTTTAAAATTCATGGTTTCTATGCACATTTCTGTATCTCAACTCATTACAGAATGAGCTATGATGTTAACAAAATCGCCTTTCTTTCTTTTGCCATTTACTTATTGATGAAATTGGATTATTTGTCCTGTTGAATTTTCCACATTCTGAGTTTGGCTGGTTGTTTCCTCAAGGTTCACTTTGATTATTAACCTTTTTAAAAAAATATGTAAGCACCATTCTCTCAAAAGTTTGCCCCGCAAAATGTGTGTTGCTAATTACTCAGAATGGTTTCTGTCTTTGCATCCTTAGTATTGACTTTCTGATTTCCAACAGAAATTGCATTCTTGAAAGTGCTGAGGCAAAGGAAAGCCCATTTCCTATTCACTTTTTGTAGAAAAGAGTGACATTTATTGGATGTATGCTAAAAATGGACTCCAATAATAATTTGAGGTGTTATAAAAATGTGCATACAAATAAAAAATTTTTAAATAATACATTAAGGTACTGGGCAAAAAGAATACTAAGGTAGGAAAAATAAATATAAAACTTCAGCTGTCACTCCAAGCAGAATGATAGACACGAAGAGACTTCACATAAAACACTATTGATCATTCTGGTTGATTGTAACATTTCTATGGAAGCAGGGTCAGTTCATTACTGTATCCGGTGGCTTACAACAGTGTCTGGCCCATAGGAGAAGTCAATCACTAGTTGTTAACTACTATTTAACTATTTATGTCCAATTACACCTCTCTATTTGTTACCGGATTGATTCCTAATAATTATGACTGAAGCTACATGAACTGTATAGACAATTTAAAACATAAATTCTACTATGTATGCAGTCTTGGTGTAAGTCCTTCTGGGAATTAAATATTAAGACATTGATTGTAGCTAGCGTATAGGAATAAGTTCAGCAGGTTTCAAAGGTTTAGGTTGAAGAGGAAGACAGGAGAAAAAGTGAAACACAATCTTTTCATCTATAAATAACGATTATTACTTTCCATCAGCGAAATAAAAAATAATATTTCTAAGAGCACTGCAATGGCATGAGAATGAGGAGGAGCAACTTCAAAATGAAGTGGTGACTTGATATTTCACCTTAGTAACTGGGAAAAACGTGATAAAAAAAGAACACTGAAATCTTCGGATTATATTCATGGAAGTAATTTGGAGCAGAACATCAATCCACAGAAGTGATTAGAAGACTTTGGATTAGAACTATATATTTTCTAGGCCAGGCGCGCTGGCTCATGCCTGTAATACCAGCACTTTGGGAGGCCGAGGCAGGTGGATCCCTTGAGTTCAGGAGTTCGAGACCCGCCTGGGCAACATGGTGAAGCCCCATCTCTACAAAAGAATACAAAAAATTAGCCAGGCCTAGTGGTGCACGCCTGTAGTCCCAGCTACTTGGTAGGCTGAGGTGAGAGGATCACTTGAGCCTGGGAGATGGAGATTGCAGTGAGCTGAGATCGTGCCACTGCACTCCAGCCTGGGTGACAGAGTGATATCCTATCTCAAACAAACAAACACCTACCCCCCCGCCACCCCGTAAAACTAGTTTTTTTATTGAGTGATTCCTGTGTACTTTATACAAAACAAAACAAATGACTGAGGCCAGCCTGGGAAACATAAGACGACTCTGTCTCTGGAAAAAAAAAAAAAAGAAAGGAATAATGAGAAAAAAGAAAAAAGATGAAGAAAACAAATAAAAGTTCACTTAAAAGTATCATAAAGCACATGACAGATCTTTTTCATTATCTTTAATTTTCGTGGGTACAGAGAAGGTATACGTATTTATGAGATACATGTGATGATTTGATACAGGCATGCAATGTGAAATAAGCACATCATGGAGAATGGGGGATCCATCCCCTCAAGCATTTATCCTGTTAGTTACAAACAATCCAATTACACCCTTTAAGTTTTTTAAAAGTGTAAAACTAAGTTACTATTGACTATAGTCACCTTATTGTGCTATCAAATAGTAGGTCTTATTCATTCTTCATTTTGTTTTTTGTACTTATTAACCTTCCCTACCTTCCCCGCCACCCCACCCCCACTACCCTTCCCATATTCTGGTAACCACCCTTATGCCCATAAGTTCATTTGTTTTGATTTTTAGATCTCACAAATAAGTGAGAACATGCAGTGTTTGTCTTTTTGTGCCTGGCTTATTTTGCTTCACATAATGATCTCCAGTTCCATTCATGGTGCAGATGACTGAATCTCATTCTTTTTTATGGCTGAGTAGTGCTCCATTGTGTATATGTTCCATATTTATTTTTTACCCATTGATCTGTTGATGGACACTTAGCTATTGTAAACAGTGCTGCAGGAAACATAGGTGTGCAGATAGCTCTTCATTATACTGATTTTCTTTCTTTTGGGTGTATACCCAGCAGTGGGATTACTGGAATGACAGACCATTTTAAAAATTCAAAACAAAGTTGAAACATAATGGAGATATTTTTACAAAATTCAGCCAAAATAGAATTTTAATTTTTAGATATAGTAAAATGAATCTATAACTTGGTTTCTTTTAAAAATCATCAAATATTCAGGAATATTAACTAAAATTGACATATCAACAAATGTTTCAAAGGAGAGAATTAACTTGAAAGTGCTTTTAAATGTAAATTGCTATATAAATAGAAAATATAAAAGATAAAGATACTTTTACTCATTTCTTTGTGCTAAGCATCATCGGGCACTGGGGACAAGTCACAAATAAACAAATAAATAAATGAACTACAGCCTATGGTTTCTTTTCTTTTTTTTCTTTTTTTTTTTGAGACGGAGTCTCGCTCTGTCGCCCAGGCTGGAGTGCAGTGGCCGGATCTCAGCTCACTGCAAGCTCTGCCTCCCAGGTTTACGTCATTCTCCTGCCTCAGCCTCCCGACTAGCTGGGACTACAGGCGCCCGCCACCTCGCCCGGCTCCTTTTTTTTTTTTTTTTTTTTTGAATCAGGATATTCTGGTGACTAGACATGTTTACCTCGTGATCCACCCATCTTGGCCTCCCAAAGTGCTGGGATTACAGGCTTGAGCCACCGCGCCGGGCCACCTATCGTTTCTTTTCAAGGGATGCTGACAGTCGCTTCCTGTCTGAGAGTGTCTCCTCTTTTGCTTCCCTATTTGAATCAGGATATTCTGGTGACTAGACATGTTTACATTCATGCCCACACAAATGTCTACCAACTGAATGTGTAAGTCAAGATCAAAAAAATTTTCACTAGAGTATACATATATGTGTAATACATTGCATAAATGAGGAAAAATAAAACTATATGAAAATCTAATGTGATGGCTTTTGTAGTGCACTAAGCCCTCTTGTCTAAGAATTAACCAAAATGAAACATAAACATTTAGTAGATTGGATTTATAGAAGAGCATTTTGAATAGCGGGACAATAATTCTGGATTCTCATGTTGTACTATGGTTGGCTATATATTTAAATCTAAACATTTTAGTTGATTAAATTCATTCAGCTATTCATCGATTCAACAAACTTTTATTGCTTCCTACCTCAGCCAATACTGTGCTTAGTTCTAGTACCTCAGAGGAAAGTAAGACACCCTTTTCTCTCAAACGTCAACAAGCTAGTAGAGGAAATAAAAGTAAATCTAGGATTGTGAGGTACTCTGATGGGAAGAGGTGTGTAGAGACAGCTTTAGGTGAACAAACAGGGGATGCCTAAATTGGTCTAAGGCTGTGACTGGAGAGGTGAGGTGGGGTAAGATCAAAGCACACTTTATGAGGGAAGTGATGTTTCAGCTTACTTTTAATGGAAGAAGAAACAATGTTATAAGAAAAAGAAAACTGCTTTATCCACAGGAAAATTCAGTCAATTCCATTTGACTGGAGAGAAGGATATTATTGGGAACAATGGGAATGGAGGGTGTAGTGGAAAGTGTGAAGCAAGTAGTATGAGAGTATTTAGGAATGTTTAAAGTTTCTGCTCCTTGTTTTCTTACTGATGGATTTTTAAGTAAAGGAGAAACATAATTAGATTCAAATACTAGAAAGATAACTTTAGTAGTGTAGAAAATAGAATTGAGTGACAGGACAACTCATTAGAGTCCATTGCAGTAAACTAGTTCTGGAGCTGAGGCACCGCATGGGGAGAGAGACTGCTCAGGGGTGGTGACCTTCACTGAGATCAAAAACACCCACCCATTGTGGGGAAGGTTGGGGAGGAAATAATAAGTTGGGTTTTGTAACTGTGTTTGAGATGTATTGTCCAATTATATGTGTTTAGTAGGAAGTTGGATACATGGGAAACAGCAATGCTTAAGAGGGCATAAAGAAGGAAGGATGTGGAAAGGGGAAAACCTGGGGATATTTAGGCTTAAATGGTTAATTCTCTTAGTCAAGTCGGTGGCTATGTTTTGACTTGTCTGGTATTGTCAGGTACACACAACTTTGGAATTTGAAGTCTTGTGAAGAGAGAAGGAACAGTAGCAGCTGGTACCCCAATAAGAAACACTGTGAATGGATTATTGGTTATTAAAGCTTTTGCTTAAAATATCTTATAACAAATTCTGATACTTGCAAAGAGCTGTTAATAATCTTACCCATTAAAGACATACATTGTCATTTTTCCTTAATAAAAATGTATTCTCTGCCACAGCTACTATTACCTTGTCAACATCTGCCCATGACTGATAGGAAAGTTTGTTTTTAAAATGAAACTAGGATAAAAAGTCTGACATTTAATATACTTATATACAATCTGTATCATGATGGATCAATGATTTTATTTTTAATATAAAATCTGGATGAAAATCTTTGGATTATAAAAAAATTCAAATGTAAATATACTTTAAAAGACAGTCCTATAAATAACAATGTCAGGAATTTATCAATAAGATTATTAGTTTATATGGAGTCTTGTGATAATGTTCTTTATTAAAACTATGATTTTACTTTAATAATTGAAGATACTTTGTAGATCTGATATACTTGAGTTTTCCATTGAATTACTTTTATATAAAAGTCATTTGCTATGATAGTTACACAATGATATAAATGTACTTAATGCCATTGCACTCTATACTAAAGATTTTTAAATCTTTTAAATTGTAAATTTATGTTATTTATATTTTGCCACACAAAAAAGTCATTTGTGACACGATTTAACATGCTTAGTCTGGACAATTTCTCTATTGTGAAAATAAAATATAAATAGTGAATTACATGCTTTGATGTTGCAATAAGAGGGCAGTTGTGCATTAAATAGCCCTTGGGTGCATCAGAGAAAGATGAGAGAAGAACAAATGTCCCAGCCCACCTCTGTTACCTTCTGTTGACATACCTTAAGAAAATAATTCCTTTAAATTATGCCAAAGAACCTGTAATTAATGAATTCACACTTTAAAAGAATGTAATTATTTTGTAAGTCAATCGAGGGGAATATGAAAGGAAGGACAGGAATTAACCCAGAGACTCACTTGATACCTGTCCTTGGAAGCAGTCTCTCCTTGTTATCTTGGAGGGTAGCACAGTTGGAAAGAATATACATTTGACACACTTGAGATTTAAAAACTATAAACTTGTACTATGGGATTATAGTAGAATTCTAGTTAGTAATATTAGCCAGTCATTTTTTAGCCTTTGATAAAGTTTGAGAGAATTTTCATCATCGCCCAAAGAAACTAGGTAACTACAGTCCCATTAGCAGGCAGTCCCCAAAACTGACAGTTCTTCAAAATTATCTGGAGAGTACTTTAATATGCATTGTCTCTCTTTTCACCCTAGATGGACCAAATCTGATTATTTGGGAATGAGGCCTCAGTTCACTTCAAGAAAGTATTCTGAGTTCAATTAATGTGATCTATCTGTGAACTTTCATTCATGAAACACTGTGTTAGTTCTGTTTCCATGAGTCAAATATATACCTTCAGATTCACCTTGCTGGGCCTAATACAAGGCCGCTTATTCATTTATTCAAAAACATTTTATTGCATGCTTGTTTCACTTAAGTATATCATTGATTAAGTAGTTATAATTATTTATGTTATTAAATCTCAATCCTTGAGAAAATGTCCTGCTAATATTCTGCATGATGAAATGGAAAGTATGCATTAGGCGCTTCTGCTGCTTACTCAAGTATGATGGTTCTCCGGAAGAAAAGCATTTGTGCCAATGAGTTGCAAATGAACGACACTTTTCTTCAGAAAACACCATTAAAAGAACAAACATTGACAAAGAAACCATGTCTATTCAGACTTGGATAATTGGCAAATATTTTCTCAAAAATGCGCAAAGTGAGTTTGTTAAATCAAGGAAAACAACGGACTGCATTTGTTGCCAATGATAAAATTTGAGTTTTCAAGGGAGAGTTACATGTTGAAAAATGTGTGTCTACCAGAATGAACTTGATGCATCCCAATAGTTCAAATATTTTGATGAGATTGGTGACATTAATAAATGTTCATTTTTGAAATTATAAAATGAAATGTGTCAGCATTTAGAAAATCTGCATAATCCAGTGGAATAATGTTTTCTAAATGACTAATACATGATGTTACAAAATCATCCGCACTTTGTGTAAGATAAAACCAATGAATTTTAGTGTAATAGAGAACGAAAAGTTTGTTGATGTTACTTTGGATTTCATGCTGCAACTACCCTTTAAGAAACGGTCACTTGTCAAATTTTGGTGTAGTATCAAAGAAAAATATATATGTTTATCTGAAACGGATATAAAAATGTCCTCTTTTTCAACCTAATATCTGCAAGATGTTGAGTTTTTTCTGTATCCATCAACCAAAACGACATATTGCACTTGACTGAATGCAGAAGTAAAAATATAATTCGTGTTCACTTATATATTTATATTACCATGTAATGATCTATCATTGTTATATGTTAAACAGTTAATAATTTAAAACATGGACTTTTATATTAGAAAGACCAGGATCAAAATCGCTTGACACAACACTTGGCAATTTATTTAATCTCTCTGAGACTCAGTGTTTTCATTTTCACATGAGGAAAATATGAACAAATCCTTTAGGCTTTTTGTGCGTTACTAGACAAGATATGTAATACGCATAACACCATTACAATGTGGCACATTACACTGATGACATTATTTAAGTATTTCTTCTTTCCAAGATTCTTTAAGTTTTACTCCAGCATAATGTCGAACATTGGAAACAGTGTCTGCACTATGTTGTTTCAGATGTACCTTTATTGTATTATAACATATTACAATATATTTCTTTAACCTTTATAAAGATTATATATCCCATATGTGCTAAGAAGAAGTGAAAAGGACAAAGTAATGTCTAATGTGTGCAACTGATTTAACACAAGACTAAATCTCAAGATATGGGAGAATATAATTTAAAAACTTCACTGATTAAATAGTAAATCAATGATGGAGATACAGGAGTTCATTTATTCATTCATTCACTTTTCAAGATGAATTTATTGAGTACATACTCTGAATCAGAACACTGCTAGTAATCCAAAGGTGAGCAATACGATTTTTGTCTATACATAATTTATTGTTGCTCAGTGGAAAACACAAATGCAAACAAACCAATACAATATTACAGGTAGCATGCTACATAGGTCTAGAGTGAAGAGAGAGAGTACCAAAGATAAGGTAGTTATTTTGTCTGTTGGTAATGAAGGGCAGTCTGACAAGATTCCCTAGGTAGGAAAGGTGATATTGGGCTGCTTCTGAAAGCAGGACATACTTGCCTAGTGGGTAATGGCAGTGGAGTTTGTCGGGGAGCTTTCCAGGAAGAGAGAACAATATGAGCAAAGTCACAAAAGTGTAAAATAACATGGCATGTGTAAGGAGATGCTGGAAGTTCCACATGATTGGAAGAGGATTGAAAATAGGATGTGGCAAGAAATAAGCTGTGACCAGATCACAGAGAGCCATTCACAGCTGAGTGAGTCACTGAGGGATAAAATAAAGGTTCGTACCTACTTGCTGACAGTTATCCAAAGCCATCTAGGATATATTTCCATGAATTTTAACCAAGATTTCAAAAGTGTCTCTTAGATAAAATCTAGGAAATTCTTTAAAAATGCTTCAAAATAATTGAATATCTGCTTCAAAAGATGCTCAGGTATGGTGGGGGAAATTTCCAAAGACTGGATTTAATGTTTATCTTTGTGACTTTGGGTGCTTTTTCTCACAGTTTCGTGATAAACATCTGCTTGAATCATCTTTGTTCTTATGAAATTTTGCTTATCTACCGGAGAAACACATACTATTGGCCCAATTCCAAAATGCAATTTCTTCCAAAGATTTTGAAAAAAGAACATAAGTTATTAAATGGCCAAGGTACTGAAAGCACTTTAAAAATATCAGTGAAGGGAATGTCTAGGGTTGAGCATTTAGAAATACTTAGAAATTTCATACACAGTAGGACTAATGATTGCTGTAGTGATGGGGCCCTTAAATAATTTTTGAAAATTATTTTTGATCATATTTTCCATTGAACAAGAGGCTTAACTTTATAGCAAACAAAATAAAACAACAATAACAGCAGCAGTAAAACAAACTATGGAAAAATAGATAATTCTGTATTATCCTTATACGCGAAAAGGTTTGCCAAAGCCTCAATGAAGTATATTTAAGTTGAGCTAAATATGCTTGGAAGGAAATCTCAATTATAGATGCCAAAAGTTCGAAAGAAGAAAAAGGAGTCATGAAAAAGGAAAAAACAAGTTGACAAGATGTCATTTTACATCTCTTTGAAACTATTCCTTCAGATCTGTTTTACGTTATCAGTGGCATACTGAGGTAAGAACAGGAAACATCAAGGTTTCTTATTGTGGAGAGAAAATCCCTCGAGAATAATGAATACCTAAGCAGAATGGTATCTGAAATAATCGGTTATAGATATGCATACTGGATCTCATAGTCATCCATTCCTCCATTTATTTATTCATTCATACATCTGCTTTAGGATATTTATCATGTATTTACTATGTGCCAGTTTCTGACTTGAGCAATTTGATATATCTTATGCTACTTGAAATTTTATTTTCTTTAAAAATCTATTAATATTTCATTCATGTATATAAAAATGAAATACCTAGTAATGGAACTAACAAAAGATGTATGTGACCTTTGCAAAGAAAACTGTAAAACATTTTGAAAGACAACTCCAAATAAAAACAGTGACACAGCATGGATTACAAATGGATTAAAAGATTCGACATACTGAAGATATCAATTTTCCCCCAACTGGTACTTATACTCAATGTAATTCCACTCAAAACCCAATGGATTTTCTTGTAAGGAATGTCAAGCTGATTCTAAAGATATAAAAGACAAAAGGGTTAAAAATAAGTAAGACTATAGCAAACCGTATGCTTTATCACACATATATATATAATAATTAAATAATGAAGTATTCACTCAAGGATAAGCAAAGTGACCTGTGAAAACAGAATAAAGAGTCCAGAATCAAATCTACATATAACTGGAAACTTAATTTATGACACAGCTGATCTTGCTGATAACAGAAGATGGAAAGAAATTCTTAAATAGTGCTGAAATAACTGATCATGCTTGTGAAAATATCAAAACTGAAATGTTACCTTACATATATAATATATTATCTAACATATTCGGAGCAACAAGTCACTCCAAAAACTTAGGGCTCAAAGCAATAATAAATATCTATTTGACACAGTTTCTGTGGGTCAGAAATTCAGGAACAGCTTCTCTGGCTGTTCTGTCTTGAGTTTCTAATGAGGTTGCAGTTGAGATGTCAGGTGCCACAGTCTTCTGAAGGCTTGACTGAGACTAGAGCATGCACTTCTCAGATGGCTTATCCACGTGGCTGTTACCAGCGAGTTCCTCACTGCTTCTTGGCTCAGTTTCAGCTCCTAGCCACATGGACGGCTCCATAGTGCTGCCTGAATGTCCTCATGACACAGAAGTTGGTTTCCCTCATAGCTAGAAATAGAAAGGACAGGTAGAAATTGCAATGCCTTTTATTATCTAGGCTCAGAGATCTAACACCATCATCTTTGCATATCCTGTTTATTACACAGGTCAGCCTTATTCAGTGAGTGGGGATACCACAGACAAGGTACGAATATCAGGGGCAGGGATTTTTGGTGCCATTTTGGAAGCTGGTTATCACATAATTAATTATAGGTAGATTAGAGAATTCTATAACACTTTATAAGACAATCTATGAGAAAATCTTTATGATTTCAGAGCAAAGATTTCTCAAAGAAGCAGCAAAATACTCAAATTACAAAGAAAAAGACTATTTAATTCAACCATATTAAGAATAAGTCCATCTGTTTAACAAGAAAACAGCATAAAGTAAGAACCAAATCACAAATATCATATCTGTAGCAAATATGATTTAAAATTATTAATATCAAGACTATAGAAAGAAATGCAGACCAACACTAAAGAGATAAATGATACAAGACAAAAATGAGCCGGTCGGGCGCGGTGGCTCAAGCCTGTAATCCCAGCACTTTGGGAGGCCGAGACGGGCGGATCACGAGGTCAGGAGACCGAGACCATCCTGGCCTACACGGTGAAACCCCGTCTCTACTAAAAAATACAAAAAACTAGCCGGGCGAGGTGGCGGGCGCCTGTAGTCCCAGCTACTCGGAAGGCTGAGGCAGGAGAATGGCGTAAACCCGGGAGGCAGAGCTTGCAGTGAGCTGAGATCCGGCCACTGCACTCCAGCCTGGGTGACAGAGCGAGACTCCGTCTCAAAAAAAAAAAAAAGAGAAAAATGAGCCAAAACGTTAAGTTCCTGACAGAAGAAAGAGGAATGGTCTATAATTAAAAGATGGACAATTTCATTAGTAACCAGGGAAATTCAAAGTAAAGCCAAACTGTGATACCGTTACACACCCATTAGATGTGCAAAACCTAAGAAATGTGAAACAAAGCAAAACAAAAAGAGAAAAAAATTTAAAAAGTAATTAATTTAAAAAAGAATTCTGAGACTATCAAAGTATGATGACATGGAAAAATGGAAAACCTTCCACATGGCCAGCATGAGTGTAAACAATCCAATCGTTTTGAATCACAATTTGGCATTATGTATCATAGTTGAGTTTGTGCACACCTAATTATCAAGCAATTTCTCTTCTGGAGAAAATACTACATATGTCTGTAGAAACACTGTGTTAACAAAAACCAGAAAATAACTCAAACAACCAACAAAAGAATGGACAAATTGTAGGATACAATGGAATATCATACAGCTATGGAAGGGTGGGAGTAAGTCTGCAGGAATTTTTTCTTTTTTTAACTTAGAGACATTATAACATACTTAAATGCCCATGAGAAGTAACCCGTAAAGAGGGGGAGGATAAAGACTCTAGGAGAGAGTAAAAAAATGAGTAGTGTGAGATTCATGAAAGGCAAATGAAAAAGAATATGGAGACAAAGGAAAGGATTTCTTCATTACACGTGATGAAGGAGGTAAGGATGGATATACATTTATTCAGTAAATATTTACTATATATCCCCTCCATGCCAGGCCCTGTCGTTGCTACTAAGGATGCAAGTAGATTTGAAAATTGGGGGCCGGGTGCGATGGCTCACGCCTGTAATCCCAGCAGAGGCCAAGGCGGGCGGATCACGAGGTCAGCAGATCGAGATCATCCTGGCTAACACAGTGAAACGCCGTCTCTACTAAAAATACAAAAAATTAGCCGGGCGTGGTGGCGGGCGCCTGTAATCCCAGCTACTCAGGAGACCGAGGCAGGAGAATGGCAAGAACCCGGGAGGTGGAGCTTGCAGTGAGCCTAGATCGCTCCACTGCACTCCAGCCTAGGCGACAGAGCGAGACTCCGTCTCAAAAAAAAAAAAAAAAGAAGAAAAAAAAAAAAAAGAAAGAAAATTGAGAGATAGGAATATGATGGAATGTCTTATTTAATGGCTCTCATGTTCCTTGTGAAGTAGGTGGTAAAGTCATCTCCTGGGAGTGAGGGGAAAGCTTGGAGCTTTAGGTTTAAGGAGAGCAAAGATTAAAAATTGTGTATAGAGCAGGAGAGCAAGCTGGGGAAAGAAAAGCAGCACGGTTGGGCAGTGTTCAAAGCCTAGCTAAGGTTGGTGAATTTATGGACAGAATTCCCAGTTGTATATAAATAAATATATATATATGTGTGTGTGTGTGTATATATGTGTGTATATATATATATTTTTTTTTCCAGCAGGACACTGGCAAGAGGTTTTTTTGAAATGACAGATGATAGCCGCCAGTAAGTTTGCTGATTAAAATCCTGGAGAGTCATGCGTGGTGGTGCATGCCTGTAGTTCCAGCTATTCTGGAGGCTCCCTTAAGGTTGCAGTGAGCCATGACTGCACTCCAGCCTGGGCGACAGAATGAGATCCTGTCTCTAAAAAGAAAAAAAATCAGAAGGAGAATGTATCATTTGAGTATATCCAGGAATCAAGTAATGTTATTACATATTTATTTGATGAGAAATACAAGCGTTTAAAACCACAAGTACAAAGGAGTTAATGTCCTATTGGAAGGAAACTGACTGATGAGAGACCGGAGATGGAAAGGGTCCTGCAGATGTATTTGCTGCCTTTCTCCCCCAGCTGCTTGGAGATGCAAAAACTTCCCCCTGTCCTGTGATGCTGAGATATCTTTTCTTGTGAAACTATGACCAGGTCAGTAATGCACCATCTCCTATTTTCTTTTCTTCCTTCTCTGCTTCACTTTGCTCTTTACCTCATTCTTGCTTCCCCGGGATTTCACTTCCTGATAAAACAGCACTGCAGAAGTTTTGGTTAGGCTCTGTCTTTTAGGGTACTTGGAGGAAAACAAAGTGAATTTCTCTGCTGAATTTGGAGTTCTTAGAAGACAACTCATGGAGGGGAGGACAGGGAAATTACGAAATGGAAGTGGGAAGATAAATAAAGAACCAAAGAGACAGTAGTAGGCCGGGGTCAATCTGCAGTGAGGCAGCAGTGAGAAATACCTGGCAGTGTGTGGGATGACTGAAGGGTTCTTAGTAACTAGGATGTCTATTACTCAATTTAAAATAATCATGCTGCTTCAAGGTAAAGTCCCTGCTATCCCTTTCCTCCCCCTAAATTTGGTAAATTATATTACATATATATAGGCTTTATTCAATTTTCTATTTTGAGGGAGAACAATAAATGACTGAACTTCACATTTGGGTTAACACGACATGAAATAGAAAGGATATTTCCAGGTGGAAAGATTACCCATTAGCTAAGCTAGTTCAAAGGGCAAACAAGCCAGAAGAACCAAGACAATATAAGACCTAGAAAATTGAGAAGAATGTTTTGCTGACATAGGCATGGAATGGGATGATGGGAGAAAATTTAATCAAGTATTAATGGATCTGGAGGTCCCATATGACATATGGGCAGCTTTCCTTACCAGAGGGTACTTCTGTAATTATATTGATTTTTAGCTGTATCTGTTTTTGAATATATATTCATTTATGTGCTGAAGTCTTTTTAAAGTATATTTATTTTCTTTAATCAACAAGGACTTATGCAATAATATGTTGATATTATAATGGAATTATTATGGATGCTACTTCCAGATACGAGATTTTGCTGCTAAGACTGTACTGGGACATTGCTATTTGAGACAATTTATTCAGTCCTGTGCACAGTTGTATAAGGTATGCCAAAAACTCTTCATGCAAATTTTTACGTTCACAAGGCAATAGATAGGGGAGTCCCTGCAAATGTGTCAGCTCCTATAGGTACTGTGGCATTTTATATGCAGAAAAAAAAAAAAAAAAAGAACCTTTGTCTACCAAACAGAGTATACCATAAATATTGGAAAAATTATTGTGTGGTAGAAATTTCTACTTTTCAATTTATTTATTAAGTAACCAATAGTTTTCAAGAATAAAACCATATAGATTGAATAGGAGAAAAAAATGACAAAATCATTCTAAAGCCTTTCATAATTCATAATTTATGCATATCAATTGAGCTCACAGGTATCTGGCATTTCCTAAATCAAAATGAGAGTGAAGGCTCCCCACTCTTTGTAGCATGGTATCAAAATACCTCATATAAAAATAAATTACGAGCAATGTAGTAGAACTATACATATTTCTTTTGCAAATAGTTTATGTGAAATAAATATATTTCATTTTTTATAGTTTGATTGAGAAAGCGTGCCTTAGTGATATTGAATGGCCTGAGGTCATGGACTCAAGCAAATTAAATGTCAGTCTAAACTGTTACATGTATTTACAAAATTATGTCATTTAGCAATGTGATTTACTCCTGTTGGTGGGTAGGAACATACCTTTTCATTTTTCGTTAGGAATATGACAGTATTACTCAAGTTTTTAAAAATCCCTTTTGTAAAGTGACTTTTGATAAAATGCAAGTGCTATACCTTCCTTTAGTTATTTAGCAAAAAACACTTCAGTGAAATGGGTAGGAACCTAGATCCTGGAATAAGACATACTTGGATTTGAATTATGAGCACTTACTAGATATGTGATCTTACACTTCTGCATTTGAGTTTCCCCATCTTTTAAATGCAGATACTAAGAATAGCTATTGTAAAGTATTATTGTGACAAGTTAATGTTATAATTATTTTACGTGCCTATTATATTGCCCAGAATATCATATATGTCTATTACTATTATCATTATTCACTTTCAAAGAAAATTAAGTACATTGATCAAAAATCATTATAATTTTAATTTTTTCAAACTGTGTATTCTCCCATGAACTCTGACATGAACTCCCCTACTCTCCCTTTCTACCCCATATCCCCTCTTGCCCCCCCAAGAATTATTAGACTGTATATGTAAGATACTGAATCACGTTCTGAAAATCAATCTCTTATGATACTAATCGATGACCTTAGGACCCATACACAATTTCCTTGTAACGTTCTGAAAATCAATCTCTTATGATACTAATCGATGACCTTAGGACCCATACACAATTTCCTTGTTTTTCCAAAGTTTGTTTCTTTAAATACTATATATGGATGAGCTTTTGGCTAATCCTGAAACATGCTGGTTTAGAATGAATAGTCCAAATGCCATTAATCTCTTTGCATACTAACTCTTGAAACTGAAATACGCTCTTCAACACCTAAACATAATATAATGAACAAGCACTGGCTGGTATTTTATGCCACATGTAATTACAATAATAGACCATCCAATTTAGAAAGAAAAAAGTATGTCCTTCTATTTCTCCAAAGGGGTTAGATTACTGCGTTGAATGTTGCATAACTGACAGAAGTAGCTTAGCCAAATATGAGCTCATTTTCCCCGTGTACAAGAAGTCTGCGGGTAGGCAGACTAAAGATGGTGAATTAGAGGTGGTGCATAGATGGTGCTAAGAGAATTCATCAGACCAGGCTCCTTCTACCTTCCTTCTCTGCCATTCTTTGTGTCTTTAATCCTCTTGGTTATAGGATGGCTGCCCCACCTCCAGATGTCCTTTGTATATCTCATACGGGAGGAAGAGAGCAGGATGAGGGGCAAAAGTGACTTTTATTGTGAAAACAATAACATTCCCACAAGCTTCCTACAGGAAGTTTCCTCCTGCATCTTGTAAGTCTAGATTACGTGGGGGAAATTTTACCTTAAAGAGAGTTTACGGAGGAGAATTTTTAACTGGACACATTGCTGTCCTTGAAATTTGTGAAATGAGGAAAAGATGAAATATTAGGCAGATAATCAGCAGTGTCTGCCACATGGGTCAAGACATTTCTGCTTGATTTATAGAGAATGATACTGCAACACCATTATGCTACCAAAGTACACCAGCATCAGTTTAATAGGGAAACATCCTTTACTAATATAAAACGTAATACCACAAAGATTCAGTTAATAAAAGGAAGTAAAGTTCAAGATTTTTAGTAAGTCTCAACAGAAGACTCAAATAAACTCCGTAGTACTAGATTAGTGTCAGAAACTTCAGTATGAATCCCTATTATCTATTAATATCTACTAATCATCTATCTAACCACTTAATCATCTATATATAAATTGAGAGACAGAGAAATAATTATAGATGTGCTTATATACATATATATGTATTATTAGCATACATACATGTGTTTCCTACTTCAGTTTGCTGGAAGAGCCTAGAAGTAATGACATCCTATAACAATGAACACACTAAGCACCCAGATTTTGCTTTCTAAATACCAGTCACCAATAGAAACAATCAAAACAATCAATCAGAGCTCCTTGAAGGAATTACTGATTCTAGGGCTGGGGTTGGGTAAATACTAGATGAACCTGGATCATCTTTTAGTGCCAGAAGTGCTCAAAAGCAAGCAAGCAAACAAACAAACAACAAACAACCCCCACTCCCCAAAGAATGAAGGCATATCAAAAGGTCACAGTAACAAACCTGAAAGAAACCACAATGGCCAAAGTTGGAATAATTTGGGCAGTAAAATAAATAATGTGGTATTGAATTATAACCCAAAGTTTAAAATAGCACATGAGTCTGTACTGGTACAAAGAAATCACTGAACAAATAAATAAAGGGGAGACAAGAGACAAATTTTCTTTCCAGAAAATTTCAAATAACATATGCAGATATTCTCTCCTCTCCCTTCCATCTTGAGGAGTGTGGGCTGAACTTAGTGATGCTCTCCTAAAGAACAGTGAAAGGAAAAATAGCAACTTTCTGGTGGAAAAGCACGACCTTAACCAAGTGGTCAAGGTTCTCATCACCAGTGATAAGTTATGTTGATACCATATACGCCTGCCTGATATGAAAACCCATAACTCCAGTCTAATCATGAGAAAAAATTCTTAGTGTATAACTTTTATCTTCTTGGTTAAAATTGAATTTGGGAACATTCTACAAAATAAATATTCCTTAAAACTGTGAAGGTCATGAGAAATAGAAAAATATGAGAAACTTTCACAGAGAAGAGAAGACTAAGGAGACATGATGGCTAAATGCAATACGATATTCTGCATGCGAATCTGGGATAGAAGAAGAACATCAGTGGAGAAACTAGGGAAATCTACATAAAATTTGGAGTTTAGTTAATAGGGATGTACCAGTATAAGTTAGTTAGTTTTCCAAAGGTAGCAGAATAATGTAAGGTGTTAACATGAGGAGACACTGATTGAAAGTATATAAAAATTATACTTTCTTTGCAACTTTTCTCTAAATCTCAAATTGTTCCAAAATTAAAAGATTTTTTTTAAAAAAACTTCCACATAGTTAAAACTGGAAGGGATAATAGCTGGTTCATAAAGTTTTATAATAACAGTGTGAACTTATATCTAATGGTCTCCAAAACATCTCAGAGTGGATCAATACAAACTGCTTAAGCTAGGTACAGTTATTATATCAATACTAGTCTGGTTCAAACTCCAGATCCTAAGGAAACAGAAGCCCATGTGTAAAGCGATATTTAATTTGAACTTTTCACCAAATGGTGCTTCGTATGAGATTTCTGGATAATTGTAACCTTTGCAAGGTCAAGTGAAAGCTGCCAGCAGTTGCAGTTAATCTATTACTTTCTTCAAAATCAGGATATTCACAGTTAGGAACCTATGCCTGCAAAAGAAATTTTGGTCAATTCTACATCATTTTTCCTCACAAAATCATAGAATTACATTGAGAAATCCCAACTAAAAAAGTGTTTCTACTTAAGAACTGCATTTTTAGAGCAACAGTGTTGGCAACCAGCTAACATCACTGTGGGAAATCAAAATTTTAATATTGCTTTCCCACTCATTCTTTCGACGACCTTGAAAAACTTATTTAATATGTTCCTTGGCTACTATATGAGGTTGAAGAAATTCTCTAGATTAAAAAAAAAGGAATAATTATATAATCATCAAAAAGCTACCTGAAATGAAAAAGTGTTAACATACATATTGTGGAAGGACATTATACCACTTGGTGGAAGTCATACAGATATTTGTTTTCTCTAGTTTTCTATTTATTAAGAGCAAAGTTGAATAGAAGTAACAAAAAAGTCATTCTTGCTGAGAAACAGAACAAATTGAAGTGATGAATGAAGGTTAATCTTCAAAGATATCCCCTACAGAAAACACTCCAAATATTTTTTCTTGTAGAGAGACTTCCTCCAGAAACCCAACATGAACGTAAACACCCTAAGTTGCAATTCCATAACAACTGCTCAACTTCAACTTTTAAAAACCTTCAAGAAATGAATCGTCTTTTGACTCTGCCAACTTAGAAATTAAGAGAAATCTCTTCAAAATATATCAGCATCCTTTTCTTCAGTCTCTGATCTTGAGTTAACTTTTGGGAGGTTTTTGATGCCCCTGTCATCAAGGAATGCAAGCTTGTATAATTCAAAAGAGCCTTGTAATTGTACAGGGACATTCAGGATTAATTGTGCATGTTGCCACCTCGCAGAGGTCCACAAGGGGGCACTCTTTTGCTGAACTTTTCTATACATTTTAAGGTTAAAAACAGACTATGATAAAAGGAATTTGGTCTATATATATTTGTCTCTCACGGTTCTTTCAATTGTATCATCCTAGTCAGTTTCCTCCTTTGCTATCTTTCTTCAGGTGATTCTTTTTTATTGTGGTAAAATATACATAATGTAAAATTTACTGTTTTGAAGTGTACAGCTCAGTGGCATTAAGTACATTGACATTCTTTTATAACCGTCATCACCATCCAGCTCCAGAACTTTTTCATTTTCCCAAACTGAAACTCTACACCCATTAAAAAATAACTCCTGATTTTCCCCTCCCGCAACCCCCAGCAACAACCATTCTACTTTCTGTGTCTATGAATTTGACTCTAGGTACTTCATATAAGTGGAATTGTAAAGTTTCAATTAACATAATTTTTCAAAGTTCATCCCTGTTGTTCCAGATGGTTCTCAAATGAACTTTTCTACAATTTTACTAAGTACCCAAAGTTTTAGGAAAAACTAGGCTAAATGAGGCTGATATTATTGGCATTTCCATATTTGTACCTGCTCTTTATTGGTCTTTTCTTCCTCATTTGTCCACATTGCTCAACTTCCTAACTGACTCACCATTGTTTAGTGAGTCAAATTCCACCAACCACCTTTTTTACTAAATTCATCACAAAAATTCATGTCTTTCTTACCATGGGCTTCAATTCTCATTTAAATGACTGTTCATCTAACATTTGCAGTTGAATATAGTAGCAACTCTATTTATTTATTTATTTAAGACAAGGTCTCCCTCTGTTGCTCAGGCTGGAGTGCAGTGGCACCATCTCAGCTCACTGCAGCCTCCACCTCACAGGCTCAAGCGATGATCCTTTCATCTCAGCCTCCTGAGTAGTTGAGACTACAGACATAAGCCACCACGCCCAGCCTGGCAGCAACTTTTATACAAGGTCACAGCACTGAAAAGCAAAAAATAATTGAGTATAAAGTGCTTCCTGATCCAGTACTAATGAAGGTGGGTGGGGGCAGAAGGTGGTGGCACTGCCTGGATTAAGTTTGCTTTAAAGTTCTCTCACCTGATACTATATCCTCTTAGCCAAAAATTGTAAATTTCCTTTTAATTTTTATTTTTGTAGAGATGGGGTCTCTCTATTTCGCACAGGCTAGTTTCGAACTCCTGGGCTCAAGGTATCCTCCTGCCTTGGCCTCCCGAAATGCTGGGATTACAGATGTGAGCCACTATGACTGGCCTGTAAATTTCTTCATATGGCCAGAGAAGAAAGTATCAACTGGGAATATTTTAACCAGCTTCACATACTTTAAGCACCATATGGTCTTTGTTAATATCATCTTCCTCTCCTACATTGATGATGTTTGAAAACAAAGTGAACAAGAAATTAACCAAACAAAAAGACCTACAGTGTCTTTCAGGGTCCACTGCGCTATCAAGAAAATAAAAGAAATATTTTTGGAAGAGCAGAGTATTACACTGTAATGAGTTTGGCCTAAGAATACCATAGCCATTTAGAGTAGTTGGGGCTACAGGTATGAGCCGCCATGCCCATCCTAGTAGCAACTTTTATAGAAGGTCACAGATAATACCAAAACGCTAGTATCTGCTAGTGTGTGCTGTATGCATGAGAGTTAGAGAAATTATTCCAGAAGAAAGATGAAAGGTCTGAAAGCTCTACTTAAGTGCTCCCATTGCTTGATCCAGACACTTCTGATAGTCTGTTTTTACAGACATGGCAAAATAACACTTGGAAGTCATCTGAGAAAATATTCCTGGTATCACAGAGGTAGGAAAAAGGACAACTTGAGATCTCTTGAATATTTATGTTCATATTGATTGATTCTTTGAGGTTGGAGAAAGAATGAGTCTTCCTCCTCACTAGACAAAGAGAAGACTATTATAGAAGAGAGCATTATGCTATTATAGAAGATAAGAGTGGCCAGGCCCAAGAGTCAGACTCAAACTGATTCTTTTCCTTAAAGGATCTAACCGCAGCCATGTTTTTCATTGTTATTTTAAGTGTGGGAGGGAACCCCTGCCTTGTTCGTTTTGAAAATCCTGATGCTTTGATAAAATAGTTTCTAAAATATTTCCTATCTACCTGCCCTGCTCTGTTCTGGCTATAATTACTAGACTAGCCAAAAATAAACTCTCCTGTGTGTTACATCTAGTTGATTGTTGATTTCCTAGAGGGGGGAAAAACGGTGGTAATTAATCATTGAAGCTTCTTTTTAAAATAATGTTTACGTCGTCGCTCAAGGCTCAAATTAGGCCAGGTTTCTTATACTGCATATATTTTTGTTTTGTTCATTTTCTTCCTCTTTCCTCCCACCGAAAACAAACAAATAAACAAACAAAACTAGAATCTGGTTCAAAGGGTCAAATGAGAGTTTTTGGTAGAAAAACAAACTCTTATTTCTTAATTCCACATTAAATGTGGTTACTGTTTTGAGCTGGTCAAATTCGTTCAACACTTAGAATATTCATCCAAGAACCAGGGGGAGAGAATTTTAAAGAAACCAAATAGTCAGTGATTTAGATATAGTTTTAAAGTTTTAAAGCTTATTTGACTTTACAGTTCCATTGAATGTAGGACACTCCATTCTTTTGAAGACATAGGACAACTATTTTTGTTTCTGGACCAGACAAATTTGGATTTCCTAGACCACCGAATAATAATAATAATAATAATTGCTAACATAACTTGCACAAGGTGTAGTAACATGAACATCATGTGGATTGTCTTATGTAGCTTTCCAAATGATCCTGTAAGGTAGCATTGTGGAAACTGAAACCCATATAAGTTAACCTGGTGGTAGCTTGTAATTGAGAATTAGAATGTAAACCAAAGTGGTTATGCTTAATGCCCTGTGCTCTTAAAACAGTATCATGCTGGCCGGGCGCGGTGGCTCAAGCCTGTAATCCCAGCACTTTGGGAGGCCGAGACGGGCGGATCACGAGGTCAGGAGATCGAGACCATCCTGGCTAACACTGTGAAACCCCGTCTCTACTAAAAAATACAAAAAACTAGCCGGGCGAGGTGGCGGGCGCCTGTAGTCCCAGCTACTTGGGAGGCTGAGGCAGGAGAATGGCGTAAACCCGGGAGGCGGAGCCTGCAGTGAGCTGAGATCCGGCCACTGCACTCCAGGCCGGGCGACAGAGCAAGACTCCGTCTCAAAAAAAAAAAAAAAAAAAAAACCGGTATCATGCTGCCTCCTTGGAGGAATCTTTAATTTAAGCAGGAAGATTTTTCCTTATTCCATCTTTGCAACTAGGTTACTGTTTTTATGACTTTAGGCAAATCAATGGAACTGAACAAGGAAGGCAAGGAAGGTCTTGATTCAATGATTTCTCAAGTCCTTTTTCCTTTTTTTTTTTTTTTTCTTTTTTTGTCAAGGGAGTGTCCTCTAGCTGAGTGAAGTCATTTTTCCTTGAATGACTGACAGAACGGCTTTGGCTCACCTGTAATTCACAGTTTAGCTGATCCAGTGTACTGTAAAGTCTGTTTCACTCCACCAGCCAAAAAGGAGCAGGCGGCCGTGGCTTTCTTATGTTCTGGGGGAAGCTATTTTTCAGTGATAATCTGGCTAACTTTGGATAGCTGCAACAACAACATCTATCCCTTGGCGTATGGCGTGTTTAGATGCTAATCACTGCCTCATCTGTGAGCACTTCAGTTTTTGTTTTTCACACAAGCCGGGTGAATATAAAAATAGAGGTAAATAAAAAGAAATAACTGAATCAGCAACCTGGAATTTTCTCTCCTCTGGTTAAAGACTGTTGTTAACTGAAAATGCTTCACTGGTTGTTTGGGGGTTTAAGACAGAGGTGGGATGGAGATGTTTGATAATTTGGTTGCTATGCAACCACTTTACAATTATGTAAGCTCCTACCATACGAGGTGATACAGAAAGGGTGGTAGAGTATGCTGACGCAGTGAGCACGCAGAAGACTTTTTCCATGTGACAGAGCCAGAGTCTGAGATCTGGAGTTGCAGAATTAGGTAAGAAGTAAATGTCACAAATTACAAAGGCCTTTATTTATAGCAAGAATATGGAGTTTCTATTAGAGTTGGATGAGCAAAAGCTCACCAGAAACAGCCTTAGTTTCAAGGAAGGAAGACACACACATCTGTCCTTTGAATCAGGACTTAACTCTAACCAAAATTCAGGAAAGATTTTTTAAAAAAGGAAACTAAGAGTATGGTATACTTTATTATTATCTAATTACCCTGGCCCAGTTGAATCTTTTTCAGTAATGTTGTAAGGTAGGTGGTACCATTCTCTTTAGATAAATGCAAAAATGTAGGCTTAAGTGACACTCAGTAATTTGCTCAACATCATATTATAGTTGGGAGTAAATCTGGGCTATGAACACAAAAGTTTTAGTTCAAGTCCAGTATTGTTCTCATTACATTATGCTTCACAGATGATCATGTACACTTAGTGTTTCTTTCCTATTATAAGTTCTATCTTTTATAAAATCCACTGATTCTGTTGAAAATCTTATTTTTATTCATTTTTGCTAGATATCAAGGATTTATCTCTGACCCTTCCTGGTGGGTTTACTGAATTTCAGAAAAGGCTACCTAATTGATTTTATTGCATATGTTGTAATTTATTGCATATGTCATTTACTCAAATATGCAATTTATTGCATATATCATTTTAACATTAACTTAAAGGGAGAAAATGTGCATAGTCTAAGAAACAAGACAATTGCAAGTTATTTTAAGTGGTCTTTACAATTTAGCCAGTCCAAATCTCCGAATCATGGATCGAATGCCAAGACGACAGCCTCACTGAGGAAGTTTCTTGGCGCGTCTGTTTATAGCTCGGCCAAACGGCAAGTGGACATTTCTTTTAGAAGGGGTGGTATTATGCGCTCAGGATTTAGAAAAGATTAGTTAACATCATAAAGCTAGAGTTAGACCAGCATGATGCTATGTAGATCATTGTGTTCCCTAATCTTGAGTCACAATAAAGATTATGTTAATGTGTTAGGATGATGGTTTATCACATTGTGTAATGTCTGTATGGTTTTCAC
Source organism: Colobus angolensis palliatus (assembly GCF_000951035.1). Lineage (NCBI taxonomy): Eukaryota > Metazoa > Chordata > Mammalia > Primates > Cercopithecidae > Colobus > Colobus angolensis. Next base: position 7,515,902 of record NW_012114600.1, on the reverse strand, counting down.
ATATCCCATATCTGCTCATTCTCATGATGATCAATGAAGTAAATAGGGCATATTTATTCACTTCATTTTACAGAAAATTGAAGTAATTAAAGGAAAGGAACCTTAGAGATATTAAGTGACTTACCTGAGGTCCCATCTGAGCAAGAGGGCAAGCCAGGCGTCAGCTTTATGCTCTAAATAAAGTTCCAGTCTTTTTTCTTGTCCCTTTGCTGTTAGAATCACTGGTGACTTTACCACTAACCTTCCTTCTTCTCACTCCTTATCTTCAACTTACTTCTTGCAGGTACTCTTTTTTTCTTTTGTCATGGGGAACCAGGGCCACTGAAACTAAATTTGTAATTATGTGAAATTAGATTAGGTTGGTTAGATTTTAAAGTTGAACTAAATGCAAATAAACACGGGCTTCTGTGTCAATTTTGAACCCTTGAATGTGGCTTTCAGAAAAATCTTGGATGAGAATTCTAATGTAGAACTCAAAGGAACTACAATGTAATTATTTCATAATTGTCCAACTGAATTCAACAAACCACATAATGAGTGCTAATTTATGCATAAATCACAGTATTAGATACTGTGGGAGATAAAATAAATAAATAATATATTGTCTCTGCTCCTTGGTGGCTTATTAATTATGGGAAATAGAAGCACATTCTTTACTTACTATTCTTTGTTCCCTCCCTTGTTTCATTAAGGATTCAAGAAACTCATCATAATAAACTTTAGTAAAACAAGGTCCCAGGTGCTCTGGCCTTCTCAGGTTTTACCTCCCCCTCTTCTTTTAAATAACCAAATACAGTATTTTGTGTCACCAAGCTACATTTGGCTATAGGAAATTTAGCTCTCTCCTCACCCCTGATATTTCTGAGAATTCTCAGGAAATATTTAAATGTCATGATGAGCACCTCTCAATTCCACTTCTTACTCAAGAACTTCCTCTTCTTGATCAATATTCTTTTCTTTTTTTTTTTTTTTTTTTTTGAGACGGAGTCTTGCTGTGACCCAGGCTGGAGTGCAGTGGCCGGATCTCAGCTCACTGCAAGCTCTGCCTCCCGGGTTTACGCCATTCTCCTGCCTCAGCCTCCGGAGTAGCTGGGACTATAGGCGCCCGCCACCTCGCCCGGCTAGATTTTTCTATTTTTTAGTAGAGATGGGGTTTCACCGTGTTAGCCAGGATGGTCTCGATCTCCTGACCTCGTGATCCGCCCGTCTCGGCCTCCCAAAGTGCTGGGATTACAGGCTTGAGCCACCGCGCCCGGCGGTATTCTTTTCATAATCACTTCTGACACTCTCTCTTCATTGGTTTCGCCACACGATGTTCCAAAGCTCTTCAATTCACTTTCTTATAAAACAGTGCCAACACAATGCTGATGTATCAGCTGAACCAGCTCGATATTGCCACAACAATGACGTGTAGCCAGCAACCACAAAACCTTAGTGGCACACAACAATATATGCTTTTTCCTTGTGTGTCTTGGGTGGTCAGTTTTGTGGCTTTGCTGATCTCTTTTGGACTTGCTGTCATGTCTAGGAGTGAGCTGACTATCATCTGATTTAGTAACACCATTGTGGCAACTAGGGAGGCTCAGCTGTGCTTTCCATGTCTCTTGTCTTCTAGTAGGCTAGCTGGTGCATGTTCTCATGGCAGAGGAAGAGGGCAAGCACAGGCATGCACACTCACATGGGTGCTTTTCAAGATCTGCCATATCCCGTCACCTAATCTCCCATTGCCAGAATGCTGGCAGACCCCAGCATCAGAATAAAAGGGCACTTCAAATTCATATGGAAAAGGCTATGGAGTGAAGGATAAATTTAGGAAGATAACAAGTATCTAAAGATATTGAGGGGACCGTGTTCCTACCATTTTGAAAAATCTACCACATACTGAGAAACAGTGAGAAATATTTTAGGAAGGCAGCTATCAGCTAAATACCTCGAGTTTATAGTTTCCAAAAAGCCATTGTTCACAGGTGATCTGAAATGTAATACAGATGAGATAAACTGTTTTGTTTCCATTTTGGTAAATGCCAAAGGACTTTTCTGGACTTAAAAAGTAACTCAAATGCAATATGTTTATTTCTAATATCTAAAATACCAGAAGAGATGAGTGGGTTTTTTTTGTCTTCTTTTACTTTCTTTTCCTTTGTTTTTGTTATTGTTGTTTTCTAAAATGTCAGTTGAGAATTTGATATGAGAATGAATATAAATTATGTTCCATTAAGTTTACTAAACTTTTTGACAGAATGTTGAAATTGCAGATTGGTATCTGTGGGAAAATACACATAAGTTGTGGTTCCAAATATCCAGTTAGATTTAGGCAATATCCACAGAAAGCAAAATTAAAGTACATTTAGGAAAAAATATTTTAAAAATTTCTAAAACACGATTTTCCTTTTCAGAAAAAAAGATATGTGTCCCTTTTCTTGTCACTAGAAAAAAAGGTTCCTATCATTACTTGTACATAAAAGAATACATCAGTTCCAGCATCGATTTTTCTTCATTTTTTATGCTTTAAAAATCTGTTGCTAAGTAAAATAGCTATACTAGTCATGGCATTTATATAAGTAATAGAATTCAGAATATTTTCTATCCTTAATTTTATTGAAGTGAATTTTGATTTGAAAAAAATAATTTAAAGATCAGAGAATAAAACCAAATCCAATGTAATTTATTTATTCTTTTTAAAAGGTTTTGGAAGGTTTGTAATGTTAGAAAAATCAGGAATGTGACAACAAAATAATTTACTCTAACAGGAGAGATCAAGTTATAGCAATGGTGTCCCTGGTTGCCCTGTAGTTATTAAGGTATCCTGAGCATCATTAGAGTCTATTTAATTTTGAAAACTCTTTAGATTTTTGTTGTAAAATATGAAATAAGACAGTGGACATGTTTATGTGCCAAGTGATAGGCACTACTAGTGACTTCTATTTTTTAGACTTTCTTAAATAGATCCATTTTACCTTTACTGTAGAAAATTTTCTCCTGGACTGGTTGCAGTGGCCCATGCATGTAATCCCAGCATTTTGGGTGGCCAAGGCAGGAGGATATCTGGAGGCCAGGAGTACAAGACCAGACTGGGAGACATAGTATGACCCCAGTGTCTTCTAAATAAATAAATAAATAAATAATCTCCCAGAATTCCACATCAGGGAGCAGGAACATATCCTTCCAATTTTGTTCTATGTATTGTGAATCCTGAACATTTGAGACAGGTCTCAGTCAATTTGGAAAGTTTATTTTGCCAAAGTTGAGGACACACCCGTGACAGAGCCCCAGGAGGTCCAGACAACATGTGCCCAAGGTGGTCAGAATGCACAGCTTTAGAAAGACATGAGACATCAGTCAACATATGTAAAATGAACATTGGTTTGGTCTAGAAAAGTGAGATAACTTGAAGCAAATGTGGGATAACTCAAAGAGGGGAGGGGGCTTCCAGGTCACAAGTAGGTCAGAGAAAAACAGTTGCATTCTTTTGAGTTTCTGATTAGCCTTTCCAAAGGAGGCAATCAGATATGCATTTATCTCAGTAAGCAGAAGGATGACTTTGAATAGAATGGGAAGCAGGTTCGCCCCAAGCAGTTCCCAGCTTGAATTTTCCCTTTAGCTTAGTGATTTTGGGGACCCAAGATATTTTCCTCTCACATTTCTCCCCTTTTCTCTGTTTAAATCCTTTGGAGAAAGTATTTTAGAAGAAAATGAGTCTCTGGACCCAGGTGTCGTCTGATCTCTCATGGCTGTAATGGTTTACTCCTAGACAGCTACATCCCGAGTTATTAGGAAAGCTCATTTCTGTAAGGTTGGGAAGTCTCATGTCCTGTGAAGAGAAAATAGGTGGAGGAAGGGAGAAAAACAGCAGCAAACAAAAGAATAATCCTAGAAAATTGATATAGGCCACATTACTCTGAAGCCATCAGTAGGCAGGTATGAAAGTGGCTTACGTATATAAATAGGTTACTGTTATTTTCTTGTGAAGTTTAAGTTGTCTAGCTTCAGTTCACAGGGCTTTACAAAAGCAGTTTAGTTCTCAGTGACTCCAAATTAGGAAAAATGGAGAAAAAGAGCAGAAAATTGAAAACCTTATTTTGAAGACTTGCAGCTAAGAAAAATTAGAATTTGGTTCAAACTAGAAAATAATAAAAATTGAAAAACATTAGGCGAGACTAGAATCTAACGACAGGTATACTATAGTTTTTGAAATGTGGTTTTTCTCTCTCCAGTTTCCCATTTTTACTAATGACAAATCCTGGTAGAACTGGTTTGCTTTATTATATTTGGCCTCATTATTTGTATACAGTGCAGCAAGAACAATTCTTTTTTTGCATAAGCTTTTACATTGGTTTTGATGGAACTGTATTCCATAGAAGGAATCTCAAATAAGACTTTTTTTTAAAGCCAAGCCCAGCCATGAATTTGTGTCATTAAATACCTATAAGTTGGGTGATCTTCTCCTCTTGAGTTTCCAAGATAAACCTGGGGCTCCTGAGCCTGTCAGAAAGTGACATTCTTCACCCACCACAGATCAGAGCCTATGTAGACAAAGGTATGAGGCCAGTTTTTCCAAGGGGCTTTTATTGTTTCCATAAATCAGGCTTGATTCCTTAAAGAAAAGCACATCATTTCAATCAAAGCCTTGGTAAAATAACCAGTTTCTCTAATTGTGTCCTGTTACAAATAAAAACAGATTTTTTTTTTAAGAGATGAGATCTCATTATGTTGCCCAAACTGTTCTCAAACTCCTGAGCTCAAATGACCCTCCCACCTCAGCCTTCCAAAGGACCAAGATTACTAGTGTAAGCCTCCACACCCAACCAACGGATTTTTATCACACTTATGCAGATAACTGTATTGTCATAAGTTAAGAATACTCAAAAATAGTTTCCAAATTCTGGAGAAATCAGTAGAGAGAAGCAAACATGCTCCAAATTTTGTTAGTAGGAACATACTCAATTGTTAAAAGCTGTAAATAGCTTAAAAATTTTCTTGACTCTGAGAAACAAAACAAAGAATCAGCAATGTTTCAGCCAAAAAGTTAAAAACATTACTTTGTCTTCTATTAATTCAGTTCACACATTTTACTCCTGTTCTGCTTGATATTCATGAACATTTCAGCTCTCCATGAGAGTCTTAAAAGTTTCTTCCTCTATCGTAATGTCACAATCTCCAGAGTTATCAGAAACCTACTTTTAAGGACACCTGTTAGAGTTCTATAGATGATTACAAAACCTCCTTCTAAGGAGGACCAAAGCAAGACAACAACTGTCTGTGGATGACAGAATGTTTCAGGGCAGCCATAGTCAAAGACACAATTGACAAGGAAATTTGTTACTTCTGTGGCACACAACAATTTAACATAACAATTATAGTTATTACTGATAATGTACACTGAGTCATATTAGAATTATAGGAGTTTCCCATGATTTTGGAAGACATAGCAATGCTATATTCATACAAATCCAGCCTAAAGAAAAATAAACACCATTTCGTATTTGACAATGTTTCCTGTATAATTTTTATACCAAGTAAGCCAAATTATGTTATTTTTGAATGTTAAGGAACCCAATATTTTAAAGCATTAGTTAGATCAGAAAAAGCCATAATTTGTCATTTGATTTTGGAAAGCTTGTCAAATATCAAAGCTGTAAAACACTTGATATCACAGGTCATTGTAAAATAAGTTACTTGTTTGACAAAAGTGATACTTCAAGGATTTCCAAAAAAAAAAAAAAAAACCAGCAAAAACCTTCATTCTTTGAGAGAGGAGACTTAATTTTCTAACAATAAGCCCTAATAAAAACAGTATCAAGCTGATTAAATTTGTTTTTCAAAATTTTATAAACAATCATCTATAAAATTTTAATCTTGACCATGAGATATAACTTCCATAAGCCTTTCTTAACCTTTATAACCTTTATGTACGAGTTGACTAAATGCTTCAAGAAAACCTTGTTAATCTGAAACAGGCGCATATGCTGGCCTCACATCAGTGTGCCTTAGATATTAATGATTAATTTATAAAGAAAGTGAACTTATATTATGTCTCAAAATTGGCCCTTACAATCTCACATGCCCACCTCTTCCTCAATAGTCCCTGGTTCTTAAGGACTTGAATAGCTTTAATTTTTGGCTCTGTGTTTCAGGAATGCAGTTTATTTTGATTGGCATCTTCTAGTGGGCCTGATGATGGGGTTTCAATTGCTGTTAGTGTTTAAAATATAGCAGGACTTGGTGTCCTTTTTAGACTCAGGAGTCAAAGCCCTGTAATTCAATGTCACAAGTACTTTAAAAGTGCATACAGAGAGATACTTGAATGTAATAATCTTAATTTTAAAAAGTATTTAAATCTCAGGGTTTTTTCTAAGCAACCCAAAACTTAATAATAATGTGACTATTTGACCATATAAAAGTTTATTTAAAAAAAAAAAATCCTCTTTTTTTAGCTTACACAGATTGTTCATGACATTCTTGGACTTTCTGGTTTGCCCTGAACATCCCTCCTTCTTAAACAACCAGTCATGTTACTCTAGGACTAAATGTACCATAAGAGATTCTTTCTCATGTGAAACTGTTTCTCTTTAAGCTTTCTTTCCCCCCAAAAAATCTGAAAAACTCTTTTTATTTTTATAACTTTCTTTACATCTCTTCTGTTTCCTGGTTCCTTTTACCTTGTTCTATACATTACCTTTAAATGAGCTTTGAATTAGACAAAAATTGTTCACCTTTTAGAAAGGACACACTTTTTTTTTTTAGAAAGAATGTTCTCCTACAAATATATTTTATTGGAAAATACCCAAATAATGAAATATCTATTATTTAATTTAATATAATTTTAGATTCTAACTTATGATGAATTTGTCTACAAGAATTTATCCTATTACATTTACCTAATTATTTTATTTTATTTGCTTACCTAGGTTATTTATGAAAACTGTGAAAATCATCATTTAAGTTATGGAACTGATATTGCAAAATTATAACTGAAAGAGTAAAAAAGATTTGACCTAAACTTCATCTTGCTTTTAACCTCCAAACTGTCCTTGTTCATTCCTGGGTGTGGGCCAAACTAACTTTGGGAGGAACTTAGTTTATAGTTTAGCTTTGAAACAAAGGCAATAACAAACCTTACTGCCAGTGGAGTAGACTGCCTAAAGCCACAAGATTAGAAGTTATGGTCATCTTACTAAATTTGAGGCATAGTTATTTTTATTAAACCAATATCAATGTCTTATTTATTAAAGATTGCACGAGCAAAGATCATTCTGTCTTGTTCTGGGTTTATAGATTTGTAATCCCTTCACTGAATTTTGCACAGAAAATGGTGATACCTTTTTTCTGCATTCTCAGTTCTCTGTCAATCTCAGGAAATTTTTCTTTAACTGTACATTTAATTACTGCTACTGTTCCATCTTTTCTGATCTCTTCTTTGGAAACACAAACATCCACATGCTCACTGGTAATCATTGCTATCATCTTCTCTTTAATTATTTTATGTCTGTTACTCTGCAAGTTTATTCTTTACAGCTTTGTTACACAATACATGGTGCTTAGACCAATAGTTGTGACAGCTTGTTAGAAATGCACAATCTTGGGCCCAGACAGACCTAGTGCATTGGAATCTGTATTCTAATAAGAACCTTGGGTGATTTCCATGCATACTAACCTGTGGGGGAAACACTGTTCTACAAGACTGATCACATTTTCTACAATATAAATTTTGCTGTTTCTGGCTGTTAGTGCAGAATTTAAGTTAATCATTATATTTTGAATTTCCTTGCAGAAACTTTCTAATCTTAGCATTTTCCTTTCCATTATGTTGTGTTGACTCTCCTCTTTTCTTCTATTTTATTACTCTTTCATTGCATAGCATCACCTTTTGGTTTCTCTATTATTTTTCTGTGACTTTCTCTTCATAGAAGTCATGACTCTTTTGATGATAATACTAACTTATTAAAACTTTCCTCAGGATCTTATATTATTAGAAATATATTCCTTCAGCAGGGCGCGGTGGCTCAAGCCTGTAATCCCAGCACTTTGGGAGGCCAAGACGGATGGATCATGAGGTCAGGAGATCGAGACCATCCTGGCTAACACGGTGAAACCCCATCTCTACTAAAAAATACAAAAAACTAGCTGGGCGAGGTGGCGGGCACCTGTAGTCCCAGCTACTCGGGAGGCTGAGGCAGGAGAATGGCGTAAACCCGGGAGGCGGAGCTTGCAGTGAGCTGAGATCCGGCCACCCCACTCCAGCCCTGGCGACAGAGCAAGACTCCGTCTCAAAAAAAAAAAAAAAAAAAAACCCAGAAATATATTCCTTCTAATCATTTCATTGCTTTTAATGGCAAAAACCACAATTACTTTTGCACCAACCTGATAGTTGCTACTCTCTTATTAGCAAAATGTTCCTCCTAGAGGTCCAACATTTTCTGCCTGTGTTACAAATTCCCATACAAAAGATTCAGTCCTAAGTCTCAGTGTCTGTTAACAGACTAGAGAATCAATGGCTGAGTTCCTACTCCTGGTAAACTTTTGAAATTTCTAACAGAAATGCAGACTGTTATGCTCAAATCAACCTCATTTCTAGGGTTTTGTTGATGTTCACCCAATATTTCTATTGTTTTGTGAGATAGTTTTCTTCCCTAAACCCACTGACTGGTTCTCTGCTACTTTAAACTAGTGGGACCCAGGAAGAATTTTTATCTCCAGGCTTTTTCCCCCATCTGTAACCATAATTTTTTACTTTTGTTAACACTACTTTATTTTATTTTATTTCATTGTATTTTATTTTTATAGAGAAGGGGTCTTGCCATATTGCCCAGACTCATGTCAAACTACTAGACTCAGACAATCCTCACACTTTGGCCTCCCAAAATGCTGAGATTACAGATGTGAGCCCCTGTACCCAGTCCTAACAGTACATTATTTAAGTCAAAGTGCTACCACCAGTTGCCCCTACATATTGAGAGTCTTTGTGAATGTGTTGGAAACAAATATGGAAAGGTTTGGGTGGCTGTTCTCTGCCATGTCATAGAGTAGGACTGTGAAGTTGGTTTGGCTGCTGATTTTATGCACAGAGGGGCAGTTATAAAAGCTCCTTTTAACCTTTTTTTTTTTTAAGTTCTCCATCTCTTTTAACAAAATGAAACTTATATGTGTGGTAAACCTTGAATTATTTTCTCCTAATCATTTGCTACCATCCTTATGACTGGCAGAATTTACTTCAAGATTAGGGCACAAAGTAGTCCAAGAGTCTTAGGTTTCACTGTTGTGAGTTTTCCTCTGCTTTTCTGTGTTTCATTGACAGTTTAAAGGGAAATAAGAATGAAGCTTCCTTGGAGTAATTAATTAATTCTTTTTAATTCCAATCCCTTTTACTTTATTTCTTAAATTTCACCCAAGGAAAAGGTCAAGCTTTTCTTTGCAAAATTAAAAATTGTCTGCCAATTAGCTTAAGATACTTGCTTTAAAATCCTTGACAACTATCCATTTTATTTCAAAATAAATTGCCATTTTTACTGTGCATCACACTTTTACTTCCAAATTGAAAATTTTACTTTATATTAATCTCCCCTACATCGCCTATAAAATTTAAGCTAAATTGATTAAATTTTGTATCAATAAAGGCAAACAAGCAAACATTAATATTGAGATAAAATTTGAAGTATTAGAAACTTCTCACTCATTAAAAAATACAAAATTGTATTAAAAAATGCATTTATATTTACATTAATTTACTTTAGGATAACAATTTAACACATTAATTGTCTCTTTCAATACAGTTTACCTAAAGCTAACATCTGATGACATGATCACAACTCCATATCCTGAGTTGATTTCAACCTATGATTTTGTAATTTTCCACATGGAGATAAACACTGGGAAGCAGCTAATCATTCTCTTTGGATTTATAAGGAAAAAATGGATAAGTGAAACTTGAAAAAAATGGTCAGAGTATTAAGAACTAAGGTTTCTTTAAGGAAACAAATACTTTTACTTTAAGAATAGAAAATAAAAGGCCAAAGTTGTAATATAAGACAAATTATGTAAATATATGCTTATACATATAAAACCACTCCTCTTTTTAAAAAAGCATGCTTTTTAAGAAGAATCATCTCATTTCAGTGAGAAGGAAAGTTATCTTAGCAAACAAAAAGGATCTTGAAAAAAAGCTTTCACATGTATAAGAAAGGGAATGAACAAACAAATAGGAAAAAAGATCTCTAGTTCAACTATATCAAAGCTTCTTCATGTTTGTTATTTTACTCTAAAGGACACCTCCCTGATCTTGAACTGATAATATAGTTAAAAGAATTAACAAAAAGAGAGAGGGATAGAAATGGTCAGGTACAGAATGAAGAATAAAGGAAAATTTGTTTCTTATTTTTCCCTAATTAGTCTTTATTCAAATGAGCAGAATAGAGTGCTCCAAATCAGAACTGTGACCCACTAGAACTAATATATTTCGTCAACATATTTATAATTGAACATATCAGTACTCTTTCATTTGAACAATTAATCGTATCAGTAATCATTTATCTGCACAATTGTTAGTTATAATTAATTTGTTACATTTATATAATTATTCATAATTTATTACCAAAGGCAATGTCAAGAATCATCTAATATACAAAACTTATTTGACAGTATTTGATAAATCTGTTTATGAATGTCCCACTGAGATATGTAAAAAACCATATTGATAGCAAAATTACTTTAAAATACAAGCTTTATCATTATGGCAATAGATGTTGTTTATGACTAATCTCGTTTCTATTCTGTATAATGAACTCTCAAATGTTCTTTTTTCAAATTTCGATTTGATCTCTGAGTTTCTGACTTTCTCCTCTCTCTTACTTATATTTGAAAAAGGACATTTTGACATTACCAATAATGATAAAAAAGAGAAGAAAAAGTGAGATTAGCAGGTAATTTTTAAAGTTAAAGGTTAGTTATATTTAGGTAGGGCATGGTGCTTCACACCTATAATCCCAGCACTTTGGGAGGCCAAGGCAGGCAGATCACATGAGGTCAGGAATTTGAGACCAGCCTGGTGAACATGGTGAAACCTGTTTCTACTAAAACTACAAAAATTAGCCTGGTGTGGTGGCACATGCCTGTAGTCCCAGCTACTCAGGAGGCTAAGGAGGGAAAATCACTTCAACCCGGGGGGCAGAGTTTGCAGTGAGCAGAGATCATGCCACTGCACTCCAGCCTGGGCGACCGACTGAGTCTCTGCCTCAAAAGAAAAAAAAAAAAAAAAAAGTGATATTTATTCATTATTGCCATAATAGGATAAAATTATTTAAGTCCATATAAATCTAAGTAAACTTGCAATTGTTTATGTCCTAAAAGGACACACAAGGAAGTACGTTTGAAATTAATCATGTGGCTTTCTTCCAACCCCAAATACTCCCCCACTCTCCAGATTCTTTAGAGTTCACTTTTCAAAAGGATGGAAAAAACATATTTTTCAAAGTTTTTTTTTTTTTTTAAATTTAAGGAATTGAAAGAGCAGAAAATATATACTAATCATTCTTCTTAAGCCCCATGCTCGGTTTCATTTCCCAAAGGCATCTACTCTTACCGGTTTGTTTTTGCTCTTTTTGTGGTTATGGTTAAAACTAAATATGGTAATCATTTACCTTGCTTTGTTGCTGCATTTACCTGCTATGAAGTATGAGGAATTTAGTTTACTTGCACTTCTACTTTCCAAATTATTGTTTATAGCCTCAATATTAGTTCTCCTTGAATGATACAATTGAACTCCCTATTTATATTGAAATAGCTACTATCTTCTACCCTGAAAGATGAAGAAATTAATGCACTTACTTTGGACTTCTTTCCATCTCTCTTCTTGGGTGTCTTTTAGTTATATAACTATTTTACACTGTCAATAATTATAATTCTTGCATTTTTGCTGAAACTAATTATTTTTCATATTCTCAAATTTTAAGTATTGAGTATTTGACTTCAATTTGTATAATTAACTTATGTACAAAGCATGGAAGGATTAATCCACTGTAGAGTTCATGGTGTCATGTGATTGATGTCAAAAAAAAGAGAGAAAATATGATATCATATCATTTAAACTTTGCCACTTGAAGGAAAATTTCACAAGTGCCTGAATATAATAATTTTCTTTTAATATTTTTCTAGCTTGCTTTACTTCTTTTGAGTCATACTCAGGTGCTGGCATTTTGGGGACAACACTTTGTTTTGTTTGGGGTTATATATTTTATTTTTCTGTAGTCTAGCCTAGTCTACTTTTATTTATGGTATATGGGTAGTTTGTTCTCTAAGTTCTTGCATGCTAACAAATCTTTGATTTTTGCTCATATCTGATTAATTATTTGGATGAATAGAGAATTCTAGGTATAGATGGTTTTCTTGGAGTCTGTCTTACCATATACTTATGAGAAATCTGGCCTCTCAGTTATTCTATTTCTCCTTCAATGATCTTGTCCTCCACTTCATGCCAACTTCCCACTTCTTTGGTCTTAGGCATTGCCATGACCAACCCTCCCATAATCATATTCTCAGATATTGCATTCTTCCGTCTTTCCAGCTAAAATCACCATCGCCACCATCTTTCCACCTAAAATTGCCACCAACAATCCTTTAACCTCAGTGGACCTGCGCTCCAATGATCCCACCACAGTTAGATTGTTTATCATTTCCATCCTGTCCTCACTTCTTATTACCCACTTTAGATTTCATGGCCTATTAGACTCATCATCTCCTCTCTGCATCTACTGTTTACTTCCCTGCCTTGCTTTTTTTTTTTAGCTCTTTCTGGCAGAACCCCCAAAATGGTTCAAACTGGACTCTCTATTCCATGCCTGTCCCCAAGCAGCTAAATGTAGCTGGAGAAAAATTATTCTGATTTTTGTCACTTTACATTCATTGTCATTAATTCCAAGGGCCTTTATGTGGCCCAGCAGTCTGCTGCATTTCACTGGGTAATTCCCCTCCACTCTTCCACTATCCAGTTTTCTTCTATTTCTGTTTATAAACTTTCAAATTCTTTTGTATGCTGTACTGTGTTGATGACATTTACTACCTATTTTTCAGCATCATTGCATTTTCTTTTCTTTTTTTTTTCTTTTCTAGTTGGAGTCTTGCTCTGTCACCCAGGCTGAAGTGCAGTGGCAGGATCTTGGCCCACTGCAACTTCCACCCACTGGGCTCAAGCAATCCTCCCACCTTAGCCTCCTGAGTAGCTAGGACTACAGGTGCACGCCACCACTGCCAGTTAACTTTTGTATTTTTTGTGGAGACGAGGTTTCACCATTTTGCTTAGGCTGGTCTCAAATGCCCAAGCTCAAGTGATCTGCTCACCTTGGCCTCCCAAATTGCTGGTACTACAGGTATGAGCCACTGTGTATGTGAATTTCATTATTTTAAAACCTTCTTTTATATCTCTTCTCAAATCTTATAAAAGAGTGAGAAAGAGGAAGACAGAGGCAAAAAAAATTGATATATATCAGTATCTTCTACTCCATAATCTTATCTCTATTAATTTTCATAATTTACTAATATTCATATTCGTATAATTATCACATATATAAAAATTATCATTATGTATCTCCATAACTTTCTAGGGCACACATTGTAATATTTTCATAAAATCCCTTATTTTCTTTTATGAATATGATGGGAAATGCTAGATCCAGGAATAATGAACAAAACAAAGGAATATAGATGCTTCATGTATTTATTCAACATTTATTGAGTGCTGACCAAGTGACAGACACAATGAAGATTCTGACGCTATAGAGGTAAATGGTCAACAACAGCAATAACAAATCTCAGGTCTCAAATCCTAGTAAAGAATTTCACAATCTAGTATGTCAAAACATTAGCATGCTTAACAACTATTGTATTCATGGTGCAAACAGAAATAGGCCTCTACGTTGAAAAGTAACAAAATTATGAGACCGATTTTTCAGGATATATAGGGTTGTTAAGTTTGTTGAAAAAGTTTGGGAAAGTATTTTGATAATGAGATAAATTACGTATTACTAGAATTTTAGGTTTATGTTAAAGTTTCTTTAAAATAAGTAAGGGATAAAGTAAGTAATACTCTAGTGGTTTAACAATATGTCCACATATTTTTGGTCTCCTTCCATTCAATGATTGGAGCCTAATTTCCCTTCTCTTGAAAATAATCTAGAATTAGTGACTAGCTTCTAATAAGAATGTGGCAGAAGTGAGAGCATCCAACTTCTGAGACTAGGTCATAGATGACATTGCTGATACCATGCTCCTCTCTCTTGTATTGTTTGCCCTGGGGAGAGTCAGCCATCTGCGATGTCATGAGGACACTCAAGCAGCTCATGGAGAGGCTCACATGGGGAGAAAGGGAGGCCTCCTGCCAAAATCCAGCAACAACATGGCAATCATGCGAGTGAGCCACCTCTGAAGTGGAACCTCCAGCCCAGTCCAGCCTTCAGATGACCAGCACTCACTTTCCTGACTGCAACCTCATGACAGACTCAAAGCCAGAATTGCCTAACTAATGTGTTCCTAAATGTTTTGACCCACAAAAACTGTGAGAATAATCAATGCCTATTGTTTTTAAGTCGCTTAAGTTTTGGGGTAATTTGTTTTACTGTGAAGAACAGCTGCATACAAATTGAAGTTTATTAAATTAGAAGTTGAAGGAGATAAATAAAAGTCAAATTCTAGTAGTCAGTAAATTCTAAAAGCTTATGATACTAGTTAGTTTTTACATCATAACATAATTGCTTCTTTTTTTTTCTTGGGCAAAATTGCTATGGAAAAACCCAACTCAACAGTTAGCAAAAGAGAAATTCAGTTTTCATTTAAAAGGCAAAGTACAGCTTTGCTGTAGGTCTTAGATAAAAATAGATTGTATAATCTGAATACCTACCCACAACTTTTTTGTGAGTTTATATTATTTCCTCCTTTTAAAAGATTATTAAACTGCCAACTAAAGAATTTCAGAAGAGAACTGCCATAAAACATTTTAACTTCTTGTACAATGGATAGACTTATTTGCTATTTGTACAATATATATACTATGAAATATAATTTAGAATTGATTTAGAATTGTGTAAGTTTTTTTGAAAATAACTCTGGAGGTATAAGTAGAAGCTTGACTCCGAAATCAGACTCTTCCTAACTCATCCTCTTTCAACTAAGAAAAAAACTATCGGAACTGGGTGAATAAGGAAATATCAGACAGAATATGGACAACTGCCAGAACTTGTGGTTTTTTTTTTAAAGGACTTGGGCAATGACCATGGTTGGTGTCATAATAAAGCACATAGATTTTTCTTTTAAAAAACATTTGTAGGCCGGGCGCGGTGGCTCAAGCCTGTAATCCCAGCACTTTGGGAGGCCGAGACGGGCGGATCACAAGGTCAGGAGATCGAGACCATCCT
>NW_012114600.1:7475714-7500254 GCF_000951035.1 Colobus angolensis palliatus | reverse complement strand
TTATTTGTTGTATTTTCAATTGACTACCTTTCATACTTGGGATTCCCTCAAAGAAATAAAGTTCTCTGAAAAAGCTTTTGGTACTTTATTTAAAAATCCATCATATGAAGAATATGAAATAAAAAGAATTGGTTGAACTACCTGCATCTAAAAAACCACGAAGCAATGTTGTTTAACAATAGTGAACTTTCAGCTGGGCACAGTGGCTCACGCCTGTAATCCCAGCACTTTGGGAGGCTGAGGCAGGTGGATCACCTGAGGTCACGAGTTCAAGACCAGCCTGGCCAAAATGGTGAAACCCTGTCTCTACAAAAATACAAAAATTAGCTGGAGATGATGGTGGGTGCCAGTAATCCCAGCTACTCGGGAGGCTGAGGCAGGATAATCACTTGAACCCGGGAGGCAGAGTTTGCAGTGAGCCGATATCGCACCACTATACTCTAGCCTGGGCAACAGAGTGAGACTCCATCTCAAAAAAAAAAAAAAAAAAATTAGTGAACTTTGTACCTGATAATTATTTCTTTAGATACTTTCTTTAGATACTTTAAATAATGATTTTACATAGATATATATGTATTTGTACATCTCATGGAAAATGTTAAAGACAAGTCAGATATGAAAGAAAACTAGTTGTTCTAGAAAGAATGGCAACACTCCAAAGCACAAATGAAGGAAGTCTTGTTGATGGAACTAAAAGAAGCACAGGCAATTAGGAAAAACGTTGAGAACTTAGATGTCAAGCTAGAAAAGAAAAAAATAAGTTAATGAGATACGCCCATCGAACTGTTTTGAAACATGTTGCTCAGAAAAGGAGGTCAAATTTATCTGTGTCTTGATCAAAATTTATGACTGGATCCCCCCCAAATCAAACATGGTGTGTAAAAGCAATGTCGTTTAATCGTTAAGACTGTGACCTCTGGAGCCACATTGCCAGGATTTGGACCTCAGCTATTGTTGTTATTAGTTAAGTCTCTGTGCCATTGTTTCCTCATCTATAAAACAGGAATAGTAAGAATTGAATCTCCCAAGATTGTTGAAAAGAGTAAATGAGATAAAATGTCTAAAAGTCTTAGACTAATGCCTAAGCATAGAGTAAGTAAACTATTATATGAATTACAATAATGGTAATATTATTGTTAATTTTAATAATATGACTACTGCTAATAATAAAAGAGACAAGATCACAAGAAACAAACTAGAATGATTTCCCTGGAGAAACCCAGATCCAAAACCTCCTGAGTTGTTCTCTCACCAGTAGGACACATGAGACTATGTTGAATTAAATCAACTCTTAAAATGACTGAGGAACTAAGCCATTCCAGGAGAAGGAACTAAGCCATTCCAGGAGAATGGCCATAGGCACCAGGTAGATCCCGATGCTGAGACTGAGGTGAAAACAGAATTAGAAAGGAAACAAAATTGAGCTTCAATTTCTTTAAACTTAAATTTAAAAAACGGACAGAAACTTTACTTTTGGACTTTAATTTCTTTCTGGGATTTAATAATGGAAGTGAAACGTTCATTTCAAAGCTGGGCTGAGGATGTTATTTCATAACCAATCTCTGGTGAGTATTTTAAGACTAATGGCTGAGTATATTTTGAAATAGGAAATAGAAAACGATTTTTTGGCTTAGGTTGTACCATGTCTGTAGAATCAGCTAATTTCTATCTCTTTCTGACCTATTTCAAAGATCACTGGAGTCCAGTGCTAAACTCCCCAGTTCACTGAGCAAGGAAGACACAGGGGAACAGACATAAGCAGGCTCATGAAGGTGGGGCAGGCTGGCCCACATGCTCAGCTGGTCTCCCCAAGAGAAATATATGCCCCAACATAGGCTTGGCTATTTCACCCAATGGGATAAGAAGAAATAAAATATTGGAGAGTGAGAACTTCTGTTTTTCTCCTGCATTTCTGCTTCTACCAATGGATTTAATAAAACTTCTACAAAAACATCTTTTCCCCACTTGGGAGAGAGTTGGAAGGGAAGGAACACTTACATATTTTCTCTCCAATCCATTCCTTTTCCAACCCTGCATTAGTTTTTTAGGACTGCCATAACAAAGTACTACATACTGGGTGCCTTATTATTTCATAATTATTATTTCATAGTTCTTGAGGCTAGTATTCTGTAATCAAGGTGTGGTAGCACCATGCTTTCTTCTGAAGACTCTAGGAAAGAATCCTTCATTGCCTCTTCCTAGCTTCTGGTGGGTGCCGGCAATTGGCATTCTTTCCTGGCTTTGCAGCTGCATTATACCAATCTCTGCCTCTGTCTTCACATGGTTTTTTGCCCACTTGTGTGTTTCTGTGTCCTAATGAGTCTCTTCTTATAAGCACACAAGTCATTGCACTAGGGTACACACTAATCCAGTATGATTTCATCTTACATTGTTTTTTTCTTTGTTTTTTGAGATGGAGTCTTGCTCTGTCACCAGGCTAGAGTGCAGTAGTGTGATCTCAGCTCATTGCAACCTCTGCCTCCTGGGTTCAAGCAATCCTCCTGCCTCAGCCTCTCGAGTAGCTGGGACTACAGGTGCATGCCACCACGCCCAGCTGATTTTTTGTATTTTTAGTAGCGATTGGGTTTCACCATGTTGGCCAGGATGGTCTCAATCTCGACCTCGTGATCCACCTGCCTCAGCCTCCCAAAGTGCTGGGATTGCAGGCGTGAGTCAGTGCGCTAGGCCAGTCTCATCTTACATTGATTACATCTGCAAAGACCTTATTTCCAAAGAAGATCACATCCGTAGGTACTCGGGTTTAGTACTTAAACATATTTTTTGGTGGGGCACAATTCAACCTATAATACTCTCTCACAGAGGAGATGGTAATTCTGGTAACTTAGAACTTGACATTCACTGATGCATATTGAATGTTGGGCAGGCTTTTTATGCTTTATGGTTCAAGCTTGAGGATATGCCACACTTAGTTTACTTTCTGCATGCAGGCACAAGTGGCTCTATTGTGTATGGTGTGGCTGAGTGGTATTTATACCTGGCAGGTCTACCCACATAGAAGAGAGAACCACTGTTCTCTGACTCGGATACAACTTCCTGCAACTGGGTGATCAATTCATATTGGGCCCAGGCTATGGAATCAGCTGCCTTCAGTTCAGAGGAAAGAGACTAGGAAGTCTCACTTCTGCTTCAGATCTAAACTGCATTCTCCAATACAGTTTACTAGAAACACCAAATTTGGAGGGGTTAAAGCCTGTTGGTCTGGTTTAATCAGATAGTGCTTCGTTTCCTATTTAGGTTGTACTTCTGCATATGTTCCAGTACTGCATACCTACAACTCACTAAAAGGAAGAACTTATGGAAGAAGTGGTATTTGAGCAGAGATCTGGACACAGTGAATTAGCCAGCCATGATAAGGTGTTGAGGGAGAAAATTCCAGACAGGAAACAGCAAGTGAAAATGATGACAGGTGGTAACACAGAGAATCTACGTAAAGGTCAGAGTTACCTGAGAAGAGTGAACAAAGTGAGGTGGGTTAGAAATGAGGTCACAGAAGGACCCAGGTCTGGAGTATGTAAGGCCTTGTAAGACCTGGCAAAATCTTTGTACTTCATTCTAAGTGTGATGGGAAGCTCTAGAGAGATTTTGAGCAAAGGGGTGACATTCCATGATTGAGGTTTCGAAGGGTCGTCCTGGTGTGGTGTGGAGGAGAGAAAGTAGAGACAGACAGAGAGGTGATGGTGAGGAAAAGTCAGATTCAGAAGGCGAAAATGTCAGGCTACTGCTGATTGGATGTAGTGTGACAGATGAATGCTGTTAGATTCCAAACAGTGGACAGATCATTAAGTAAAAATTCTTGTTAATTATACAGGTTGAATAGCACAAAGTTGTGTCTCCCTGGAACTTCAGAATATGACCTTACTTAGAAATAGGACCTTTGTAGATGCAACCAAGTTACACTGAAGTCATACTCAATTAGGGTAGTCTCTAATTCAATGACTGGTGGACTTGTAAGAAGAGGGAAATGTGGACACAGAGACACACATGCACAGACGAAAGAACACTGTATGAAGGTGGAGGCAGGAATTGGAGTGATGCCGCTGCAAGCCAAAAAATGCTAAGTGTTGAAAGAAAAACTTTAGACAAATTAAATGTAATATGGTTTGTTTGGGCAAATAATGATTTGTGAATTAGGCAGTCCCACCCCTTCAACCAGAACAAGCTCAGAGACACACCAGCACCACACTACCATGTGGTTGGAGAGAATTTATGGACAGAAAAAGGAACGTGACCTACAGAAACTGGAAGTGAGATACAGAAACAGCTGGATTGGCTGTAACTTGGCATTTGTCTTGTTTAAACAGGGTTTGAACAGTTGGCTACCAGTGATGTGCTAAATCTCTGTTACTGTTGCAAGAGTAAGTTACAGTCTGTTTATACATACAGTTAGCCACAGTTCACTATGTATGGAGAAACCTTTAGGCTGAACTTGCAGTCACCTAATGAGTTCTTCCTGCTTGCTACACTGCTATACACTCAAAAACCAATTCACTAAGACCATGGCCATTGCAGTAAAGACAGAGTTTAATTGACACAAGCCCAGGTATATGGGAGAACTAGAGTTATCATTCAAATCAGTCTAAGAACTCAGAGGCTAGGGTTTTTATGGACAATCTGGTGGGTGGAGGATAGGGAATGGGTGCTACTGATTGGTTGGAGATGAACTCACAGAGGTGCAGAAAGCAGTCCTCGTGTTGAGTCCACCTCTGGGTGGGGGGCCACAAGACTGGTTGAGCTGCAAGTCATGGGTTCAGGCAGAGTCAGCCTGCAAAACATCCCAAAAAAGCAACCTCAGGTTCTACAATAATAATGTTGTCTATAGCGGCAATTGGGAAAATCACAAATCTTGTGACCTGTGGCCACATGACTCCTGAGCAGTAACAGATTATAGAAACTTTGCCTACATTTTAGCAGAACTCAGGCCCCTCCCATAATCCTAATCTTGTGGCCTTTCATTAGTCTTACAAAGGTGGTTTCAGTCCTGGATCAAGGAGGGGGCCACTTTTAGAGAAGGCCTATTGTCATCCTCATTTCAAAGTTAAACTATAAATTAAATTCCTCCCATGGTTAGCTTGGCCTACATCCAGGAATAAGCAAAGACCACTTAGAAGTTAGAAGCAAGATGGAGTCAGCCATGTCAGACTTCTTTTTTTTTTTTTTTCTGAGGTGGAGACTGGCTCTGTCACCCAGGCTGGAGTGCAGTGGCGGGATTTTGGCTCACTTCAAGCTCTGCCTCCTGGGTTCATGCCATTCTCCTGCCTCAGCCTCCCGAGTAGCTGGGACTACAGGCGCCCACCACCACGCCCAGCTAATTTCTCGTATTTTTAGTAGAGACAGGGTTTCACCGTGTTAGCCAGGATGGTCTCGATCTCCTGACCTTGTGATCTGCCTGCCTCGGCCTCCCAAAGTGCTGGGATTACAGGCGTTAGCCACCATGCCTGGCCTGTGTGAGACTTCTTTTACTGCCATAATCTTTGCAAAGGTGTTTTTAAACTTAAAATATGTAAAGAGGCAGCTTTAAGCTAAATTTAAGGCAAGGATTGCCAGTAAACGCCAGATGCAGAAAGAAACAAAAGAGGATCTTGTCCTAGTACCTTTAGAGGGAGCATGTCCCGGCAGACACATTGATTAGAGGTTTCTAGCCTCCAGCCTGGCCAACATGGTGAAACCCCATCTCTATTAAAAATACAAAAATGGGCCGGGCATGGTGGTGTGCGCCCATAGTCCCAGCTACTCGGGAGACTGAGGCAGGAGAATTGCTTGAATCTGGGAGGTGGATGTTGCAGTGAGCCGAGATTACCCTGCTGCACTCCAGCCTGGGCAACAGAGTGAGACTCTGTATAAAACAAAAAAGCAACAACAACAACAAAAAACACCCAACATGCTAATTAAGATGAATAATAATATTTTGTTTTAATTTGCTTTTCTTGAGTGCCAGTGACTTGGAGTCCTTAAGTCCTTAAGTCTTTTGAGCAGTAGCTCTTCTTTTTAGTTTTCTGTTCACACCCTTAGCCTTTTCACCATTGTTGTCTTTGTGTTTCCTCATTGATATGTATGAAATCTTTTCTTCAAAAGGTTTAACTCAAGGCTACATTTTCTACAGTGTAGTAAGGTAAACTGTGTGTGGTAGTCTTTTGCAAACATTTCAGATTTTGTTTTTATTTAAGTACAGATTAAAAAAAAAAAAAAGACATGGACATGTTTTTAAAGGAATTTGAAAGAAAGTTTTTCCAAAACTAGAATTGCTCATTTCACTTGCATGGTATTATAATATTAGAATGTATAATTGCAAAAATATTGCTTTTGGTAAAACAAAACAAAAAAAAAGAATTCCTGTGGAATACGTATCTTTTCATACACTATGCTTGCATATGAATTTCCTCTCTTCAAAGAAAAAGTCATGCTTTTCTGGTGCTTCTATTCTATATGTATGGAGGAGGCAGAAGAGGATACTTCAAAATTAGTGACTTTGCATAAGCACTGAATTTAAACTGAGATAATTTTTGGAATTAACTCTGAATTTAATAAAAATAAATACATAGTTTAAAATGTAGAGTACATGGTATGCACTTTGAAACTATGTACTTTCTTTAAAAAGTTGATGTTTAATGTTTTAAGTATAGAAATCATGTTTATAGTTTTTCTGATTACTTGCATTAAGTTAGAACTGATTCCAACTACTTATTCATACATCAAACTAAACTTTCAAAAACATAAGTTTGTAAACATCACTGGGCGTTGCATATGTGTATACACTGTCTTCCCAAATACAAAACTCACAGTCATTGGCCATGTTTACCTACTTAATTTGTATAGAAGACTCTCAATTTTTGGATGGATTCTCTTATGAATAGGTATTTGTAAATTGTTCAAAAATCTGAGATAAATTAGCCATGACTTAACGATAAGGCAAAAATGTCACTGAATGTGCTTACACTGTCATACTAATCAGCCCGCATGAGAGCATTTAGAGGTTGCAACTTTTGTTAATTTCTTTCTTTTTTTTTGAGTTGGAGAGTTGGAGGCTCACTGTGTTGCCCAGGCTGGAGTGCAGTGGCGCGAGCTCAGCTCACTGCAGCTTCCACCTCCTGTGTTCAAGGTATTCTCATGCCTCAGCCTCACGAATAGCTGAGACTACATGTGTGTGCCACCAACTCTGGCTAATTTTTTGTATTTTTTAAGTAGAGATAGGGTTTCACCATGTTGGCCAGGGTAATCTTGAACACCTGACCTCAAGTGATCTCCCTGCTTCAGCCCTCCAAAGTGCTGGGATCACAGGCATGAGCCACTGTGCCTGGCCAGATTTACTCTTTACTGTTAACAGGAGGAGCTCAGACTGTGAAGTTAGACATTGCTTTCTCAAAGACTGTTGGTTTGTAAATTATTTTTGTCTCGTAGAGAAACAAATATTATCTTTCTAGTAGAAGAGATAAAGCCCAAAAGTTATGGTTTTATTGCCGTGACAGGTATTAATCAGTATTTTTAAAATCTGATTTAGCAATCTTTTTTCAGCATTCTTTCTTTCATTGACTTGTATATACTAGTCTCTCCTTTCTTCTTTTGAACCAACTTTACCATTCTTCTATTTCCCTCATTAAGCATACATCTTTGATGTATGCTCACTAATATTTGTATGAGGGTCTTGTTGTTAATTTTGGAAATGCATACTTTCACAAAATGAGAACCTAGAAATAATAGATACTGTGGTTAAGCCCTAACTATGTCTGCACCAAGTGAATTTCCTCCCAGATGCACCTGGTATAACACATAATGACATTTTAAAAAATTAGACTATTACAATGACAGTAATTTTAAAAAATACATTGAGAATTTTATTTTAGTAAACATTTTTTTCCTTTTTTCTTTTTGGGGACAGAGTCTTGCTCTGTCACCAGGCTGGAATGCAGTAGCACGATCATAGCTCACTGCAGCCTTGACCTCCTGGGCTCAGGAAGTCTCACCTCACCTCAGTCTCCTGAGTAGCTGGGACTACAGGCATGTGACACCATGCTTGGTTTGCTTGTTTATTTGTTTACTATTTTCTGATAGAGATAGGGTCTCTCTATGTTGCCCAGGCTGATCTCAAACTCCTGGGCACCTCCCACCTCCACCTCCCAAAATACTGAGATTACAGGTGTGAACCACTGAAACTGCCTTTGAAAAATTGTGACTGAGACCATGAAAGAGATCTATCTTAATTGACTCCATCTTGCTTCTGACCTCCAAACTGTCCTTGTTCATTCCTGGGCACACACTGAACTAACTTTTAGAGAAACTTATAGTTTAAAACAAAGACGATAACAGCACTTTCCCGAAGCAGACCTTCTTGCCTGGGGACTAGATTGCCTTTGTAGGACTAACATTAGCCGCAATATTAGAAATTATGGTTTAGGAGTCATGCAGCTGGAGCAAGAATCTGACCCTCCCTAAACTGCTACTAAGATCAGTCCTTGAGAAATTTTGCAGACCCTGCACTTGATGGATCATCGGGCACTACCCAGACTGATTAACTGGATCATCTGATATTGTGGCCCCCATTCAGGGACTGACTCAATACAAGAAGCAGCTTCCACTACCTATTATTTCATCGCTGATCAATCAGCATTCCTGGCTCACTGGTTTCTCCCACCCACCAAATTGTCCTTAAAAACTCTGCTCCCCGAATGCTCAGAAAGACTGATTTGGCTAATAATAAAACTCTGGCCTCCCACAAAGCCAGCTCTGCATGAATTACTCTTTCTCTATTGCAATTCCCCTGTCTTCATGAATTGGCTGGAAGCAGTGGGCAAGGTGAAGCCCTTGGGTGGTCACACCACCCTGCCCGGATTAATGAACTTTCTGATTATAGGTTTGATTAGAGGATGAGAAGAAAGCAGTGTCAACTGGAATATGACAAGTTTCACAAATTTGGAAAGAAGAACTTTATTTCTCATAAAGGGCTACAGTCTGCAGGGTGGCCATTCTGATAGGCTGGGAAGAGTAGCCTCTGGCCAGAAGCCAGAAACTGCACTTCACAGGAGGAGCAAAGAGGATAGGAATTTGTGCTGAGCATGGTAGCTGAATAGCCATATTTATGAAACTCTAGGAGGATCCATTAATATTTATGATAGGCGAAACATGCACATGTCCAATTGAGCTTCATCCAGTCATGAGTAGCATGCACAAAAAATGGCAGCATTAGCATGATCCACGGGTGGAGATTTTGGGCCTCTGGTATCAAAAGGTGAAGCACAGAACACAGAAAGTCTCAGTGTGCAGCCTCCATAGACTGGCTAGAGCCACTCTGTGGTCAGTGGTCTCCTAGCGCTAGTGAAGGCTGATGGATTGTTTTGTTGAAATCTCAAAAGGGAAAGGCAGCATCAGGTGGTTGGTTGAAAACAGCCATGCAGTGAGTCTTTAGAGAGAACCAGTTTCTGTTTAGCCCTATGGAAGAAAGCCTAACGGCGGTTAGCGAGGGAGGGGAGTGTTCTACTACCCTCTGCATCATGACCAGGAATGCACTTTGAAGGTTTCTCCAGTGTCCCCTTAGCAAAGAGGGAGTCTGTTCAGTCAGTGGGTGTGTGGTGGGGAAGGAGCTTAGGATTTTATTTTTATTTCTCAGTAGGTAGTGGGAGGCATTTATAGTCATCTATCCTGATAAAACATTTTAAACATGCTCAATACTTTTAGACATTTAATCCCATCGGTTCTTTATTGCTCACTCTTATCTCAGTTTCTGGTGTATGTTCCTTGATGTGGGTGTATTTTCACATCAATTTAAAAAGTTTTATTTTTTTTCAGTCACAGGCAGGGTTACTGGGTATAAATATTAACTCCGGTGGCTCAAGCCTGTAATCCCAGCACTTTGGGAGGCCGAGACGGGCGGATCACGAGGTCAGGAGATCGAGACCA
This sequence comes from Colobus angolensis palliatus, assembly GCF_000951035.1. Taxonomy (NCBI): domain Eukaryota; kingdom Metazoa; phylum Chordata; class Mammalia; order Primates; family Cercopithecidae; genus Colobus; species Colobus angolensis. The sequence goes on along the minus strand of NW_012114600.1, from coordinate 7,490,345 downwards.
TCCTGGCTAACACGGTGAAACCCCGTCTCTACTAAAAAAATACAAAAAACTAGCCGGGCGAGATGGCGGGCGCCTGTAGTCCCAGCTACTCGGGAGGCTGAGGCAGGAGAATGGCGTGAACCCGGGAGGCGGAGCTTGCAGTGAGCTGAGATCCGGCCACTGCACTCCAGCCTGGGCGACAGAGCGAGACTCCAAAAAAAAAAAAAAAAAAAAAAAATTAACTCAGCATTATGTGGCAGGTACTCTTATTAACACATCTGCTTTACAAATGAGGAAACTGAGGTATGATAAGCTAAGTAACTTACAGCTGTCAAACTAGTAATTAAGAAGCAGAAATATCTACTCAGGCAGGTTGAGGCCAGAATCCACCTACTTATCCTCATACAAGCTGACCTGACTCTCAATGCTGCCTTTGGAAATGGAACTCAATTATCTCAGGTCCCCAGGAGGGAAAATAGAGGTCCAGGAGGCTTCAAGCAATTTGCTCAAGGTTAACTAGTTCATTAGTAGTGACTGGGGTTATTTTGTTTCACAATAAAAAAAAAGAGAAGCAAAAGAGGAAGCTAGGATACCAAGAAGCAGTGAGATCTTTTTGTGATAGTTGAACAAAGGCTGGAAGTGAGTAAATTCAAAGGAGAGGAAATTATTAATCAAAGTGGGTTTACATGTTTAAGAGTTGCCTCGGGTAGAATTGACTGAAATGTGCAGCAATAAAGGTAGAAGAAACTGGGTACAGTGGCTCATGCCTGTAGTCCTAGCACTTTGGGAGGTTGAGGTGGGAGGATCACTTGGGCCTAGAAGTTCAAGACGAGCCTGGGAAACATAGGGAAACTTTGTCTCTACAAAAAATAAAAGCAATTAGCCAGGTGTGGTGGTGTGCACCTGTAGTCCCAGCTACTTCAGAGGCTGAGCTGGGAGGATTGCTTGAACTTGGAAGGTCAAGGCTGCAGTGAACAATGATTGTGCTAATGAACTCCAGCCTGGAAGACAGAGCAAGACCCTGTCTCTAAAATAAATAAAATAAAATAAAATAAAAGTAGAAGAAAAGGTTGAATACAGAGACAAGGCAGACAGGAAAGAACAATGTTGTGAAAGTGCCTCTCTGTAAGGTGTTACCTGGGGTGAGGGATATTGTGTGGTGGTGCTATTCCAGCACAGCAGTGTTCTGTAGAGACCGTACAGAGCAAAGACTAGGGGAAGGTCAGCAGTGCATAAGATGTTCAGAAAGCCAGGCTTCAGGTCTTGAATGCATCTTCACAGTCATCTATGTCTTTTCACAGTTATATTGCTATAGTAAAGCACTTTTCATGAATGCTATTGCTGATGATAAAACTCTAACTTACATAAAATAGGTCATTTTCAAACTACTTATTGCACAGAACATTTTACTTTATAAGTCTTCAGTAGGCCTTTATTAGAGTCCATGGTCCACCAATTGTGGATTGGTAACAAGAAAAGTGCAGAGATTTCCAACTCAAGAAAATGAGTTTAGTGTATGACGATTAACAACTTGTTTACATTTATTTTCCTGGTTGGTGTCTTAAATAAATGAGTTCATTGAATGTCTTTATTCTTAGGAAAGGCATGCTGAAGTATTTAGGAGTGAGTTGTTATTGTAATATTTTCAACTTATTTCCAGAGGTGTATATATATACACATGTATGTGTATGTGTGTGTGTGTGTGTGTGAGAGAGAGAGAGAGAGAGAGACTCTAAATGTGGTAAAATGTCAATTCCTGAATCTAGGTGAAGGATATACAGGTATTCATTGTACTACTTTCAACATTTTTGTAAGCTTTGAATTTTTAATACAAGTGGAAAAAGATAAAACAGTGTTATAAACCAAAAATAAAGTTCTAAGCCCCACAACCAACTGATGGAACCCCCTCTTGGCCAATGGATTCCAAAGTAAACCTGAAAATCTAGTTCAGGTCATGATGGGAAGGGGTGAGGATGAGACACGCCTCATTATACCCTCTTCTCTTTGAAATCCAGGCACAACTGACCAACATTAACGCTAAAACAGAGATCGTAAGACTGACAAGACAGGCTTTTTGTAGCAATAAGACATCAAGTATAAGCATCACATGACAGATAGCAGGCCCAAAAAGAAATAAAGGTATTTTACCCCAAAATATATTTCTTGGACACAACTGGAAATGGTTTTGCAAAGCTGTCTCTTGTGGGGAAAGGCTTCATCCTGTAGAGAATCCCCCTTCCTCTCCAGGTCTTTCCTCTCATCCAAGAGAGACTTAACTAAGAGTCTGGCATCTTTTTAGGCTTGATAAGAGCTCTCAAGTCTGCTACAAGGAGGCTTCATCTGCATGATAAAACCTTTGTTTCCACAACCCCTTATCTTAACCCAGGCATTTATTTCTATTCATCCCAGGCCTTCAGATAATAACTCTTTCAACCAACCCATTGCCAATCAGAAAATCTTTGAATCTACCTATGACCTGAAAGTCCCCCACCCCATCTTCCAATTGTCCTGCCTTTCTGGACCAAACCAATGTACATCTTAGATGTCTCCCTAAAATATAAAACCAAGCTATAGCCCAACTACCGTGGGCACGTGTTCTCAAGATCTCCTGGGGCTATGTCATGGGCCACTGGTCACTCACATTTGGCTCAAAATGAATCTCATCCAATATTTTACAGAGTTTGACTCTTTTCATTTACACTATAATGAGTAGAAAAGATTCTTTGAGATTCTAGATTATGTTTTATATCAAGAATTGTAGTCCTGAGTGTTAATATTTTAAGCCAATGATTATTCCATAATTTTGTCTTATTTTTAAACATTTTCTCATTTTAAAATTATTTTTAAAAATTTTGATAATAGCTATTATTTATTTAATACTTATTTATTAGGAATTTTACATATATTACCACTAATCCTCACAAGAGTTCTGAAAGGTATGTATTATTGTCTCAATTTTTCAGGTAAGAAAACACATTTATTTGCCCTTGGTCACTTGCAACTATAAACGTTAGTGCCATGATTTGTGCCTAAGTGTGTTGGAATACAAACTCTGAGCTCTTCTCATTACATCACCTGATCCTCATGATAAGAAACTTAATTTGTAAGTTGGTGGGTAGGTGGTCCTTTGGAGGAGAGCCCTTTAGGCCAATTAAAATCTATTAAAACTTATTATTTTATGCCAAATGAGCAGGAAGACTAGTTCTGCTGCTTTTATCTGTATCTCAAAGTCTTAACAACAAAGTTATCCAAATCTGAAGATCTCTCCAAAACCTTCTTATGAAGGTTCCATGCCTTATTTAATTGTATTAATTATCATAAGCAAGAGGTAATATATCAACTGCATGTTTAATAGTACTATTTCAACATATATTGATATTTGGTTGTTTCATCTAATTTTCTACTTTCAAACATGCATATTGTTATCATTAAGTGGAACTTTCTTCCCATAAGGCAAAGCATTAATCATTCATTCAACAAATACTTATCGAGCACTTAATAAGTGCTTATCGCACCATGTGTGCATTTTATGGAACATTCTATTGCAATCTTAACTACATTTTGTTGTCATTAAAGACAGTAACATTACATGATTTTCTTCTCCTTCACAATTTTAAAGTTTTCTGGCAGTAGCAAAGCTTTCATAGGATAGTTTTCTGGTGAACTATTTTTTAATATATTTACCCATAAACTCCAAATTAAACAAGAATATTTAAGTCCACAGTTCAAGAAAATTCACAAAGTTTTTCAGAGTTATTGATAAAGCCCCAGGATATTTTAAAAGAAAGGATCCTGTAATCCCAGCATTTCGGGAGGCTGAGGAGAGTGTATCACCTGAGCCCTGGAGTTCAAGACCAGCCTGGGTAATATGGCGAAAACCTGTCTTTACAAAAATTTGCCAGGCCTGGTGGCACTCACCTGTAGTACCAGCTACTCAAGAGGCTGAGGTAGAAGGATCACTTGAGCCAAGGGAGATCTTTTCAGTGGTCTGTGTTTGTGCCACTGCACTCCAGCCTGGGTGACAGAATGAGATCCTGTCTCAAAAAATAATAAACAAACAAACAAACAAATAAGTAAAGGATCTTCTTGGCTTTGGGATGATTTCAGTAGAGAGGACAGACGAGAGATGATCCCTTAGAATCACCTCTAACATTGTGTGCTTAGATATATGATGAGTAGTAGTGAGTGTAGGCATTCCTGTTTTATTTTTACATTATTGGGAAAAAAAGTGTATTTTCTTGCTATATGACTGCCATTGAGGTAAAGAAGCTTATCTGTAATGGATAATTTTCTCAAGCCCTGCTTGATGAAGTGAGATGCTGCCAAGATTCTCTTTACCATCAGCTCCAGGGATTTTTGAGCCCCTTCATCTGCAGATCTTTCTCCCTTTAAATGCAAAGTTAGAGTCCACTACTGGATATGCCTCAACTTGTGTTTGCATTTACTTAAGTTTATTTATTTTTTCTCATTTAGAGCTTGAATTGTAAACTCTGCTTTAGAAGTAGTACCAATCTTCTTCCCTCCCTCCATTTCATCCATCCCAGGAGCATTCAGAGAGCATTCTTAGAGGTGAATCTGTAAAGGGGAATTAAAGGCAAGCATTGATTCCAGGAAAGACAGAGCAACAACAGCTTTTGCTTCTAGGGCTACAGTGGCTTTGCCAACAGTAAGAAGAGTCTCAGAAATTGAGAAAAAATTAAGAAATAGATTATTTCTCTTGAGTCACATCATTGACCACATTTCCAGGCTCTTCCTTCATTTTTAGTTATGAAGCTTACCCTTTTCAATAACCTAGTGGCCTAAATCTCTAGGCAGCCTTAATTAAGGATACAATTTTCAGCTGAGAAACCAAGTTACATCAAGATATTAAGTTTTTTTCATAGATGTTAGTGTTTTAAAAAAATAGTTATGTTGAGAAGGCAAAGGGTCACTTATAGGTGATTTTCAGAATCAAAAGGATCCTTTGATATGCTTCTAGTTAAAACATGTTGGCAATTTTCTACTTGATAATTGATGCATTATTGAGGTCATCACTAATCATTAAAAATATATGGATGGGTCACTTATGATCAGATATTGGAGAACTCATTGTTATCTAGGTCATACAATTTTAGAAAGTACAGGAAAATGTCCCTGACTCTCATTATCTGCCATATCCGACAGCAGTGATGTAGACATTTGATTCTATAATTTGGGACTTGTCCTTTCCAGGACTGATTAGTGGATATCCAAACACTGTGGATGTGGCAAGGCATATATAGTTATTGCTCTTTTCACCTTAGAATAAGTTACTTCATCTGTTGTCTGGAGAATGAATGGAACAAGACTGAAAGGGATTATATATTAACCATCACTTATCAGCCAGAGTGCCGTATGAGGCCTCTGAATAGAGTTGGGATAGATGGATGGATAGAGACATAAAAGCCTAATCTCAGCTTTGCTATAATCAACAGGGCATCCTTGTGAAAGTCACCTCCCTTCTCTGGGTCTCAATTTCCTAATTTTAAAAAAGGGTATTAGATTAGAATGATCTCTCAGTTCCTGCACAGTAATGTGAACCCCAAAGATCTGAGACAGATCTCATCTAATTTAGAAAGTTTATTTTGCCAAGGTTGAGGACACACACATGTGACAGAGCCTCAGGAAGTCCCAACAACATGTGCCCGAGATGGTCAGAGCATAGCTTGGTTTTGTACATTTTAGGGAGACATAAGACATCAATCGACATATGTAAAATGAACATTAATTTGGTCCAGAAAGGCGGGACAACTGGAAGCAAAAGTAGGACAACTCAAAGTGGGGACAGGCTTCAGGGCACAGGTTGGTGAGAGACAAACGGTTTCATTCTTTTGAGTTTCTGATTAGCCTTTTCAAAGGAGGCAATCAGATATGCATTTATCTCAGTGAGCAAAAGGATGACTTTGAACAGAAGGGAAGCAGGTTGACCCTAAGCAGTTCCCAGCTTGAATTTTCCCTATAGCTTAGGGCTTTTTGGGGCCCAAGATATTTTCCTTTCACATATCCCCCCTTTTCTTTCTAAAAATCTTTTGGAGAAAGCATTTTAGAAGAAAATGAGCCTCTGGTTCCAAGTTTTGTCTGATCTCTCATGGCTAGGTGGTTTATTCCTAGACACATAAGTCTTGAGTTATTAGGAAAGGTCATTTTTAGAAGGTTGTGAAGTCTCATGTTCTATGAAGAGAAAATACAGAGAGGAAGGGAGAAAAAAAAACAACAAACAAAAGAACAATCCTGGATAATTGATATAGGCCACATTACTCTGAAGTCCATACATTAGTAGGTAGGTATGAAAGTGGTTTATGTAAGTAAATAGGTTGCTGCTATTTTCTTCTGAAGTTTAAGTTGTCCAGCTTCAGTTCACAGGGCTTTTCAAAAGCACAGCTTAGCTTTCAGTGACTGCAAATTAGGAAAAATGGGGAAAAAAGCAGGGGAAAAAATGAAAAATGCTATATTGAAGAGTTGTAGCCAAGAAAAATTAGAATTCAGTCCAAATGGTAGAAAATAATAAAAATGGAAAAACATTAGGCAAGATTAGAATCTAACAACAGGTGCGCTATAGTTTTTGAAATGTAAGTTTTCTCTCTCCAATTTCCCATTTTTACTAAAGACAAATCATGGTAGGACTGGTTTGTTTTATTATACTGGGTCTAATTATTTGTATACAGTACAGTGAGGATAATTATTTTTTTACATAGGCTTTTATTTTATTTATTTATTTGAGATGGAGTCTCCCTCTGTCACCCAGGCTGGAGCGCAATGGGGTGATCCTGGCTCACTGCAACCTCTGCCTCCCGGGTTCAAATTATTCTCATGCCTCAGCCTCCTGAGTAGCCGGGCTTACAGTTGTACACCACCACATCTGGTTAATTTTTGTATTTTTGATAGAGGCAGGGTTTCACTATGTTGGCCAGGCTGGTCTCAAACTCCTGACCTCCAGTAATCCACCTGTCTCAGCCTCCTAAAGTGCTGGGATTACAGGTGTAAGCCACTGTAGCTGGCCTTACATAGGCTTTTAAATTGGATTTGATGGAACTGTGTTCTGTAGAAGGAGTCCCAGATGAAACTTTCTAAAGCTGAGCCAGGCCATGGATTTGTGCCATTAAATACCTATGAGTTCAATGATCCTCTCCTCCTGAGGTTCCAAGATAAACTTAGGGCTCCTGGGCCTGTTAGCAAGTGACATTCCTTACTTGCCACAGGTCAGAAAACATGTACAGGGACTATATAGACAAATGTATGAGGCCAGTTTTCCCAAGGGTCTTTTATTTGTTCCATAAGTTTCATTCCTTAAAGAAAAGCACACCATTTCAGTAAAAGCCTTGGTAAAATAACCAGTTTCTCGAATTGTGTCCTGTTACAAATGAAAAGAGATTCTTATTACACTTACGCAAATAACTATGTTGTCATAAGTTAAGAATACTCACAAATAGGTTCCAAATTTTGAAGAAATCAGGTAGAGAGAAAGAAATATGCTCTATATTTTGTTCACAGGAGTATAACTTACCCAATTATTAAAAGCTGTAAACAGCTTAAAAGTTTTGACTCTGAGAAACAAAGAATCAGCAATATTTTAACCAAAAAGTTAAAAAGATTACTTTAGTCTTCTATTAGTTCAGTTCATGCAGTTTACTCCTCTTCTCCTTGATATTCATGAATATGTCAGCCCTGCATGAGAGTGTTGAAATTTTTTTCCTCTATTGTAATGTCGCAGTCTCCAAAGTTATCAGAAACCTGCTTTAAAGGATACCTGTTAGAGTTTTATAGCTGATTATAAAACCACCTTCTAAGGAGGAGCAAAACAAGACAACAATTGTCCATGGATGATGAAAAGGTTTTATGGCAGTCATAGTCAAAGACACAATTGACAAGGAAATTTGTTACCTCTGTGGCACACAATAATTTAACATAACAATTAAAATTATCACTGATAATGTACACTATTATAATTATTACTGACAATGTACAGTCATATCAGAAATATAGAAGTTTCCCATGATTTTGGAACATATAGCAGTAACATATTTATACAAATACAGCCTAAAGAAAAACAAATGCCATTTCATATTTGACAATGTTTCCTGTGTAATTTGTATACCAAATAAGCCAAATTATATCATTTTTGGACTTTAGGGAACCTAAAGGTCAGAAAAAGACATAAGTTATAATTTGATTTTGGAAAGTTTGTCAAATATCAAAGGTTTAAAACACTTGATGTCACAGGTAATTGTACAATAAATCATTCATTTGACCAAAATGATAACTTAAGAATTTCAAAAAAAAGATATTAGGTTCCCTAAGGTCCAAAAAAAGGAAAAAACCTTCATTCTTTGAGAGAGGAGACTGAATTTTCCAAACAATGAAGCCCTAATAAAAACAATATGAAGCCAATTAGATTTATTTTCCCAAATTTTATAAACAATTTGTAAAATTTTAATCTTTTTTTTTTTTTTTTAGACGGAGTCTTTCCCTGTCCCCCAGGCTGGAGGGCAGTGGCCGGATCTCAGCTCACTGCAAGCTCCGCCCCCCGGGTTTACGCCATTCTCCTGCCTCAGCCTCCCGAGTAGCTGGGACTACAGGCGCCCGCCACCTCGCCCGGCTAGTTTTTTTGTATTTTTAGTAGAGACGGGGTTTCATCGTGTTAGCCAGGATGGTCTCGATCTCCTGACCTTGTGATCCACCCGTCACGGCCTCCCAAAGTGCTGGGATTACAGGCTTGAGCCACCGCGCCCGGCAAAATTTTAATCTTAACCATAAGATATAACTTCCATAAGCCTGTCATAACTTTTATTTAGGAGGTGGTAAATGCTTCAAGAAAACCTTGTTAATCTGAAATGGGCCTATATGCTGGTATTGCCTAAGTATGCCTTTGACATTAATTATTTATTCATAGAGAAACTGAACTTACAGTTCAGTTCCTCATGCAAATGCACACAGACAAACCTAACTGAGATTATTTTGGGAGAAAAAGCAATAAAGAAAATCTTTTAGAATGTATCACTGAACTAGAATTAGGATCCTTAAACAAACAACTTCGTAGGAGAAAAAGAAAAAACGACAGCCAAGACTGTCCTGTAAACTGTATTCAGCCACTTGTAAATTTGTAGCTCTCATTTGACATTATACACACCAAGGTCAAATCCTGTCACAGTGCAAGGTTATCTCTGGTATTCTCAAAACCATAGAGGTCAGGTCATGCAATACAGGAGAACGGAGCTTTAGACCAAAGAAGAATCTGCCCATGGTTCTTAAAACTCCACAAAGAAAATAGAACACCCCAAAAGGGGTGAGTGGCACCTTTGTTCTGAATTCTTTAAAGGGGTTCAAGTCATTAGAAGCCTTCTCTAGATTTTTTTGATATTGCAGGAAGCAAACATAAAAACCGAATGCGTGCTTTTTTGTTTTCTGTTTTTTTTCTTTTGCAGCTGTAAGGAATTTTGGCCAGATTAGAGAAACCTTGTTACCTATAATTTTGATTTCTTACTCTTATTTGATCAAGTCAGGTACAGTTGATCAAACCTGATGGGAGAAAAACCAGAACAAACAACAACAACAACAACAACAAAACTCCAACAGTATGATCACTGAGTGCTGTAATGGTAAGGAGAAATTAAGATCAGCTGGTTGTTAAACTTTAGCCAAGACAAAAACCCCCATTCAGCTGCTTACATAGGGATGGCTCTCAGGCTGAAGAATGCTTTCTGCCATTTTAGAAGCAGGAAAAAACTCAAACTCATCTTCCCTGCTGGGAGCGAGCTCAAACTCTGCCTTCCGTGGTCATCGTCATGGAAACAGGAAATCTTGCCTTCCTGGTTGGAAGCAAGTAAAACTTCAAAAAAAGGAGTTGTACAGCAAAATATACTTTAGATCTCGACCAAATTTGGGGAGAGAAGGGATTCTCTAAAGGCAATGCTCCCAGACCTCAGCAAATTGTCCTATTGTTTTGAGTCATAAAGTTAGCTCGTGTTGACATGAAGCACTGCTAGGAGATTTGTCAGCTGTAAATCCTGAAAATCTGAGACAGGTCTCAGTTAATTTAGAAAGTTTATTTTGCCAAGGTTGAGGATGTGCAGCTGTGATACAGCCCCTGGCAGTCCTGACAACATGTGCCTGAGATGGTCAGAGCATAGCTTGGTTTTATACATTTTAGAGAGACAGGAGACATCAATTGACATATGTAAAATGAACATTGATTTGGTCCGGAAAGGTGGGACAACTTGAAGCAAAAGCTGAACAACTCAAAGTGGGGATGGGCTTCAGGTCACAGGTAGCTGAGAGATGAACAGTTACATTCTTTTGAGTTTCTGATTAGCCTTTCCAAAGGAGGCAATCAGATATGCATTTATCTCAGTGAGCAGAGGGATGACTTTGAATAGAATGGGAGGTAGGTTTGCCCTAAGGAGTTCTCAGCTTGAATTTTCCCTTTAGCTTAGTGATTTTGGGGGCCCAAGATATTTTCCTTTCACAGTAATAATGTTCCATGAGGCTGTCCCTTCCTATTCTAAAACTTGGTGGTCTGGTGAAGAAGTTTACAAGTGTCCTATCTGCGTCCATCATCATATTATGCTCTTTGATTTTACCTTATTTCATCTGTTCAGACTAAACAGCCCTAAGTATTTGCTCCTATAGAAGCAACTTTATCTCCTATGCTACTTTAGTATTCTCCTTTGATCCTCCCCAGATTCGTTAAGTCATCTTTAAAGTTTCTTATCCCAGGACTTCTTTTGAATGCATTAGAGACAAGGTGGATACTAAAGAAACTAAGCTAGACAATCTGCCTGTTTCATAATTTCCTTCCTTCCTGAGAAATGACTGGTGTTTTATTGATTCTTTTTACCAAATAATACCCTATACTAATGTTCTGAAGGTCTAATTATGCTGCTGTCTTTGCTAGTTACAGTCTTTGTCTTATTAATAGCATACGGATTATTTTTCCCTCAATAGGTTATGTTGCTTTTTTCCCAATTGAACTGTATTTGTTACTTGAAGGCCTGGCTGCATTGCCCAATTTGCAGATACTATTCTTGCTACCTCTTGGGCACCAGCACACTCTCAAGTACAATATAAAACAGGAGGAACAGAACACACTGCTTCCATCAAAGTAAATCATGCTTTTCATCTTCTTCCTACTTCATCCTCAGGAACATAAATCTCAGTGGGATCTCTAGAGGGCCTATCCCATAATGTAAGTTCTAGGGCTTAACCATTGATATGTACAAGGTTAGTAAATGGAGCCTATGGTTCTACGACCAGATTGGGGATGTTTTCTGGGTGGCTTTGGCCCCAGTACATCAAACTCATGAGTCATAGATGACCCCTATTCTTATGCTAAATGTGCCACTGTCCTCAAGGTAAAAACTATCCCCACTAGAGAGTAGGAGGGATAATACCTAGAGCCAATGTGCTTTCCTTCCTGTGAGGCTGTTTGTTCTTGAAGCCACTTAGATGTGTTTTCTATCTTTACCCAAACGTTCTGTCATCATATTCTTTGTAACTATGTCCTTCATTTCTTATTCAACATATTTCTGTAAGGCCAGTAGAAAGATAAGATTCAGTTCTGTAATCTATATTATATCCTTAAATATAATTTGTTTTTTTAAGTAAATGGAACATGAATTCAGTGACAAGTGGGAAAGAAGAAATGCTCAAATCAATTGGCCCATGTTTAGCAAAAATAATTTGGCAGAGCACCTACATTGGTCATGAGGCCTTCATTAATTTAATAAATATTTATTTAGTCCTTAATATGTTCCAATCACTTTTATATTTGAACAGGCCAACATGGTACCTCATTCTTTTGGAGGCTTACAAACTACCAGAAAAGAAAAGTAGTAAACTAGTAAATCTAATTGATTTGTTTTTTCTAAAGACCACCAGAGCGGGCACAAAAGAACCAGCGAGTAGGCAAGGGTAGGAGCAAAACTGCAAATTTATTTTTGGTCACTTAAGGTGTGGGGGAGAGGTCTGTCGGCCTCCGGCAAAGGAGGCCGACAGAGTCGCCCCGTAGAGCTCGCTCTCGGGCGGAGTTCCTGACACAGTCCTGACATCCCGACAGGAATGGGGCTGGGAAGTTGGCGCGGACGCTGGCCCGGAGCGGCTTTTCTGGGAGTGGGAGGGCAATAGGCGGGGCACGGGCGTGTCAGGGGGTGTTCCGCAGGTGCGACCAGGTAAATCTTGGTCTCTTCAGATTGACATCACCTGGCGCATGCCCGGTTGGTCTGCACCCTCCCTGGGCACTGGCTGCATTTTCGCGCGCACAGGAAAAGTTGGTGATGAAGAACCCGGAAGTGCGCCATCCTGCCTCCGTTCCTCCAAACAATCCAACCTTTTATTGATAATAGTGATAAAGGGGCGCTGTGGTCTGTCTGGCTACTTCCTGCTGTTAAGGGGCGTCGTTAAGGTCGGGGCCTGTGGCTAGTATTTGGACGTACGGATGAAGAATAAAATAAGGCACAGTATTAGTATAGCAATGAGGAATGGAAGCATTTGTTGGAATATGGGCAAAACCCAGAAGGATGGTCCTGGCAAGGCTGGGGAGTATGAGATAGTTAAGAAAATTTAGTAAGTTTGAGGCGAGTGGGGGAAAGTTGAACTGATTTCTCGGCCTAGTAAGGGGGTAGGGCATGAAGGTATAATGAGGAACGAGTGCGCAAAGTAGTTGTTGGCCAGGCAGCAATTAAGGAGTGGAGTTTTTTGTGGAGTGGATGGCTTTCCGCTTACTCCTACTACAGAGATATTGGATGGAAGGCTAGGTCCAGAGAAGGACGGCAAAACAGAATAGGTAGCCCCGCTGTCGATTAAAAAATTAATTGTCTTACCTGCTACCAGGAGAGTTACCCGCGGCTCGGTGAGGGTGATGGGGGTCCCCAAGTCTCGGCACCTTCAGTTGTCGTCGTCCAGATGTAGGAGCTGGAAGGAGCTCCCAGGATCCTGGGAAAGGGGGTCACGTGGAGACGCGGCACCTGTTCTCAGGGTAGGGCAATCAGACTTCCAGTGTCCTCCCTGCTGGCAAGCAGGGCAGGGGGTTGCTGGTGGACGAGGGTTAGGACATTCACTGGCCCAATGTCCTGATGCCTTGTCTTTTACTTTAATACTGAATTAGTATCCAGAGACATAATATTGTCTAGGATACTTTTCTTCCTTACGATTTTCTTTACATATTCTTTTCTTTAGCCTACTTTATTGTAAGAATTCAGTATATAATACATATAACTACAAAATATGTCACCTCAGCCTCCTGAGTAGCTTAAGAGCTTTTATGTACATGATAACATTTTTTGTTGTTGTTCCCAGACTTAGAAATAACTACAGTTGACAATACAGGTTTGAGCTGCACAGGTTCACTTCTATGCAAAGTTTCTTCCACTGCTGCCGCCCCTGAGACAGTAAGTCCTACTCCACCTCTTTCTCCTTCTCCTTTGCCTACTTAATGTGGAGAGAGTAAGGATAAAGACGTTTATGATGATCCACTTCCATGTAGGGAACAGTAAATCTATTTTTTCTTCCTTACGATTTTCTTTACATTTTCTTTTCTTTAGCCTACTTTATTGTAAGAACTCAGTATATAATACATATAACTACAAAATATGTATTAGTCAGCTGCTAATTTTTTTTTTTTGAGACAGGGTCTTGCTGGGTCACCCAGGCTGGAATGGAGAATGCAGTGGTACTATCCTAGCTCACTACAGACTTGAATGCCTGGGCTCAAGTGATCCTGTCACCTCAGCCTCCTGAGTAGCTTAAGGCTACAGGTGAGTGCCACCATGCCTAGCTAATTTTTAATTTTTTTGTAGAGACAAGGTCTCACTATGTTACCCAGGCTGATCTCAAACTCCTGGCTTCAAGGGATCCTCCTGACTCAGCCTCCCAAAGTGCTGGGATTACAGGCATGAGTCACCATGCCCAGACAACGGTTTATGTTATCAGTAACATAAACAGTTGCTGTCAGCAGTAGGCTATTAGCAGTTAAATTTTTGGGCAGTCAAAAGTTATATGCCGATTTTTGACTGCATAGGGAGGTCAGTGCCACTAACCCCTCCAACCTGGGTGAAAAAGCAAGACCCTGTCTCAAAACAAAAAACAACAAAGAAACAAAAAGGAAATATTTTGGGAAATTAAATTTTAAACTAACTCAGTATCATGTAGCAATTCAAACTCATCAAATAAACCAAACAAAAATATTATTCAAGGGTCAACTGTACTCAATATAGGTTTAAGTTTCCTCTTTTTATTTTTCCAAATACATCTTTAATATTGCTAAACTCTAGGGCCACTATTTTGGACAATTTTTCAATTATATTTTATGTATGCTTTTCGAGCATTTACTATAGGGAAGATGTCATACTAGATGCTAATGCCAAATTTCATGTTTCATATTTAAAACTGGCTCAAAGTGCTTTTGGTTTTGGGTTCCTTGCTTCAGTTCCAGAGATATAAAAAGAAAGATACAGATGTTATTTGAAAATATTTCTTTGACAACAAAGCAGTAAGTTTTAAACTGTTGTTGAAGAACAATCAGGAATCAACGATATAGTTTTTTCCTTAGAGGCTGCTGAATCATAAAAGCCTATTTTAAAATGTTGCAGGGGCGGAGCAAGATGGCCGAATAGGAACAGCTGCAGTCTCCAACTCCCAGCG
>NW_012114600.1:7466704-7470791 GCF_000951035.1 Colobus angolensis palliatus | reverse complement strand
AAAAAAATAAAAAATAAAATAAAAAAATAAAATAAAAAAAAATAAAATGTTGCAATGCTCATACTTTAAAATTCTTTTCTTCCAAAGATATTAAAATAAGACATCAACACCCCAGCAATTTTTATGCATCTGGAAGGGTGTCCTGGCAATGGGATGCTGATGCTGTAGGGAGAATAATGGTCAGCATTTGAGACACAGGCAGCCCATCAGTGGATGAGCTCAGGGTGGGTTCCAGCCAGCAAAAACCAAAGGATTGCCAACTCCCCAAGGACCAATGTAACTCCCAGTAAATGCTCTCTGCAGAAAGTGTCATATTCTCAAAGTAAGTCTCAAGCATAAAATATGGTAGTTTCAAAAGAAATATTGGCCAGGCATGGTGGCTTGCACTTGTCCAGCACTTCAGGCTGAGGCAAAGGATTGTTTGAGTACAGGAGCTCAAGACCAGCCTTGGCAAAACAACAAGACCCTATCTCTACAAAAGATAAGAAAACAAATTAGTCAGGCATTTTAGCAAGAGCCTGTAGTCCTAGCTACTTGGGAGGCTAAAGTGGGAGGATTGCTTGAGCCCTGGAGTTTGAGGCTGCAGTGAGCTATGATCATGTCACTGTACTTCAACCTGGGTGACAGAGCAAGATCCTGTCTCAAAACAAAATACAATAAGAAATAAAAACAAAATATTTTGGGAAATTAAATTTTAAAATAACCAGTATCATTTAGCAACTTTTTATTGGAATTATAGAGATTTCTAAAATAGAGGAGGTAACATCTTTATTACTATAAAAAATAAATATTCATTGAGTGTTCGTCTTGTTTCATATATACATTGCTCATCAAATATTAGCATTTATTACTGAAATTTTAGATGGAAGAACTTAAAGAAAGGTTCAATAAACTGCCTGATGTTAAAAAAAAAAAAGAGAGAGAGAGAGGGGTAGGTGTGGTATCTCATGCCTATAATCCTAGCACTTTAGAGGCTGTGGTAGGAAGATGGCCTCAGAAGAAGGCAATACTTAGCTCAGAGGGGGAACAAACTGAGCTCAAAGTTAATAGAAGAAAGGAAATAATAAAGATCAGAGCAGAAATAAATAAAATAGAGACTAACAACAGAAAAAAATGACAGTAAAGATGGATTTCTGAAAAGACAAACAAAATTCACAAACTTTTAACTAGACTAAGAAAGAAAGAAGTCTCAAATACATGAAATCAGAAATTAGAGAAGACAGTACAAGAAATACCAGAGAAATACAAAGAATCATTAGAGACTACTGTGAACAATATATATGCCAACAAACTGGATAACCTAGAAGAAAGGACTAAATTCTGACACATATATAATCTACCAATACCAAATCATGAAGAAATGGAAAATATGGACAGATTTATAATAAGTAAGGAGATTTAATTAGTAATCAAAAATCTCTCATCAAAGAAAAACCCAGGACCTGACGGCTATACTGGTGAATTCTACCAAACATGTAAAGAATAATTGTCAGTTTTTCCCAAACTTTTTCAAAATATTTAAGAGGAGGAAGTACATTCAAACTCATTTTATGAGACCGACATTATGCTGATACCAAAGCCAGACAAGTATCCTGTAAGGAAAGAAAATTACTGGCCAATATCCCTGATGAACATACATGCAAAAATCTTCATCAATTTCTAGCAAACAGCACATTAAAAGGATCATACACCATGATCAAGTGGGATTAATCACTGGGATTAATGGGTTGCTCAACATACACAAATCAATAAATGTGATATATGACATTAACAGAATGAAGGATAAATATCATACGACGATCTCAATAGATGCAGAAAAGTACTTGAAAAAATTCATTATCATTTCATAATGAAAAGTTTGAACAAATTAGGTATAGAAACAATGTTCCTCAATATAATAAAGGCCATACAATACAAACCCACAGCTAACATCCTACGCAATGATGAAAAGTTGAGAGTTTTTCCTTTAAGATCAGAAACAAGGATAATTTTAGGACCTCTTCCAGCTTGCAAGTAAAATTTTTTTTTTTCACATGGTGTACTGATGTTTGAAGTCACAACATAAAATTTAAGGATCTTTAGTATACTTATATTAACTAAGATTCATAAGGCTTTATCTATGCCTCATGTAATTTATTAATCTTTTTCTTTAAATTATATTTATACTCTTTTAAATAAATTCAAAATGTCCCTTCCACTTAAAAGATACTATGTTGCCGGGCACAGTGATTCATGCCTGTAATCCCAGCACTTTGGGAGGCTGAGGCGGGCAGATCACGAGGTCAGGAGATCGAGACCATCCTCGCTAACACGGTGAAAACCCGTCTCTACTAAATATATATATATATATATAATTAGCCAGGTGTGGTGGCGGGCGCCTGTGGTCCCTGCTACTCAGGAGACTGAGGCAGGAGAATGGTGTGAACCCAGGAGGCGGAGCTTGCAGTGAGCCAAGATCGAGCCACTGCACTCTAGCCTGGGGACAGAGTGAGACTCCATCTCAAAATAAATAAAAGTAAATAAATAAATGAATAATAAAAAAGATATTATGTTATACAAAATTGAAAAACATAATAAACCCAAGCATATCAATAACCCAGAAAAATTATCAGAATTTTATCCCGTATGCTTCATCCATCTATTTTTTCCCTTTCTTTCCTTCCACTGAAGCATTTAAAGCAAATAATAGACATGTTATTCCACCCCTACATATGAATTTCCAAAGCTATAGGTATTTCTGTACATAACCACAGTATGTTCTTTCCATTTGGACAAGATAAGGATGATTTTAGAAAAGATAGCCTCTAAAGCTGCTTAAACTCCACACATAGGGAGGAAGATCCACTTAAATAATTCTAAATGTTGTATTATAGTTTCAAGAATTCCATTAGTAGTTCTTTACATTGTTTTTCAGTTCTAACTGTATCAGCACCTTAGAAATCTCCCTCTGACACTTATTATGAAGTACCCATTAAAACACTCAGCTATGTTTTTTTCTTTATATGTTCAAATCACAAGAAGAAAGTAGGATTTTTAGAGCTGTATATCATTTGTGAACAGCTTGCTATTTCTTCTGAATGACTAATGTGAGAAACAAAAAGTTTTAAATAGCTGTGGCTCACCACAAGAAATGTAGGGTATAAAGTTAATTCTGCAAAATATAGTATGCTTTTTTATTTTTTTTTAAATAAAGGGGAACAAACGGAAAAGAAACCCAATGAAGTATTACATTTTAATATTTTATCTTCCAGCATCTATATTCTTCTCCTATAAGTTTAGTTTCCGGCATTCTTAATTTTTTTTTCAAATTTGTTTCAATCTTTTTTGTAATGTGCCATTTCCTTTAATTGTAAAAATAGATGCCTATGCTACCAAACAGGTTTAATGAGCAAAAAAAATAAGGAAGAGATAAAAATCACCCACAAATGCCAGCATCCAGAAATAACTAATCTATGTTAATGTGATATATAGATATAAATAATAGTCTGTTTCCATACTTTAACATCATATTATGCAGTGTTTTATACATATTATTCTAATTTATATTTGTATCATGATATTGTCAAACCATTTGTATATTTTTTGGATATTAGGATTTTTCTTTATTTTTTGCTATCATACACATTGTTTTTAGACAGCTTTATTGAGACATAAGTCACATACTGTACAATTCACTCATTCTAAGTGTACTTTTATGTGTTTTTTATCATGTATATAAACCTGTGCCACCACCACCACAATCAACTAATGAACATTTTCATCATCCCCAAAAGAAACCCTGTACCCTTTAGTTGCCATCCCCCATCCACCCATCCTAGTTTCTCCCTGTCCCTCAACCCCAAGCCACCACTTCTCTATGGTCTTCTTTCATTTGGCACAATGTTTTCAAGAATTGTCCATGATGTAGCATGCGTCAAAACGTCATTCCTTTTTAAAGACTGATTATCACTCTGTTGCCCAGGCTGAAGTTCAGTGGTGCTGATAATGGTTTGGCTGTGTCGCCGGCCAAAATCTCCCCTTGAATTGTATCTCCATAATCCCCACGTGTCAAGGGAGAGAAGAGGTGGAGATAATTGAATCATGGAAG
>NW_012114600.1:7310371-7466619 GCF_000951035.1 Colobus angolensis palliatus | reverse complement strand
GCTCTTTAGCCCAGGCTGAAGTGCAGTGGCGCGATCTGGGCTCACCACAACCTCCGCCTTCTGGGTTCGAGCATTCTCCTGCCGCAGCCTCCCGAGTAGCTAGGATTACAGGCACCCACCACCACGCCCGACTACTTTTTGTGTTTTTAGTAGAGATGGGGTTTCATAGTGTTGGCCAGTCTGGTCTCAAACTCCTGACTTCGTAATCCACCCGCCTTGGACTCCCAAAGTGCTGGGATTACAGGCGCAAGCCACCGCACCTGGCTGGGGTCTGATGGTTTAAGGGGCTTCCCCCTGCGCTTGGCACTCACTCCGTCCTGATGCCCCTAAAGAAGGAGCCTACTTCTTTGCCTTCTGCCGTGATTGTAAGTTTCCTTAAGCCTCCCCAGCAATGCAGGACTGTGAGTCAATCAAACGTATTTCCTCTATAAATTACCCAGTCTTGGGTATTTCTTCAGAGCAATGTGAGAATGGACTACTACAGGTGCCCATCACAGCTCACTTTAACCTCAAACTTCTGGGCTCTAGCGATCCTCCCATCTTGACCTCCCAAAGGGCTGTTGTTACAGGCAATCTGTGAACCACTGTGCCCAGCCTCATTACTTTTTATTGCTGAATAATATTCCATTGTATAAATATATAACATTTCATTGATTCATTCTTCAGTGATGGCATCCATAATGTTTGATCATGAATGCCATTACATTTAATCTTTGCATTTCTATTATTGTTTTTATTTGATATTAGAGTTTTAAAAAGAATTACTTGAACAAAGGGCATGAATTCTTTCAAGGCTTTTAACACATATTATCAAATACTATCAATTTTATAGAAAAAAATAGTATTGCCATTACTGGTTCAATTTGTATTTTTTGATTACTTGAGAAGATAAATTTTTTCATGTTTTTAAGTTAATATTGTGTTAATTTTGGTATATTTTGCCCCACTTTATTTTGTGATGCCAGTTTTTTTTTAATTGGTTGCAAAAGCTCATTATCGGATGAAGATCTCACCTTGGTACACATGCTGCCTTGTCTCCATGTGCAAATCTTGTTCAGTCTTCATTTCTTAACTTCATTGCCGCTCCTGCCAACTACCCGTCCCTGCCCTCCTCAGTTCTGGTTAAGAGCCCCTACTCTGTATTGCTTTGCATCTTTATATAGTAATTGTTTAATTGACATTTTTGCCTATTAGGTTGTGAGCAGAACCGGAATGTACCCTAATAGGGCCCTGCAAGTTTATTGCCCAGGGGTAAAAACTGAGGCTAGCTAGTGGAGCCTGAAATCTAGTCCTTCTTAATTCCACAATCTGCAGTCAACAGGGGCACCTTTTTCTCCAGCTCCCGTAGAGGTACCCTGTGGACAGCAGCAGTCCTGGGAACTAAATCTATGTTTGCCTTTGAATCTTTAATTCCTACACAGTGTTGGCCAAAACTTAATATACGTTTGTTGAAGAAAAGAAAGAAGGAGAAAAGGAGAAAAGGAAAAAAGAAAAGATAACTTTTTACTCAACATCTGTTTTTCAAACACATTCCCTCTGTCCTTTGCCAAATAAATTTTAATATATTTTTATGTACTGACTTTAACTTATTTTTCTTTCACGAATCAGGCAGCCTCCAAACCAGAACAGGTTCAGAGAGGCTCCTGGAATTTAGTTTTTAAAAATTCAATTAAATGTAATAATCTTTCTGGTGGACTTTTAAGACATATGTGCTCAGAAAGCACTTCCACTTTTTTTTTTTTTTTTTTTACAAAGTCTCATATCCATCTGGAATTTAAAAAGATGATGTTTATTTTATTTTATTTTTTTGTTTTTGTTTTTTTTTTTTTTGAGATGGAGTCTGGCTCTGTCGCCCAGGCTGGAGTGCAGTGGCGCGATCTCGGCTCACTGCAAGCTCCGCCTCCCGGGTTCACGCCATTCTCCTGTCTCAGCCTCCTGAGTAGCTGGGACTACAGGCGCCCGCCACCACGCCCCGCTAATTTTTTGTATTTTTAGTAGAGACAGGGTTTCACCGTGGTCTCGATCTCCTGACCTTGTGATCCGCCCTCCTCGGCCTCCCAAAGTGCTGGGATTAGAGGCGTGAGCCACCGTGCCCAGCCAGATGATGTTTATTTTGATATGTAAGTAAACTTGATATCCTTTTTCAATAATTTGTGAGTTTCTTCAGAGCTATTTACATAATAATCAATTTGTTCCCCATTGATTCATGATGTTTACTAAGTTCTCATGTACGCTGAACTCTGTTTTAGATCTATTAATTCTGTTTCATTGCCTAACAATATTTGCAAAAATTGCCTATTCTATTATTTTTGTGATATAATATACCTTAATATCTTATAAAGAAAATCTCCTACAATTTTTGTTTCAAAATTTCCTTAGCTTTTCTCACAGACTTGCTTTTGAATTTCCAAAACATCATGTTTAATTCCAATAATGATAATATAACCAGTGCCACCTTCATTGGAATCATGGTAAATCTGGGATAAATTTTATGGGTCTTTATCATATGAATTTTCTTGATTTAGAAATGTGGAATAGCCATCTATTTAAACCTCACCACATATTCGAATAGTTTTACGATGTTTTATGCGTGTGTGGATGTGTATGTATGTGTTTAATAGATGCTGACATGTTTCTTGTTAGGGCAATTTCTAGAGATTTTTGTATCGTTTTGCTTTGTAATTTTCCTTTTTTAGACAGGTTCTCACTCCAGGTTGGCGTGCAGTGGCACCATCACGGCTCACCGCAGCCTCAACCTCCCAGGCTCAAGGGATCCTCCCACCTCAGCCTCCTGAGTATCTAGGACTACAAGTGCATGCCACCATGCCTGGCTAATTTTTGTATTTTTTGTAGAGATGGGGTTTCGCCATGTTGCCCAGGCTGGTCTTGAACTCCTGGGCTCAAGTGATCTATCTGCCTTGGCCTCCCGAAGTACTAGGATTACAGGTGTGAGCCATCATGTTTGGCATTGTTTTGCATTTATTATTTTGTTGCTATTTGTATAAATCACTTTTCCCTATTTTATTTACACACTGTTGTTGTTATGCTGCAAATATTTTAATATAAAGTTTCTATTCTACCGCTTTATTAAGCTCTGTTACTAATTCTAAAATTTTTGTAATCACTCTATTAGGTTATCTAGACTCATAAAAATACCTGTTGCAAGTAATGAAGCTCTTTCAAATAATTACTGCTCTGTTTCTGTTAATCTTATGCCCTTACCAGAATTTCCAAAGGAAAGCTAGGTAACAATCTCTGTTTGCCTCATTAGACACTAGAGCATGTTGCTAATGACAAATTGTACGAGTATCTGAGTTCCTTGAGACCAGAGCTCATGCTTTCTCCATTTCTGAATCTTCAGCACCTGTCACAATGCCTAGACTAAAAGAGGTGCATGATAAAAGTGTATCTCATCAATAAGCTGGTTGAAGTGAATAGAAATGTCTCTAAGGTTTTCCCATTAGTTATTATCCATGTTAAGGGTGTATCTTCTTATTCACAAATTTATGAGTTTGTATTTTAATTAATGCTACCTAATTACAAGAGTGGGAATTACTGATACTGATTTGTTACATGTTTCTAGAGGATTATTCTCACTAAATATAGATACTCTGTACGTTCTTTTTTATGGATATGCTTTACAGTAAGAAGTTATGCCAGTAAACACAAACCTACTGAGTGCTGTGTTCGTGATGTATTCAGTCTTTGAAAGTATCTATAGTAACATGGAGGTAAAGAATTATATAGCTTAGTCAAGTGACACAGGTATATAAACATTAGTTTTTCTTGGAATTATGCCAGGCATAATAAATAACAGTAAAACGTTTTAAGCATATTTTTTAGACATTGTACTAGATATTTTACCTACGTTACTTTTTGTTATTGTTAATTTCATCAAAGGACTGTGATAGTAAGTTTTGAGATTTTAAAAGTATTTTTTAAATGTTACCATTAGACCCACTTTTGTATAACTGCCTTCAAAGGAATCATGGTTTTCCAGGTGGCCAGTCACGGTGGCTCATGCCTGTAATCCTCATCATTTTGGTAGGCCGAGATGAAAAGATTGCAAAGAGTTAATGACTAGCCTGGGCAATGTAGTGAGACCCCATCTCAAAAAAAAACTTCCCAGGTAAATGATGATCTCCAAATCTATTTCTTTTAGACAACTATGGTATAGAATTGTGACTAGTGTATTATTTTGTGATCTCTTTTGTTACATCCTTAGTGTCCAATAGGATTTTTGTTGCGTTTGCTTTAAATCTGAAATTCTGCATTTTAATTCAGCTACATAAATAATGCATGTTTTCAACAAAACTCAGATACAAATAATGTTCTAATATTTTTATTTATTTCTGTATAGCATTAATCTCTAGTAAGTCTAACTTCACAATCTCTTTTCTCACTTTTCAGTATACCTCTAGCTTCCAGCTGTTTTACCTAGAGACTCTAAGGCCTATGACTGCCAGAATGAAAGATTGTTACTCTTTTCCCTTGCTTATTAAGGTAGGAGGCCATGATGACGCACTTTCCTCAGTCTCTTGGCTTTAACTAGATTTTAGCTTGGGAGAGTTACAGTGAAGGAATGAGTAATTATGGTTTAAAACTTTGCTTCTGTGTCATACAACAATGCTGCATCATGAAATGTTGAGTCTTGTCTCTTTGCCTGGCAGAGGGCCAGAGGGTGTGATGGCTCCTACTTGACTGATATAATTGAAATCAAAGACTTGCCAAGTTATACCAGCAACTCCAGCAAAACTGTGAACTTACTGGCCTTGGAGGACTATGGATTGAAACACACAAAACATCTTTGGCTGTGCATGCCCTTCACACCGACTGCCTAGTTCCCTCACAGAAGACTGTACCATGTGGTAGTTGGTGTAAGAAACCATTGTGTATATGAATTTTGTCATGAGGACCTAGTGGTCAGTACTCCTTCACATTACAGAACAAGGAAAATATAGTATGTATAAACTCTTCAGCAATCTCTATTTTAGGGAGCCCAAATTCAATTCACCTAAATTGAAAAAGTTCAAATATAACAAAGGATTAGATCAGTTATCAAGCTAAATGAATCCCAAAGCATATTGCCTTCTAAACTAATTTTATTCTATACACAGCTGGAAGATTACTATGTAGATGGACTTTTTTTTTTTTTTCAATTAGCTTTGTGCCACTCAGGAATGCAAAAAATGTTTGGAATATCTTTTTGAATCCATTGTTTGTTCCCAAATATTTATAAATTTCTTTCAATTTTAAGCCAAAATTCTGTTGCACACTGTGAATATAAAGTCAGCTGAATTATAATAGCTTGTTCATCCAACTTCTGTGAACAGGTAGACATTCACTGGAATCTTTCCAAGCCCTTGGCAATGGAAATATTTACCTGTTGGTTAAGGCAACACTCTTTGCATTTCAAGTAGTGAACACGATGTTAATGCTTAAGCTATCTTAATTTTCCAAATGCTAATGGCATAGCTGAAAGTGTTAATAATATGACTATATCAGATCTTGTCTTTAGGGGGGCTTAATTTATCCCATCCTTGAGCAAACCATCTGGCATTGCTGAGCCCCAAGTTGCCTGGGCCTGTGTAACACTGGGTGGGTTTTAATTCTTTTGTCTAGCCTAGTAAATCATTCCATATGGTTAGTTTTTAAATGCCGGCTTGTTTTCCAAACTGAAATAGTAAGAGCTGATGATATAAACCAAAATTGAAACTAGAAGAAATTTCTCCTTCCTTATTTTACACAGAAGTGGGCTGGAGCTGCTGCAATCATGGGGATGTCTGATATTGCAACAAAGGAAGCAAAACAGAGCTAAATGAATCCTGTGCAATGAGGAGGCATTTTCAGGTAGTGGCCAGAAACTAGAAACTGCTCTTTTCTGGTTAAAAACATTTGTGACCCATAAAACCTTCTCACTGCTTACTGAATAGCACAGCTCTGAGATACAAACCAGCAAATTTACAAATCACAATGCTTTTCCTGGTGAACCAATAGCTGTAGCAAATATATATGTAAAATGCGATGGAAGAATGAAGACCTCTTTAGAAGCCTGAAGAAAATTTATACTAGATATGAAAGTTTGAGCAATCACATAAAAGCCCTAGTCCCTTAACATTGCTTTTAAGGTCATCAGTGCCCTGGATGTTGGTGACTTCCTTGGACCCATTTCTCCACTCCCCACCTTGAACTTCATGTTTAACTCTTATTTCTTCTAGTACTTAGTGAATACTCTCTTCTCTCCAAGCCTTTTCCTGGAGGAACATTCTCTTGTCTGACTTCCTAAGTCTGAGTTAAGTGGTCTCCTATGTCTCCTCTAATAAACTTACTTTACCCTGTCATTATTCTTAGCACGCTTGTTTAATTCCCTATTTACTGGCTTATCCTGCTTCTAGGCTACAAGCTCTGGCATATCTGTCCTGTTCACCATTGTATCCTGAATGCCTGGCACTTAGAAAGCCTTCAATAAATACTTGTTGAATGGAGTTCATTGCAGAAACACTAAAGAATTTTTGCATGGTTTTACATTAAGAAAAATCTTAGTAGCAGGATCAGATCTCAGTCATATAGTACACTCAATTGTGCACATGATTCCTGTATTTATATTCTTTAAATAAACTGAATTTTAATTCCAAACTACCATTCCACTTGGATGTCAAGAAATTTAATCTCAGTCATTTAGGGGCTGGATCCTTCCCTGGGATCTCACAGAATCAGGGAGGTTTATATGAGATCCACGAAATGGCTGAAAGAGCTCCACTGTCTTTCTGGTCCTGCTCCTGGTCCACGCATGAGGAAAGAAGCCCTGTCTATCTCTGCTCCTAAGCTACACAGGGTTTCAAGAATCTGAGCTGCTTCTGGGAAGCCCTGGCCCAGAGCCCCACCTTCCTAGTTATTCCTGCAAAGAATTTACTCTGAAGCCTGGTCACTGCCTTGCCTTCTCCAGTTCACCCCACCTCCATCAATTCTGACCTTTTTTTTTTTTTTTGATCTTAGAAAAATTTTACCTCCTCCACTTCCTTCTCATTTCTCCCCTGAATACACTTTCCCCCTTTCATTGGCACTTAACCTTTCAAAATAGGACAGGCCTTAGAATAACAAATGCCGGGAAAGCATCTTGTTCTCAAGCCCCATAAATCTTGGGCAAGAAACATAAAAGGCATGAATAATCAGTTACAAATAGGAAGTGGAAGGAAATATGCAGAGAACAAATATCCAAAGTAATTTTTCAACAGAGAAGACAACTACAAAATCCTGCTACTTCTTGATTGCCTTACCTAAAGATTTGGCCAGATGGCCCAAGATATTAATAATGTTAGATACAGGATTGGAGATAACTGCAGGTGGGCAAAGATCAGAACCACTTCCCTCAGGCACAAGCTAAAATGGGTACCAGCTTCCAGAAGCATTTGGAAATTAGCATCTAAAACACAGTTTTATTTAAAGTTTATTTTTCCTTTTTCTCTTTCATATTTATATGTATATACACGTATATCAATCATATGTGTATGTGTGATAAGCTTGCATATAATATACATATATACATGCATACATATATAATACATGTTATATATAAGTATATAGTATAACACATATTTATTTTGTATTTGTTTATTGTATATTAAAGTATACATTATATTTATATATTGTAATATATAATATGCTAATGATATTAGATACAATTTGTATATTGCATGATATTGTATGTTATACAATGTGAAAGGAAAATATCTTGTCCCCTCAAAATCACTAAGCTAAAGGGAAAATTCAAGCTAGGAACTGCTTAGGGCAAACCTGCCTCCCATTCTATTCAAAGTTTTCCCTTTGCTCACTGAGATAAATGCATAACTGATTGCCTCCTTTGGAAAGCTTTGGAAAGACTAATCAGAAACTCAAAAGAATGCAACCATTTTTGTCTCTCACCCACCTGTGACCTGGAAGCCCCTTCCTGCTTCCAGTTGCTTAGGAAAAAAATAAGAATTTAAAAAAAAAATTAAAATTCAGATTATTACATCTCTGTATCTCTTTGTATGCACTTTCAAAGTACTTATGACATTGAGTTACAGGGCTTTGACTCCTGGGTCCTCAAAGGGACACCAAGTCCTGCTAAATTTTAAACACTAACAGCAATTAAAGCCCCATCTTCAGGCCCAGTACAAGATGCCAATCAAAATAAACTGCATTCCTGAAACACACAGCCAGAAATTAAAGCTATTCAACTCCTCAAGGCCCAGGAACTGTTGTGGAAAAGGTGGATGTGTGAGAATGTAAGGGCCAATTTTAAGAGAAAAAATGATTTCAGTTTCTCTATAAATTAATCATTAATGTCAAAGGCACACTGATGCAAGACCAGCATATGGACCTGTATCAGATTAACAAGGTTTTCTTGAAGCAGTAGCCAACTCTTAAATAAAGTTTATAAAAGGTTTATGAAAGTTATATCTCATGGTCAAGATTAAAATTTTGTAGGTTGTTTATAAAATTTTGAGAAACAAATTTAATTGGCTTCATGCTGTTTTTATTAGGGCTTATTGTTTGGAAAATTCAGTCTTCTCTCAAAGAATGAAAGTTTTTGTATCTTTTTTTGAAATTTTTGAGTTATCACTTTTGTCAAATGAATGACTTATTTTACAATGACCTGTGATATCAAGTGTTTTAACCCTTTGATATTTGACAAACTGTCCAAAATCAAATTATAAATTATGTCTTTTTCTGATCTAACTAATCCTTTAAGATATTAGGTCCCCTAAAGTCCAATAATGACATAATTTGGCTTTTTTGGTATAAAAATTGTACAGGAAACATTGTCAAATATGAATGGTCTGTTGTTGTTGTTGCTGTTTTTCGAGACAGAGCCTGGCCTGCTGCCCAGGCTGGAGTGCAGTGGTATGAATACGGCTCATTGCAGCCTCTGCCTCCTGGGTTCAAATGATTCTCCTGCTTCAGCCTCCTGAGTAGCTGGGACTACAGGCACCAGCCACCATGCCCAGCTGATTTTTGTATTTTTAGCAGAGACGGAGTTTCACCATGTTGGCCAGGCTGGTCTCAATCTCCTGACCTTGTGATCCACCTGCCTCAGCCCCTCAAAGTGCTGGGATTACAAGTGTGAGCCAGTGTACCCTGCTGGTGCTTGATTTCTTTAGGCTATATTTATATAAATGTGTTATTGGTATGAATCCTCAAATCATGGGAAACTCCTATAATTCTGATATGACTTGGTGTACATTATCAGTAATAATTATCATTGTTATGTTAAATTGTTGTGTGGCACAGAGGTAACAAATTTTTTTGTCAATTATGTCTTTAACTATGACTGCCCTAAAACCGTTGGTCATCCATGGGCAATTGTTGTCTTATTTTGGTCTTCCTTAAAAGGTGACTTTATAATCAGCTATAGAAGTCTAACAGGTGTTCTTAATCGCAGATTTCTGTTAACTTGGGAGATTGTGGCATTAGAATAGAGGAAAAACATTTCAGGACTCTCATGGAGAGCTGAAATGTTCATGAATATCAAGCAGAACAGGCGTAAACTATGTGAACTGAACTAATAGAAGACTAAAGTAATCTTTTTAACTTTTTGGTTAAAATGTTGCTGATCCTTTGTTTTGTTTTTGAGAGTCAAGAAAAATTTTCTTTTAAGCTCTTTACAGCTTTTAACAATTAAGTAAAGTATACTCCTATAAACAAAATTTGAAGCATATTTGTTTCTCTCTACCTAATTTCTCCAGAATTTGGAAACTAACTGTGAGTGTTCTTAACTTACAACAACACAGTTATTTGTATAAGTGCAATAAAAATCTGTTTTCATTTGTAACAGGACACAATTAAAGAAACTGGTCATTTTACCAAGGCTTTAACTGAAATGGTGTGATTTCCTTTAAGGAATCAAACTTAACTTACAGAGCCAATAAAAGCTCCTTGGAAAAAGTAGCCTCATACCTTTTTCTACACAGCTGCTGTACAGGGTTTCTGACCTGTGGTAGGTAAAGAATGTCAATTTCTATCAGGCCCTGGAGCCCTGGTTTATTGTGGAACTTCAAAAGGAGAGAGTCATCCATCTCATGGATATTTAATGGCACAAATCCATGGGTTGGCTCGGCTTTGAAAAAGTCTTATCTGAGAGTCCTCCTAAGGAACACAGTTCCCTCAAAGCCAATTTAAAAGCATATGTAAAAAATAATTAGTTTTGCAAGACTGTATGCAAATAATTAAGCCAAATATAACAAAGCGAACCAGCCCTACCATGATTCATCTTTAGTAAAAATGGGAAACTGGAGAAAGAAAAATTATGTTTCAAAAACTACAGTACACCTGTTGTTAAATTCTAGCCTTGCCTAACGTTTTTCAATTTTTATTATTTTCTACAGATTGGACAGGATTCTAAGTTTTCTTAGCTATAAGTCTTCAAAATAATGTTTTCAAATTTTTTCTTCTTTTTTCCATTTTTCCTTATTTGAAATTACTAAAAACTAAGATGTGCTTTCATATAGCCCTGCAAACTGAAGCCAAACAACTTAAACTTCAGAAGAAAATAACAGCAATCTGTTTACATACATAAGCCACTTTCATACCTGCCTATCAATGTATGGACTTCAGAGTAATGTGGCCTGCATTTGTCTCTCACCTCTCTGTGACCTGGAAGCCCTCTCCCTGCTTAAAGTTGTTTCACCTTTACTGCAAGTTGTTCTGCCTTTCTGGTCCAAATCAATGTTCATTTTACATATGTTGATTATGTCTCATGTTTCCCTAAAATGTATAAAACCAAGCTGTGCTCTGACCACCTTGGGCACATGTCATCAGGACCTGACTGTCTTAGGCCATTTTTGCTGCTATATCAAAATTCCTTAGACTGGGTAATTTATTGACAAAAGAAATTTATTTCTCATAGTTCTAGAGGCTGGGAAGCCCTAGATCAATGTACCTTGTTGCTCTGTTCTCAAATGGTAGAAGGTGGAAGGGCAAGAAGGGTCTTGTTAGCTCCCTTGAGCCCTTTTATAAGCTTACTAATCCCATTCATGAGGACAGAATCCTCATGACTTAATCACCTCTTAAAGGCCCCATCTGTTAATACTGTCACATTGGGTCTTAGAGTCCAATGTATGAATTTTGGGGAGACACATACATTCAAACCATAGCATAGGCTCTCACTTTCTACTCACTGACTCGTGAACCCAGTGGGCTGGCTTCAGCGCACACCACCCTTTTGTAATAGTTCTTGGCAACAAAATCACCACGTCCCTGCCACTAATACTAAGAGACATGCTGGCACATTAGCTCCTTGAGCTTATTTGTCCTTACAAATGTCCTTTTCTGTCCATTCCTTAAGTGTTGGTATTTGCTATGGCCTGAATGTTGGTGCCCCCTAAATTCATATGTTGGAACTTGCTACCCACTGTGATACACTACTAATAAGTGGGATTTTGGGGAAGTGATTCAGGAGGGTAAAGTCTTCATGAATATTTTTAGTGCCATTATAAATGAGATTGAAAGAAAAGCACTAGTTTCTTATAACCCTTCTGCCATGTGAGGACATAGCATTTGTCCCTTCTACTATGTGAAGACACAACATTCACCCCTTTTGCCGTGTGTGAATGCAGCAGGAAGGCACCATCTAGAAGAACAGGTCTTGACCAGACAACAGATCTGATGGTGCCTTAATAGTGGACTTCCCAGCCTCCAGTTTTTCCCCAAGATCTTACGGGGGTGAGGAGTTGCTCTCTATAGTTCCCATGTTCTGGCTGCTAATTACAGCATAGCCCTGTGGTGGAGGGGACTGTGTCAACATTCTTATTGGTTTAATGTTCCTTTTCTGGTGTACAGTAAAACAAGCATGTTTTCAATTCTTTATAGCAACTTAAATTGTGTTTTAGCAGGGTTATTGCTTTTACTTGGAGAGAAACACTAATTTTATGGAAAAGGTGACAATGGTAATGTAGAGATAATAAAAAGAGACAAGAAGTATATTCAGAAATAATCTTCTTAAAGATAGTTACAATGGGAAAAAAGCCACCTCATTAATATATATATGTATTAAAAAACACCTGAAGATTAACTTCACCTGTAAAATAGTCATCCATTCCCATTCACAGCCCAGTGAGCATGCTACAGTTGGATTTCAGAGCTCACCACTGTGCAGAATTGTTCTCAGTAAGGTCGTTACTGTTACCCAATCTCAAGGGCACTTTTTGGTTCTTCCTGCTTTTAACCTTACTGGTAAACACTTCTCCTTTTAAGTACCTGCCTCCACTCTCTCCTTTTTTTTCTCCTCTCACCCCGTCCCTGTACCTCCTGAGCCTCCTCTTACTCTTTCACTTCTCACATTCCTGAGTCCCTTCTCTTTCTTCCCTTCTAAGCATGGTGAGTACATCAAACTCAGGATTTTCTAGGCAGTCTTAGGAAACTTTCCCTTTCTCCCCTTATAACAACTACTATTGTATAATATAATGTAACAGTGTTGTATTGTTTCTTAATTGTTTTAGAATTTGTCTCACTAGATTGTCAGCTGCTTCTGGGTAGAGATTGGGTCTTTTGCATTCCCAACACACAGAGCAGAGTCCACAAACAATAGGTACACAACAGTTGTTGATTTAATAAATAAATACCCTGGGAGATACTTGTTCCTATATATAAATATACTTATTTCTACATAAATTTTTGTCAGAATTTGCCTTCTTATTTCAGAAAGTACTCTAAACAAAGTAAACAATCACATTTAATATACTCTAGAAAGATGTGTGCTCCTAATAGCAGGTTTAATTAAAATCATCCATATGACAGTAAAAAAAAAATCTGGATGTTTCAGAAACTCTATTACCAGTGGTGAAGGATATAATCCAAACATTTTTTTTTATTTGGAAAATGTCTTTATTTTATAATTACCTTGGTAAGGTCATAAAACTATATTCTAAAGATATTTTAAAGTTATTGACTTCAAAAAACAATGTTTCTGCAAAAAGAAATTTCAAGTTACTTTTTCCTATAAAGAAGTGTGATAAAAAGATTCATCATCTTATTCTTGTTCTTAATATAGTAGAGATTAAATACCATGCAGAGATTAAATATCATGACTAATAATTTAGTTTAATCCAATCAATATTTCTTTACCTATAATATAGCCAGCAACCTAGAGGCAATGATCTGTTTTGGGTGAAATAGGCAATGGTTTGGTTTCAGCACTATACTAGTTCTCTCTGATACACTTAATATATACACGCACTTTTAAAATTTTTTTTTTTTTTTTTTTTTTGAGACGGAGTCTCGCTCTGTCGCCCGGGCTGGAGTGCAGTGGCCGGATCTCAGCTCACTGCAAGCTCTGCCTCCCGGGTTTACGCCATTCTCCTGTCTCAGCCTCCCTAGTAGCTGGGACTACAGACGCCGCCACCTCTCCCGGCTAGCTTTTTTTTGTATTTTTTAGTAGAGACGGGGTTTCACCATGTTAGCCAGGATGGTCTCTATCTCCTGACCTCGTGATCCGCCCGTCTCGGCCTCCCAAAGTGCTGGGATTACAGGCTTGAGCCACCGCGCCCGGCCTAAAACTTTTAAACTAGAATACAATATTGCCATATTGTTTTGGAAGACTGCTTTTTCTGAGAGAACCAAGCATGAAGACTGTGGATACTCTGCTGTTCTAATCTCAGAGTGACTCGGATTTGACTTTAATGAGCGATTATTTCAACTAATATGAGAATATCATACCATAGCGCAGTTGTCATTTTTATCTCTATTTCAGAAACCAGAAAAAAAGTTTTTTTTTCAGTATATATAAGGCACAGATGATAAAGGATAAGTGCAGTTTCAGCGATTAGATAGCTTATCTCTGGTTTAATGAAACTCACCTAAGAACAATAAAGTGATGAAAAAAGTTTGGATTGGGAAGCTGGCATCACACAGTACGGTTCTGCCTCTTAGTAATGCCTTTGAGAAGGTCATTTTATTCTCCTGGTCTTCTATTTCCATTCATTCAGTTATTCATCTAAGTATCAACTATTCCTCCAATGGCTCCTGTGTGCCAAGAACTGTTTTGAAGAGTTGGTAGAGAACAAAATCCAGGATGTCCTATGGAATTTTCAGTTATCAATGAAGTACAGTTGACCCTTGAAAAATACGAGATTAAACTGTGTAGTTCCACATATAAACCTTAGATGCCTTCACTAGTGTGCCTCCTCTTCCACCTTCTCTACCTTTTCTTCCACCTCTGTCAACCCTGAAAGGGCAAGACCAAGTCCTTCTCCTCCTCCTTCTCAGCTAACTCAATGTGAAGATGATGACGATGAAGTCCTTTATGATGATCCCCTTTCATTTAATAAACAGTAAATGTATTTTTTCTTCTTTATAATTTTCTTAATAGCATTTTTCTCTAGCTTATTTTAAGAATACAGTATATAACACATATACAAAACTATGTTAATTGAGTGTTTATGTGACCACCTAACATGAAGCATTGTTACATGTGTTTCTTATCTACTTTCAGTAGTTTTATTAGGCATGTACTTTTTTGGGTGTTTTTGGAAAATTTGGATGAAAATTCTGGAATTTTATGACATTGTTTTCTCATATATTGTGAACAATTTATTATTTCCTCATATGAAACTCCCACACACATTTCAAAGACTTCTTTCATAATTTGGTGAATGAAAAGGGTTAATTTGTTGATTTATTACTTTGAGCATCAGTGAAGTTGAAAATATGTTTAATTATTTTTATTACGAAATAAGTTAGAAACAGAATACGGGTAATAATATAATGAATAACCATGTACCCAATGACAAGCTTAAAGAAAAAGTTACAGATACACTTGTAGCCTATAAGATATCCTTCCTGGATGCATTTCTATTTTCTTCTCCCCAGAGATAACCACTAGCTAGAATTTGGTAAATATTATTCCCAAGTCTAATTTTTATACTTTTATACATACATATATATCCCTAAAGTATACGAAACCTTGCATATTTTATATCATTGGAGCACTGATATCATGCTATAAGTATCCTCTGCAACTTGTAAAAAGCCCAGGATTACAATTTTTTGCTATTTAGCCATTTTGCTATTTTGCTATGGAGCTCTAGTTTAATAATTTTCACAGATTTATAAAAGTTCATTATATGAATATATTCACTTTAAGTGTTGAAAGATATCATATGGTCTACATTTTCATTATAAGCAAAAAATGATGCACTGAAAATTCTTACATAAATGTCTTTATGGACATTTGAGAATTTCTCTAAGAAACAGCCTTAGAGTGAAAATGTCAGGTCATAGGATAGACACATCAGCTTTCCTAGATTTTGCCATTTGCTCTCCAAGGAGCTTGCTCTGATTTATACTCTTACCAATACCACAAAAAGTATTCCAGTTACTCCACATCCCAGCCAGTAGTTATTGGTAATCGGATGGTCGTGAAATAGTATCTCATTATGGCTTGAATTTTTATTTCCTTGATTACTTGTGTAATTGAGCATCTTTGGATAGGTTTATTAAATTTATTGGCTTTTCCTCTTCTACATATTGCCATATATATATATATATTTAGGCAAATTCTCATCCTGTTGCCCAGGTTGGAGTGCAGTGGTGCAATCTTGGCTCACTGCAACCTGTACCTCCTGGGTTCAAGCAATTCTTCTGCCTCAACCTCCCAAGTAGCTGTGATTACAGGCATGCACTACCACAGCTGGCTAATTTTTGTATTTTTAGTAGACACAGGGTTTCACCATGTTGACCAAGCTGGTCTCGAAGTCCTGGCCTCAAGTGACCCACCCACCTTGGCATCCTAAAGTGCTGGGATTAAGGTATAAGTCACAGTGCCTGGCCATATTTTTAAAACTTATATAAAAACCAGGCTACTTATCTTTTCCTTTATAATTTGTGATAGTTCTTTTTATATATTCTTCTTATTAATTTTTACTTGTTATAAGCTTTCCAAAAACCTTCCAGCCTATGGTCATCTTTTAACTTTGTTGATGGAGTCTTGTATAGTGTTAATTTTAATGTCTGTAAATTTAATAATTTTTTCCTTTATGAACTGTGATTTTATTTTATTTTTTTTTAGTTTAGAGAAAGGACCTTGCTCTGTCCCTCAGGCTGGAGTGCAGTGTGACAATTGTAGCTCACTGTAACCTGTAACTCCTGGGATCAAGTGATCCCCTTGCCTCAGCTTCCTGGGAAGTTAGGACTACTGGCACACACTACCATACCTGTTTAATTTCTAAATATTTTGTAGAGACAAGGTTTCTCTATATTGCCCAGGTTGGTCTTAACTCTTGGCCTCAAGTAAGCTTCCCACCTCGGCCTCCCAAAGTGCTTGGATTACAGGTGTAAGCCACCATGCCTGGCCTGAACAGTAATTTTTTTTCCCCCTTTTAATGTCAGATACTTTTCTATTTTTTCAAATGTTTTCTTTTCTTTTCTTTTTTTTTTTTTTGAGATGGAGTCTCCCTTCTTCGCCCAGGCTGGAGTGCAATGGCGTGATCGGCTCACTGCAACCTCTGCCTCCCGGGTTCAAGCAATTCTCCTGCCTCAGTATCCACAGTGGCTGGGATTACAGGCACATGCCATCATGCCTGACTAATTTTTGTATTTTTAATAGAGACGCGAACTCCTAAGCTCAAGAGGTCGTCCCACTTCGGCCTCCCAAAGTGCTGGGATTACAGTCGTGAGCCACTGCACATGGCCTATTTTCATTTTTTAGGCAAAAATATTCAATCCATGTGGAATTTATTTTTGAATATGGTGTGAAGTAGACATAATCATTTGATGCTTTTTCCACAAGCAGTGGTCTCAGATTTATTTATCAAATTGCCCTTTTTTTTTTTCCCACTGATACATAATGCAACATGTCTCATATATCAGGAAAGATGTATTTCTGGGTTTTCTATACTTTCTCATTGGTCATTTTGTACAGCTGTGTCAATAACATGCCAATTAATTTCTATAGCTTCAAAAAATATAATGCTTCCTATACTGTACAAGTTGTGTCCTCCATAAGAACACCAGGGTGAAGAAATGGGTAGAGACTGAAATCCAAATCCTGCTTGATACTCCCAGACATAAGGCTGTGTCTACCTGGAAGGAGGGGCACCTTTTTCTAATTCATAGAAAGACTGCCTGCTGGGTAAACTATGTGCTTTCAGGGCTCCCCACTTTCATCCTAGGGGCACTTTTTCCTTCTTGGGAAATTGATAGAGAAAGCCTACTATATACTCTGAATGGATGTCAATTGGACATCCAAAAGGACAAGATGGCAATTCTCCCATCTTGTCCTTCTTCAAAAGTGTCTAGTCTATACTAGGTCTTTTGATCTTGCTGAAATCTATATAAATCTTGTTGAGAATTTCACTAATCTTGCATTGTTTTTTATTACTTTGTAGAGAATTGATATATTTTTGAATTTTCCCATTAATTAATATGTACTATCCATGTATTCATGCCTTTTTAATGCCTTTTAACATAGTTCAATAATTTCTTCATAAAGGTTTTGTAAGTATTTGTTAGATTTATTTTCAAGGTTTCTCTCATTGTCGTGATACGCACACACAATTACACTTTATAATTGTGTGCCACTCAGGTTTATGAACATAATTTTTTTTATAATGATGACATTAAAAAATACTTATTGGTCATTCAAAGTGAATTTCCTTTTCAAAACCTTAGTTTATTATTATTTTTTTCCTGGTCTATCTGTGGCATAATACCCTCCTCCCAGTGATTTGTAAGAACTTTTGAAAGTTAAAGACAAATTGTGTTTCATCATATTTATTACAACTTTTTTCTTCCAGTTTGCCATTTGACTTCTACTTTCATTAATGGGTATTTTTTTTTTGACTGCAGAGAATTTAAATTTGATGGAGTCACATACACCAACCTTATGTGATTTCTTTCTTGTTTTTATGTTTTCTTATTCAAGATTATATAACTATTAATTTATATTTTATTTTTGAAGTTATTTTTATTTAACTTTTTAATCTATCTGGAGTTTGTTTTGATGTTTGCTGTAATTAGAAATGCCAGTATTATTGTTTTCTTTTCAGGAAGTTAGCCAATTGTTCTAGCACCATTTTATTCTCCACTGAGCACTGCTTCCATTATAAATTTGTGCCTGTAATCTTCATTTTCAGTCTTGTTAACTACCTGAAGAGTTGATAAATCTTGGAATTTTAGTCAGCCAATTAAACATTTTTGAAACCTAAGAGAATACTTCACCTTAACACTGCAGTAGTTCATGGGAGAATGCTCCCAACAGATAATTCATATTTTCATACTGCCTACTCACAGTCTGGCCAATATAGAGTAGATGATAAATAGGCAATAGATGGATGAATGAATTGTGGAAATTGGAGACATATTTTAATTTAGATTTATTTTTCTTTGGAAGGGAGGTAGGTTTTAATTTCTTGCAAGGTTGTAATTCAGTAGAACAGGAAGGGAGAAACTAATGCAGAGGAACAGAAGGAATGCATGTGATCGAGAATGCCTAGAAATATTTGAGACATTGATTAAGTCATCAGAAATGGAAACAAGTTTAGAAACAACTTAGAAAAGAATACACTGTAGGTCTGATAAATATTGTTAAGATTAGGATTTTTTTTTGTTAAATTATAGAAAATGTTATATAGAAAGAATAGTAGAACAGACCACACGAACCCATCTCTTACTATCTTCAACAATTACCAGTTCAAAAGTTGTTATTGTTATCTCTGCCTCCACACATTTCATCTTTTCCTCCACCACTGGATGACTTTGAAACAAATCCTAACCCTGCTACCATTTCAACTGTAAATATTTCAGCATGTCTCTGTAAAAACGGAAGACTCTACAACAACAAGACATAGATCTAATATCCAGGTTGAGTAGGAATTTGCTATCTTACTAATCTGATGAATAAACAAAGTCTAGAACATTTTTATTAAAGTGGTAGAGCATGAAGAACCATCTACTGGGTATTAGGAGATTTGCCTGAGTTGAAGTCCTGGCTCTCAACTTCCCACCTGTGTGACTCCTGCAAAGCTCTTCACTTCTCAACTCCAAATCTCAATTTCCTCATTAGTGAAAGAAGGATACATAGTAGTAGTTTTATCCATTTCAGACTTGTCATCAGGATTGAAGTAACAGATGTGAAAACAAATCTAAAATTGTGAAGTAGTAACTTCCAGCCCAATCCTCTTCTTTGTAAATAACCTTGAGCACAGACACATCAACTGAAGGATAGATCATCTTTGCCTAGCCTTGTTTACAATGTTCTTGCTAGGTTTCTCTTCCTAAAAACACGTTACTTAGGTACTTAACAGAACAAACAATCAAAAAACGAAACCAAAAAACTTTGGGGTTATAGACACCCATACTCATAAGTAATCCTGAATGTCAAGAGAAGAGTATTTCGGTTTGCTTCTCTCACCTTTTCACCTTTCATTTCATGTACCCTGTCCTTTGTCTTAGTTCTAATAGCTCTGAGAGCTGATTACTATTCCGGTGTCCCACGTATCAGCATCCTGCCTAGTGCAACTCAATTCCAAAAGTTAATTTACTGGCCTTTTGGTGACCAGAGCTTCAGATAACTCACAGGGAAACAATGTTTATTTCCTCTCCCACTAACAGTCACAACAATAATAAAAAAGACAGTAGCGGGGCAAGTTTTGATGGCTAACCTCTCTCTCCATCCTTTAAGGGGAGAACTCTATAAAGAGAATGTTTTCCTAAAGGGGCCATCTGGGCGGTGTCCTATTTGTCCCAGCGCCCTGATTTCTATTCTTAGATCTGGAGATAGGCGGCTTTCATTTTTCCTGCTGCCAGTTCCCAGACCTTCCCTGAGGCCGCAGGATCCCCGGCTGGCGGGTCGCGGAGGGTGGCCGGCCGGGCTGCGCACTGCGCGCCTCGGCTGCGGGACTCCGGGCCTTGGGACTCGGCGTAGTCCGCTGAGTCAGTTTCTTCCTGCGCGACTCCCCGCCGCGCCGCCGCTGGGGTGGAATGTGGTCCCAGGAGGCGGCGCCCGCCCAAGGTCCGGTCTAGGCGTGCGTGGGGGCCACGGGCACGGTCATCCCGGCCAGGCCCGGCTCCAGCAGCCCCACGGCCGCCGCCGGAGTTCTGCGCGGCCCGTCGCCTCGGCGGAGCCTCTGGCAGGCCCCTGAGCTCGTTTTTTGGGGCCTGGCTGGGGGAGGAGGAAGCCGAGCAGGAGGGCTCTGGAGAGGGAGGGCAACGCGGGGCGGGGAGCCGCCGCCTTCCTCATAAACAGGCGGGCGTGGGAGCCGACGGGGCCCCCGGGGAACGCTGGCTGCGGGCGGTGAGCTGAGCTAGCTCCCGAGGAGCTGTGGCCGGCGCCCCTGCCGGTTCCCTGAGCAGCGGACGTTCGTGCTGGGAGGGCGGCAGGTTGGAAGCAGGGGCCACCATGGCTAGTGGCAGCTGTCAGGGGTGCGAGGAGGACGAGGAAACTCTGAAGAAGTTGATAGTCAGGCTGAACAATGTCCAGGAAGGTAAACAGATAGAAACGCTGGTCCAAATCCTGGAGGATCTGCTGGTGTTCACGTACTCCGAGCACGGTAATCACTTGCGAAGAAACTGTGCTTTTATTTTTGCAAACTTTCGCCCCCTCCTCACATTTGCAAACTTTGTCCTCCTCCGCTGACGCTGCTCAAACCCGGACTCTTAAAGAGCCGTAAACTCCCATATCCTTTCCTTAGGGCGGAAAGGAGCTGAGAGTTCCAGGAAGGTCTTCACCTTTTTGACTTTTCTCCCCTTTTCAGACTTAAAAGGAAAGGGGGTGCTGTGGATTGTGACTTTGCTTCTTTTCCCCACCCACTTGTTTTCCAGCCTCCAAGTTATTTCAAGGCAAAAATATCCATGTGCCTCTGTTGATCGTCTTGGACTCGTATATGAGAGTCGCGAGTGTGCAGCAGGTAAAGGCATTGTTTTCACTTCAACTCATTCGCCCTTCTGTTTGGAAGGAGACGTTTTACTGGCGGTGTTATATAGCCGGGAGTTCTTGGTTATTTTCGAAATTTGGCTTGAGGAACCTCCGACTGTGATTTTCAGATGGGGACATTGTTAAATTTTTTGACAATGTAAAAAGGGATGAAGGGCCCCAGTATGTGTTCCCTGAGTGTCTTTAAGAAGTAACTTTATAAAACCAACAGTATGGGTGGTGGTAGAAGGGGGATAAAAATGGGTTCGGGTTTAGTCCCGTTATTGGCAAGATGAATTAATTACTGTTTAGACCTGACTATTCCAGGAATCTTCCCAATGTAGAGCATGTCCTAGATGAGAGGATTATGAGTAGTTTGGAAAAGGGGAATAACTAATAGTGATAAAATGCCACTTTGTCACTGGCAAACTCTTGTAGAGTTAAGCATTTCTTAAAATTCAAAGACAGATTTCTAGCCTTTAGTTGTAGTATACCTTGTAGTATCTAAAGAAAGTCATGTCTTTTGAGACCCTCGTC
The DNA here is from genome assembly GCF_000951035.1 of Colobus angolensis palliatus. Lineage (NCBI taxonomy): Eukaryota > Metazoa > Chordata > Mammalia > Primates > Cercopithecidae > Colobus > Colobus angolensis. The sequence continues at coordinate 7,445,195 of NW_012114600.1, read as the reverse complement.
ATTTACAACTGTTGTCATATAAAATGCATGTAAAACTGAAACTTTTACAATCTGTACCATAGGAAACCCAGAAATTTACTAAATACCTTGGATTTTTTTTTTTAAGGGGGGGCTTTAAAATGGTAATTAAGAATGATTTACAGTCAAAACAAAATTATAGGCCAAGGTGATAACTTCCTTTGGAGTACTTAGAGATTTGGGGAACTGAAATCAGTTTTGTCATCTGCATGTTAACTCATGCAAAGAAAGAGAACTGTACTTTGAACTCCATGGAGGTGCAGTCAGAAAGCCAATGTTTCTTAATACTCGAGAGGCTTGACAGACGTAAGGCATCTCAATCTTTAAATTGGTGTGGGCCTATCTTTATCTTTATGCTTATTTCTGTATCTAGCTGTATCTAGTCTGGATGAACCATCTAGCTTCTTTCATATGAGGACATTTATATCTGGAAGAAATATTTTAATTGGTTTTCAACTGTGAAATATTTTCCATCTGACTGTTATAGATTTTCACGCCGCTATCAAATCAAACCAAGAAAAGATGGAGGCATAATAAAGATGCTGTTCTTTTAAGACTCAAAGTCGGAATTTTGCCTGTGGAATATGAGTCACTCTTTGGGCAATGGCCTATTGCGCTTCCTGCTCTGCACCCACGTCATCCCTTCTTGCCTCTGCTTTGGTGTTCAGAAGTGCCTGATTCTGGTCACCTTCATTCCCTAGACTCTGTACTTCATAGAGTCACTCCTGCTTGATACCGCTCAGGACAGTCAGACCCTAGGTAGGCTTTGGTCTGCAAGGTCTAGATAAGGGAGTGCTAGACTTGAGAACCCAAGGAACTCTGGAACATACCACCTAATTCTTAATTTTAGAAATTGTTCAAGCCTGAGCATGCTTGTCTGGAGTAGTTATGAGTGTGTCACTCAGTATTTCTGCCCAGAGGATACTGGAGGCAAAGTATGCTGGAAAATAAGGAAGAGTCTTTTTATAAGTAATTAATTACTTTTTTGGATGTATCATAGTTGTATATATTTTTGGGGTACATATGATATTTGATACATGTATACAATGTGTAATGTTCAAATCAGGGTAACTGGACTATCCATCACCTTGAACATTTTTCTTTGTGTTGGCAACATTACAATTCCTTTCTTCTAGCTATTTTGAAATATGCAATAAATACATAGTTTTCCCACTGTACTATTAAATACGAACTTAATTGCTTCTATCTAATTATATTTTTGTACCCATTAACCACCTTCTCTTTATCCCTCCCCATCTTTTCATTCCCAGTCTCTGGTAACCACCATTCTGCTCTCTCCCTCCATGAGATCCACCTTTTGGCTCCTAGATATAAGTGAGAATATGCAATATTTTATTTCTGTGCCTGGCTTATTGAATTTAATATAATGACCTCCATTCCCACCCATGCTGTTGCAAATAACAGGATTTCATTTTTTATGACTGAATAATATTCCATTGTGTATGTATGCCACATTTTCTTTTATTTTTAGTTAAGTAATTAATTTAGAGACAGGGTCTCACTCTGTTGCCCAGGCTGGAGAAGAGTGGTGTGATCAAATCTCACTGCAGGCCTGAAATCTTGGGCTCAAATAGTCTTCTTTCCTCAGCTTCCCAGGTAGCTAGGAGTATAAGCGTGTGCCACCATGCTCAGCTAATTTTTTTTTTCTTTTTTTACTTTTTGTAGAGATGGAGTCTTGCTATGTTGCCCAGGTTAGTTTCAAACTCCTGACCTCAAGCAATCCTCCTGCCTTCGCCTCCATATTTTCTTTATTAATCTGCTGATAGACATATAAGGTGATTCTGTATCTTAACTATTGTGAACAGTGCTGCAATAAACGTGGGAGTTGAGACATGTGTTTGATATACTGATGTTCTTTCTTTTGGATATATACCCAGCAATGAGATTGCTGGATCATATGAAAGTTCTATTTTTAGTTTTTTAAGGGACCTCCATATTGTTTTTCATAATGGCTCTACTACTTTATATTCCCATCAACAGTGTACCACCATTCCCCTTTTTGTACATCCTCACTGGCATTTGTTATTTTTTGTCTGTTTGATAATATAGCCATTCAGTCTGTGGTGAGATAATATCTCATTGTGGTTTTGATTTGCCTTTCCATAAAGATTAGTGATTTTGTGTGTGTGTGTGTGTGTGTGTGTATCTGTTAGCCATTTGTCTGCCTTCTTTTTTTTTTTTTTTTTTTTTTTTTTTTTGAGACGGAGTCTCGCTCTGTCGCCTGGGCTGGAGTGCAGTGGCCGGATCTCAGCTCACTGCAAGCTCCGCCTCCCGGGTTCACGCCATTCTCCTGCCTCAGCCTCCTGAGTAGCTGGGACTACAGGCACCAGCCACCTTGCCCGGCTAGCTTTTTGTATTTTTCAGTAGAGACGGGGTTTCACCGTGTTAGCCAGGATGGTCTCGAACTCCTGACCTCGTGATCCGCCCGTCTCGGCCTCCCAAAGTGCTGGGATTACAGGCTTGAGCCATCGCACCCGGCCCTGTCTGCCTTCTTTTGAGAAATGTCTATTTGGATCTTTTATCCATTTAAAAATAGGATTTTTTTTTTTTCCACTAATTGAGATTTTTGAGTTCCTTATGTATTCTGGTTGTTAATCTTTTGTTGAGTGGATATTTTGCAAATATTTTCTCCCGTTCTTTATGTTGTCTCTTCACTTTGTTGATTATTTTCTTTGCTGTGCAGAAGCTTTTAGCTTGATATAGTCCCATTTTTCTATTTTTGTTGTTGTTGCCTGTGCTTTTGAGGTCCTACCCCAAAAATCATTGCACAGACCAATGTCCTGTAGCGTTTCTTCTAGTAGTTGCACAGTTTCAGGTCTGAGATGTAAGTCTTTAATCCATTTTGAGTTGATTTGTGTATATGGTGAAAGCTGTGCATCTAGTTTCCTTCTCTGGCAGAGCTAATATCCAGTTTTCCCAGCACTATTTATTAAAGAGACTGTCCTTTCTCCATTGTAGGTCTTTGGCACCTTTGGAAATAGGTTGCCTATAAATGCATGGATTTTTATCTAGGTTCTCTATTCTGTTCTGTGGATCTGTGTGAGAAATAGTCTTTTGATTTGGTAATTTAATGCAATAGAATTACTAATTTCAGCACCATATGTGTATAAGTCTATAAAGGGCATTGCATATTACATGATTTGATTCTTACTGAAATCTCACTGCTCTCTCAGAAATCTTACCGGATGGTTTACTCTCATAGCTCAGTGAGAGTAAGCTACTAACTGAGGATCAAAGAGCTTGTGACAAACCTAAGACCCAAGTCTTCTCACACCTTCAAAATCTCTTTCCATCATAACAATCTACTAGCTGCTGAATTCACAAGCTTTTTCTGCAAGCTCGTAAAAAGCAAAGTGGTTTGGTTTTTGCTTTGGCCATGCTAGGTACAATGACATCAATTTAAATTATCATTGGTCTTACCAAGGGGATGTAGAAAGGGGTCTCCTACTGACATTTTAATACCCACTTGAAAGTAGTATTTTTCCTTCAGATTTCTTTATATGATTAGTATAATTACTATAAGTATCTTTTAATGTTTTATATGTTGAGTTAGCTAGAAGTGCCAAATTAAAACTCTTAATGATGAATTTAAGGTATTAAGGTAAATTACTCCTTCATTTAATTTAATTGTAATTCTTAATTACTATTTAAAATAAAGATTAAGATTTGTTTCTAGATGCCATTTAACATGATATTCTGGGCTGTCAGTTTTATTTTCGAAGTTTATTTCATATTTTATTAATGCTTCTTCATAAATGACAGTCTTTAGAAAATTGGTAGTTAAGCTGCTTTATATTTTTCTTTTCTCACCCATCATTTCACTGTGCTCCTAAATTTTACATCTCTTTATTCTTACAGTTTCAACCTTTGAAGAAGGGGAGCAAAATAAATGAAAGTGGCTAAAAATTTTTCTTTAACCCCTAGACTCTTTCCTGTTGTGCCTTAATTACATGCTTGAATTTTTAGAATAATTATAATAAAGTAAAACTACCAATTTAATTGTATTGTAACTGTGCAGGATGGGAACCTTCTCTCTCTGAAAGATAAGCTTTTAATTGAATAGATTAATGGATCAATTGTTACCTCTGCTTTGCTGCCAGAGATTCTGTTTAATCACAGAAATTCCTTGTAGTACTGGAGAGCTCAGTTGCCTGAATCTTTTTGCAAAGCACTTACTTATACTGTTGCTTCACCAACCAAAACAAAACAGGTTTTTTCCTTGAGTCAGCTTTGTAGGTATAGGGATGAGTTTGGCATCCTATGTTATTTTTTTCACCACCAGAAGCTGTTCAGAATGTTATTTTCTTAAATACTTCAGAAAAAAGTCTTGATGTATTTTATGAAAACACAAAAATAGTTGGTTTCTATGACAGCTGGATTGTCAATGTCTGTTCAGCTTACGTGGAGGAGGATGTCCTACTTAAGTAGTATAGGTAGAAATAGCTGTCAAAAATTGCTGCCTTTGAAAGCAATTTGAAATTATGTAAAAGGAAGTAATGACGAAATAAAGCAATTTCTGTTTAATCTGGAAAAGATCCAAAAGTAATATTGTAAAGAGATCTTGAGTAATCATTTTTATCTTCCTAAAATAGCCCTTGTTTACTCCTGTAAACAGGTAAGAAACTTGTGCCATTATTCCTTATTGGATGCATATAGATTTCTCACTTTGTCATTCAACTCCTTGCAATGTTCAACTTTACTTATGCATCCAGCCTTATCCCAAAATAGCCTCTTTCCTGTAGCGACTTCCTTATTATGTAGCAGCCTCACCACTCAACAGTTCTTATACAATCTGGCTCAAGCTCTACCTCTTCATATTATATTCTCTGAGTAATTTCAGCTCACACTGAATCTTCCTTTCAGTATTTCTATTGTATTGGTATTTATTACACATCACACTTAGGTACTTTTCCATAAGTCTCTAGCGGGTGGTGTGTGTGTGTGTATATATATATATGTGTGTATATATATATATATATATAAATGCTCTTTCTCTTTTTTTTTTGACCATGTCAAGTATAGATCTATAGTATAATAGAATTGGAGATCCTTTACATTTAGAGAGGAGTCTACAGTAGGAGGAGTAGGTTAATTTTAATCTGTGGTTTGAAATCAGGACTTTCAATTTTGTTTTCAGAGGTAAAGAGCAACTTAGGCAAGATGGCATCTTGTAAACAGACTGAGTGAAGATATACTTAAAATGCATCCATAATTTCATATTTTATTTTGAAATGTGAAAGAGCCTACTAGGGATGTCTGTATCTCTAGACCTTATCAATTCATTCTAGAGAAATCTAGAGGGAGCCATTGAGGAGTTCTACCTCCTGTCTATGTTATAGAGCCCTTTGTCTTTTTCTCCTATCAGATGTAGAGTCAGTTGCTAAAAATGCCACGTTTCTTGCCTCTATTATTGTAGCTTCATTAATTGGGAAGCAGCCATTCTGATAACTTATATTTTGCTACTAAAATTTTCAACTTGCCCTAATCCTTCATTTTAAGCCACTTCATTTTTTTCCTATAATTAAAAATTTAAATATGTGGAGGAAATTCTGTCAGGTAGCTATCACTTAAAACCTACTAAGGGCCAGGTGTGGAGGCTCACGCCTGTAATCCCAGCACTTTGAGAGGCCATGTCAGGAGGCTTGAGCCAAGGAGCTTGAGACCAGCCTGGGCAATATAGAGAGACACCTGTCTTCACAAAAATGTTTTAAAAATTAGCTGGGTGTGGTGGCACATACCTGTAGTCCCAGCTACTTGGGAGGCTGAAGTGGGTGGATCACCTGAGGCCATGAGTTCTAGGCTGCAGTGATCTGTGATTGCGCCATTGCACTCCAGCCTGGGTGACAGAGTGAGACCCTATCTCAAAAACAAAATCAAAACCAAAAAAAAAAAAACAAGAAATGTACTAAGGATCCAGTATAGCCATTCTTGCACATAATTAATCTTGGTACAACCTCTGAAACTATTTTTTGTAGTTTATTTTATTTTGCCTTATTTAGACAATAGGCATGTCTATGTTCTTCATAATTTAGAAATTATATATATAATTATATATATTTATATATGTGTGTGTGTGTGTGTGTGTATTTTTTTGGAAATGGAGTCTTGCTCTGTCATCCAGGGTAGAGTGCAGTGGCGCAATCTCGGCTCACTGCAACCTCTGCCTCCTGGGTTCAAGCGATTCTCCTGCCTCAGCCTCCCGAGTAGCTGAGGTTACAGACACTCACCACCATGCCTGGCTAATTTTTGTGTTTTTAGTAGACACAGGATTTCACCCTCTTGGCCATGCTGGTCTCGAACTACTGACCTCGTGATCCACCGGCCTCCGCCTCCCAAAGTGCTGGGATTACAGGCGTGAGCCACTGTGCCCAGCTGAAATGTTATATTTTTTGTATGTCTTTCTGGTCTGATTTTTGGAGAAAGGTGTATCCTAAGGATATGGCTTGCTTTTGTTTCTCGGTAAACATTTTAGGGTATCATTTTGTTTTATAACAATTATTTACAAGCGAGATAAGCATATATTCCAGTAAGATTGAAGAGATTCATGTTTGACTCAGTATGTTTTATTAACATTCTTTAAAACATGTGAATATATGTCTTTCTTGTTTTCAGGTGGGTTGGTCACTTCTGTGCAAATTAATAGAAATCTGTCCAGGTACAATGCAAAGCTTAATGGGACCCCAGGATGTTGGAAATGATTGGGAAGTCCTTGGCGTTCACCAGTAAGTATGACAGATATGTAAAAACAAAACAAACTGCCTTGAGTATTTATCTATACACATGAAAACCTTCCCTTGATACATTGAATTTGCAATCCACTCTTGTGAAATTCTTTGAAATACAGATATTTTTCCTTGAGTCAATGATTTACATTTATAGAGAGCTTTAAACTCAGAAGTTTGATTTAGAAAGCAAACATTTAAGGTAACATATCAGGAGTTATTTTAATAATATAATCATATAATTATAAAACTGGTTAAGTTGTAGATTTTTGATGAGTACTTTTGAATTCAAACCATGAAGAGATTTTGCCCTTTAATAATAGAACTGATACAAACCACTAGTTCTTAAAAAAAATGGGAACTGAGAAAAGTTAGTTCTGTAAGTAGTAATTTGAAAGTTGATGTTCTGTCTTTAAATAGTACATTTATATATATTCATATATATACACAGTAAATTTAAACTACGGCTTTCAAAAAGAGTAAGAAAGAGGAAATTACCTTTCAGCACATCTGCAGCCAAATCTTGATGGCAATTTTACCAGCTATGTTTTTGCAGTTTGCAGCATAATGACTTCTTAAATGAGACTACTTCCTTAGCCACAATTAATTAAGAAAACCTTTTCTGAAGAAGAATGTGTTTCCAGGAAAATACATTGTTTCTTGACAGTTAAAAATTATCTTCTCAGCTACTCGGGAGGCTGAGGCAGGAGAATCACTTGAACCTGGGAGGCGGAGGTTGCAGTGAGCCGAGATTGCAGCACTGCTCTCCAGCCTGGGTGACAGAGTGAGACTCTGTCTCAAAAACAAACAAACAAACAAACAAACAAACAAACAAACAAACCTTCTGTCATTAACTTTACATCTTTTTTATACCTAATGTGACTTTTCTTTACCACAGAAAAGGAAGTTGTGAATATTTTTGGCTTACAGTGGTATACAGTTTATGAAAATTTAATTTATGAAAAATTTTTAGGTGTTTATATTGGTGATCAGCATCAAGTAGTGCTACAAATTTAGACAAATTAGAGCTCTGTGTTTGTCCATAAGTGAACATATCTGTGCTTATACATTTTCCCCTCTTTGACAAATGTGTTGCTCTTCTTGTTTTCAGTACATAAAGGGTGTGTTTGGAAAGAGCATATTTACAATTAATTGGAGTTCTCATCTTCAATCTAATCTTTGTAATTCTATGTTTCAGTTCTAAAGTATACAGCTTTTGATGAGGAATTACTCAGAATATACCAGTAATTAGCAATTGTAACTTTAAGCATCCCTTGGTTTGGTTGAGAATTTCCAAGATGTCCAAAGATGAGCCAGTCTATAACCTCAGGGAGTGTTTAGGAAACTCATCTAGTCATATTCCTGTTCAAACTAGCTGTTCAAATTAAATTACATAAATGTTTATATAGGAAATTTGTACACTCACTCACTTACTCATTCTCTCACTTTGTTCATCCAGTCATTCATCTTCCGTTCATCAAATGTTTTTTAAGTCCCTCCTCTAGGCCAGAAACAATGCAGTTGTGAAGAAGATAGACACACTGCTCTCTCCAGTGGAGGGTATTAGATCACTCCCAGCAAAAATTGATTGCAGAATAGATTTCTGTTTTTTCAAGGCCTTTTCTCTCCAAAGACTTACCAGTTCTGAAGAAAAATTTCTTCCGTGGTGATAAAATCAGGAATAGTGGGAATGGTACAGGGAGAGGTAGGGGCAGGGTGATTAGGAGGAAGATTGGCAGAGAATTGAAGACTGGCTTCATTCAGTTCCTCCAACTGCCAAATGGAGATTATGCAATGTTTCTTGAATACATACAAAGCTCTAGATGTGGTCAGCTCAGTCTTTTCCCAACAATTCGCCAAACAATGCTGTGCAGGAATAGACTAGAGATTATATTTTGGGATTAATAATAAAGGGATTAAAATCTCATGAATTTGAACTAAACATTATTGATATGTTAAGTTCACTTTTTTTTTTTTTTGAGACAGTCTTGCTCTGTTGCCAGGCTGGAGTGCAGTGGCCTGATCTCAGCTTACTGTAATCTCTGCCTCCCAGGTTCAAGTGATTCTCCTGCCTCAGTCTCCCGAGTAGCTGGGATTACAGGAGTACACCACCACACCCAGCTAATTTTTGTGTTTTTAGTAGAGACAGGGCTTCATCATGTTGGCCAGGATGGTCTCGATCTGTTGACCTCATGATCCCCCCGCCTTGGCCTCCCAAAGTGCTGAGATTACAGGTGTGAGCCAGTGCTACCGGCCCACTTTTTAATATATTATTAATTTCTCTTTTAAAAACAGTAGCAATCAATAATTTAAATATTGAAATGAATTCTTAATTTATATATACAAACTAACATCTTTATTATATCTCTATTTTAGTATATCAACATGTCTAAGATAATTTATAAATTTATATCACATGTAAAAATGGGTTTGCTCTCAATGTATATAAGACTTCATGATATTTTGAACATGGAGTTGGGTGAAAATAGTGAATCTGAATTTTTGAATTTGAATATTTATTGGAAAATAAGTAGTGCTTTTACCTTGTTAAATGAGACACATAATAGTTCCCTGTTGATTTTTTTGTTTGTTTTTTTAACTTTATTAAAGTAGAGTTGACAATTAGAAATTGTTTATATTTAAGGTATACAGTTGATGATTTGATATATGTGTACATTGTGAAATATTACCACAGTCAAGCTAATTAGCATTCCCTGTTAGTTTTTATCAGCCTGGTTCAGGTTTGTAGAAAGAAACAAACACACATGGCCAGGCACGGTGGCTCATACCTGTAATCCCAGACTTTGGGAGGCCGAGACAGGAGGATCACTTGAGCCCAGAGGTTTAGGCCAGCCTAGGCAACATAGCGAACTCTGTCTCTCCAAAAAATAATGAAAAAATTAGCCTGGTGTGGTGATGTGTACCTGTATCCCTAGCAACTCAGGAGGCTGAGGCAGGAGTATTGCTTACTTGAGCCCAGGAGTTTGAGGTTTCAGTGAGCTGTGATTGCACCATTGCATTCCAGCCTGGGTGACACAGCAAGACCCTGTCTCTAAAAGCAGACAACAGACAACAAAAACACATGAGCTTCACTATACGGAATTAAATACAATGAGAGTAATAAAAAATAGGTGAGCAAAAAAATCTAAATAAGCAAATTTCTGAGTATGATATTTCATTCTTATCTTGATTTCTGTTTTTAACTCCAGATTGATTCTTAAAATGCTAACAGTTCATAATGCCAGTGTAAACTTGTCAATGATTGGACTGAAGACCTTAGATCTCCTCCTAACTTCAGGTAATACATGTATATGGTTTTCGTGTTGATTCAGTTTAAAAAAAATTGATGCCATTAACTTAATTTTTTTTTTTTTAAAGATCAGGATTAGTGTGTGTAGCTTGATTTAAATGTCCTAAAATTGCGTCTTTTTTTAGACCTAGTGATGGGACAGCCACAATGTAATCTAAATATCAGTTATTTCCAAAATTCTTTCTGTTTCCATCTTTTCTCCTTATCTCTTTTCTCTATACTTTGCCTCTCAAAAAATCTCATTCAATACCTTGGTTTTAAACATTACCTTATATATTATCCCCAAATCTCTGTTTGTAGCCTGATGTTTGCTCCCAAAATCTGGACCCATATCTCATATTCTCCCTAGGTTAGTGGTCATTCATGCCCTTGCATTATTACTTCTTTCTCCATATATATCTTTCATATATTTTCTATAATATATGTTCTGGAGTATGCCATAATAGTTACATTTTGAAAATACATAGCATTGCTTCTTGAGTATTTGCTAGATGCCAGGCTTCACAAGTAAAATGCTTCACATGCTTTTAAACACCTAAACCTGAAAACACCCCTCGTGATAGGGATTTTATCTCAGTTTTCTAAGTGAGAAACACTGAAATGCAGAGAAGTTGCTTCGGCCACTAAGTGGTAGAAACAGGGTCTGATTCTCCATGTCAGGTTCCTTCCCTGAGAAAACTTTGGCCTGGAAAATAACGGACCTGAAAACAAAAAAAATCTTGAAATGATGCAACAGTTGTGGGCATTGCTGTGCTGGACACTGGCTATTATATAAGGTTCTTAGAAGAAAGGCTGTTCACAGGGAGCTAATCTTGTAGGGCTGGGAGGAGTTTCCTTCCATGTAGGGGGAGGGCTTTTTAGGTTGAGAGAAATATGGGTACAGAGGCCTGGGAGAATAGCATAAGAGAGGCTGGACATGTGATTGGGAAGGTTTGAAATGTCCTCATCAGTCCCCATCAGTCCTGCTAAGAGATGAAGACCTTGCTGGAGAAAGAGGAAGATGAGAGTATGAGGGAAAAACAAGAAAGTACTCAGCATTTCACCACCGCTTTTTTTTTTTTTTTTTGAGGCGGAGTCTCGCTCTGTCGCCCGGACTGGAGTGCAGTGGCCGGATCTCAGCTCACTGCAAGCTCTGCCTCCTGGGTTTACGCCATTCTCCTGCCTCAGCCTCCCGAGTAGCTGGGACTACAGGTGCCCGCCACCTTGCCCGGCTAGTTTTTTTGTATTTTTAGTAGAGACGGGGTTTCACCGTGTTAGCCAGGATGGTCTCGATCTCCTGACCTCGTGATCCGCCCGTCTCGGCCTCCCAAAGTGCTGGGATTACAGGCTTGAGCCACCGCGCCCGGCCTCACCACCGCTTTTTATGACCATATTCTATGGAATGCACTAACAGTCTTAACCATGATTTAATTTAACCTCATCCTTGGGAGGTATTTATTTATTTTTTTTTTGAGGGGTATTCATTCTTCATTTGGCAATGGACAGGAAGATGAGGGTTTATTAATCTGAAAAATCTCTGAACACTGGAATATGTTAAAGTTAGCCTCATACAGTACTACCATTCCTATTCCAGTATTATTATTTTTATTGGCAGAATAGATGCTGTTTGTGTTATGTTTTGGATTATGATAGGAGATGTTTGGTATAGTAAAAGGCAAGAGTATGACAAGCAGTTAGTCCAAGTACAAAGAGGTAACAAAGAAAATGTTTAGTGAGGAGCAGAGTTTAGCATATTTGGAGTGAAGACAATCTGCAGAAAGATAAGGGGCTGATGAGATACATGTACTATAGTCAGTTGTGTGAAGGGTCTTGTTTTTTTATACTAAGGAGTATGAGACGATCTTAGAAGATTCCAGCAAGGGATTTGCAAGACCACAATTGTGTTTTAGAAATATAATGCAGGCAATAAACTAGTTGGTTAGAAACTGGGGCCTGTAGAGCAATTAAGCAACTGTTTTTGCATTCTAGATGAGAATGCAAAACACAATAGGAATGAAGGTGCCTTGTTCAAAAGGCATTTTGTTCAGAAAGAATCTTCAAGATGTGTAGGAGATATACTTAAAGGACTTGGTAACGAATTGATTTGTTGTTTGGATAGAGAATGAGAAGAGAAAGGACGGTGGAAAAAGAAGATGACTCAGGAGTTTCTCATGGGTAGCTATTGGATTATGGTATCATTGATGAAGACAGGGAACAGGAGTAGACCAGGTTTGGGGTACCTGTGGAATATTCAGATGTTGTCTAAGAGGCGTAAGCATGTATTTCAGGTGTTTGGGGCAAGTTATCTAGGGTAGAAGTACTGATTGGGACTCACGAAATTGTAATAAAGTGAACTGGGAATTTATCTCATTTATAAAGATCTAGAGCTTGATAAGTCTAACATCTAGGGCAGTTAAGTGGTTTGTCAATAAACAAACAAACAAAATCGTGAGTCTACAAACCATTCACAGTCTTCATGTAAAAATTAACACATTAAATGTTAAAGCAGATCTTTACTCAGCATATTACTCTCTTCAAAATAGGTAAAATCACCTTACTGATATTGGATGAAGAAAGTGATATTTTCATGTTAATTTTTGATGCCATGCACTCATTTCCAGCCAATGATGAAGTCCAGAAACTTGGATGCAAAGCTTTACATGTGCTGTTTGAGAGAGGTATTTTAAAATGTCAAATTCCTTAAAGTATATATAAGAAAAAAAGGCTTATACCGGGAAAAGTAGAACACAGTTATAAGAAGAAGGTTTCTAAAATCCTGCTATTAAGAGGGGGGAGTTGTCTGTCAAGGGTGAGGAATGGGGTTAATTCAGCAGTATTGCTTGTTTTGGTGGAGTGAATTTCATTCATGGGTTATAAATCATGCCACTGGAGTAGACTTTCTTCAGTTGCATAACAAGGCGTAAGATTTACTTTGAAAACTGGATGTGTGGGTGTTATGAAAGAAGAAATACAACTGAAGCCAAGCATGGGTTACATCAGGATTATGATGTTGAGTCATCACCAGAAATCTTAGAAATTGATAAAGGCTCTGCATAAAGAGCCAGGAGGTTTACAAAGTGTCTCTCAGGAAAAAGACTAATATGCATTTCATAGCCTGGCCCTGAGATTGGTAACTGAGATTGTCATGTAATTTTAGAGTTGGTTGGAGTCCTTGTTTAGTCTTTCCATTGACCTGAGGAGGAAATGGGTCACAGCAGTGAAGTGAGCATCCTGCCTGAGGGCACAGAGCTTGTGACAGTACAGTTCAATTAGCAATTATTTTGAGAGCCCTTTTTGTATCATTATGGGAGCCAACCATGCTAGGGGTTTAGATAAGAACGATTTATGCGGGCCCTGTGTCAGTTATCGGTTTACCAGTCTAATTTCTCGCAGTTCCCAGAATGGGATAGATCAACTAATAACTGAGACAGTTCCATGATATTCTTCACTTGTTAGAAAAACTTAACTGATTTCGCATTATATTATAGGGACACTGGCATAAAATTAAAAAAAAATTAATGTTGATCACTTAGAGTGCCGTGTTTTCTAACATATTTCTGGCACCATTTTCAAGCTAGATAAATTAGAATTTTATACATGTTTTTGAGGTTGTTGCCCAACAACAATGACTCCAAATGGAACTTACTGGCTTGATCAAATGACTTTAATTGTGAAAATTAATCGTCTATATTTTTGCTGTCTGATGGAAAATCACTAAGACAGAGTATTTCAAAGTCTGATTACTTGCCATTTGCTCAAGTTGACAACTCTTGAACTGAAACATTTAGCCGAGCTGCCCTTCAGCAGCCTACCATTAATGCCTCCCTTTTAAATACTGCAATATGTCCAATTCCAGTTGGCCATCTTTATTAGTCACTGTCAGTTTTCTCTAGAATTTCCCAAATGAAATTGTAAATAATTTTGTTTTTCTGAGAATGACTTGCTGACTAGCACTTTTACATTTCCAAACATTGAGTACCGAACATAGACTGAAACAAAATTATTTTAATCTCCGTAGCTTGCTTTCCCAATATAACATTCTTAGGAAGGTCTGTTTTCACAGAAATATATTTTTTATTTAAGGAGATTACATTTTTTTACACAACTATCATGAATGTTGTAATTTTTGAATAATTAAACTTTTATATCATCTTTAGGCTTACTCAGTATTTTGTCTTTCATTTTTTAGTCTCAGAGGAGCAACTGACTGAATTTGTTGAGAACAAAGATTATATGATATTGTTAAGTGCGTTAACAAATTTTAAAGATGAAGAGGAAATTGTACTTCATGTGCTGCATTGTTTACATTCCCTAGCGATTCCTTGTAAGTAGCATTTATATGTGATTTCTTTTTCGTATCTGAAAAATCACAATATATCTCTTTCTGAGTATATTTTAACAATATTTTTATTATTTAGAAACTTGTGGATGCTAAACCCATTCATTCATTTATCCATTTAATTAATTTACATTAATTGACAATATACTGAAGTTGGCTGTGGGCTTGGTGCTAGAGAAACAATAGTGGAAAATACAAATGTGTTCCTTACTTTTTCAGAGTTTGTAGTACAATGGGGGACACAGATAAGTACAGAGGTGATTACAATGGCAGAAGTGATGGCAGAAGTACCCAGAGTTAGGAGAACAAATAGGAAGTGAGGCAATGTCTCTTAGCAAAGACTGAATAAGTAGAGCTTCCTGTGCACAGAGATGTGAGCTGAAGTGAGAGTGCAGGCAAAGTGGCCCAGGCAGTGGGAATGGTTAGTGTAAAGATGCTGTAGCAAGAGAGAGCAGCAGACTGCCTTCAAGAAGACAAAAGTAGCTCAGTAAAGTGTGGGGTTATGAGTGTGCATGCGTGCATGTGTGTGTGCCGCTGTGCATGCGCATCCCCAAATACCCTGTCCCTTTGTGTTTCATTGACAGAGGCAAGGGAGAGCTTGATAAGAGGCAGTGGATGAGGCCAGAGACATGGAGTGGAGAACATGAAGGGCCTAAAAAGCTACATGAAGGAGTTTGAATTTTATTGTGATTCTTGATTAGCATTTTAATGATGCTTTGAAATTTAGCCACCTTTTTCACCAAAAAATATTAATCAGAAGAAATTAATTTGATGTGTATGTTACCAATGATTGCTAATAAGCTAAAATAATGGCTCATATTCTGTTTTGTTTTGTAAATGCCCATTAACACTTTGTATTTCATGTATGTTTCTACAGGATATACATATGCATTTATCTAGTGATATTTTCATGCTCACACATGTGAAGTTTTGAGGATTCAATGAGTTAAAAATGTAGAATAGTACCTGGCATGTAATAAGTGTTCCAAAATCACTGATGGGATTATTACACAATATGTATTTTATATGTATGTTGTATACTATATGTAATTGCATTTATGGTTTCAGATATGGTGTGTCAGTCTGAAGGTGTGAGCCTTCAGTGTGGGCAGAGTAAAAACCCAATGCCCTTGTGAAAGAATGCCTTTTTTTGGTGATGTTTATAAAATCACAACATTTTCTTATCCACAGGAAATTAAACACTAGAAAGTGGGTGGGGCTGAACAATAATAGAGAAAGGCCATGCTTTTACATTTCTCTGAGTCATCATTGCCAACAAATTGAATATATTTTTCATTATACTTTTCCTTGGCTATATTTATTCATTTATTTATTTATTTTGGGCTGGCAGTTTTTGGAATCCATTGTTTTCCACCCACATCTGACATAACTCCAGTAAAAATGTGTTGATTCATAATACAAAAGTCAAAGAAGGTGGCAGCTAAAAATTAAGAATCAAGAGTTTTTAAAGCACTGATTCTAACTGAAAAACATTTGCTTTTCAGTCTTTAAGTCTATTGTTCTGAATCAAAGCAGGTAACTCATTTAACAGACCATTTCCATACATTATTAACTTTTTTCTATGTTTAAGCATTATAAGACACTTTTTGTGAACACAGTTGATTAGTTTTGGCTGTGCCAAAAGAGATACTAAAATGTTTTGCAAACAGTCCTTTAAGAAAAAGAAAGAACAGATAACATTTGATGCAGAAATAGACATATTTTCTCCACGTAGGTTCACACTTCACTCCTTTTATTGATTAATTGCTTTTTCTGGTACAGTCTTTGCTTCCTTTCTGTTTCACCTGTGTTTGTCCCTTAGACTTATATTTTAATATTATGCCTTCCCTTTTTCCTTCTCCCATCTTTTCTTCCACCTATTTTGGAGCCTTCAGGAAGCTTTATTTTGCTGCCTTGTACACTGGTTGCTCTCCTGGAATGGAGGAGGAAACAGGTCATAACTGATTTTAACTCTTCTGTCTGGTGACATATTCTTGATTTTCTTTCTTTTGGTTGGGGAAAAAAAAATGCAAAAGTCATTATCCAGTGAGGTTGAGCCTTGTTAAGAAAGAAACCCTCCAATTTATTTTTTGAAAACTTAGACCAATCCATTATATTTCTAGACTTTCATTTTCAGTACTTTTCATTTCATTTTCAGTACTAAAAGTACTCTGAATTTTTCCTTTTTTTTGATCTTAAGGCTTTAAGCCAAGAAACAGGAAAGAAGTAAATTTTCCTTAATGCTAAAGATGAGTCCTACATTCCATTATGTTATCAATGAGCAGCATAGAATTTTTTACAGCTGCTTAACAGAACATGATATTTAAATTTGAAAATGCAGTCATTATGCTGCCATCTATTTACAATCTATATAAGACGTCTTTGTATGCATATTTGAAAGGGGAAAGTGGTTGCCTTATTGATAATTATGATCTCTTTAAATTCAGGCAATAATGTGGAAGTCCTCATGAGTGGCAATGTCAGGTGTTATAATATTGTGGTGGAAGCTATGAAAGCATTCCCTATCAGTGAAAAAATTCAAGAAGTGAGTTGCTGTTTGCTCCATAGGCTTACATTAGGTGAGTTTCTTAGTTAATATATCATCACAACCTGTATGATATACATATATATAATATATATATGTTGCATAATGATGGATAAGTAGCATATTATCATACTTTGAATGAAAATATTATAAAGTCTCGGAAAAAAATAAATTAAAAAAAAATACTGTAAATTACCAAACTGTTTTGCTATGCTTAGATGGACTTTTAAAAGGAGTGTCAAAAATAGGTGTGTAGAATGTGAAAGAAGTATTATCTTAATCTTATTTTTATAGAGATAGTTCTATAGATGACTTTTTTATTGTTGAGGCTATATTTAAAATATAATTATGTAAGAATTGATATATACAAAAAATATGCATCACATATACAATGTAAAGCATAATGCAAAGAACTCACCATCCAACTTAAATATTGTATATTCCCAATGGGGAAGCTACCCTGGGCTGTTTCTTGCCCTTGCTTTCTCTATAGAGGTTAACACTATCCAGAATTTTGTGTTTACAAATCTTTTGCTTTATAAATATGATTTACTACATTTTCATGTTTCTTTAAGTAAAATTGTTAACACTTGCCTGCTTTTGCTTCATCACAATGTAATTATATTATATGTTGTCTTCTGCAATTTTCAAATATCAATGCTATGATTATAAGAATCAGAAATATTTTTGCATGTGGTTGCTAG
Organism: Colobus angolensis palliatus; assembly: GCF_000951035.1. NCBI lineage: Eukaryota > Metazoa > Chordata > Mammalia > Primates > Cercopithecidae > Colobus > Colobus angolensis. The sequence continues at coordinate 7,427,557 of NW_012114600.1, read as the reverse complement.
TAGTAGTCTATTATTTGGAAATACCACAATTTATTTTTCCATTTTTCTATCAATGGACATTTGGGTTCTTTCTTGTTTTATGGTACTACTGTCTGTGTTGTTAGGAAAATATAAATAAGGGTTAATATTTTAAAAAATATTTACTTGCGTTTGGTAAGTCCTTCTTTGTGAAATACACAATCTGTCATTTATCAATATTTTTCATAGGATAGTCTGTCTTTTTAAAACTGATTCATAGCTTCTGGATAATAATATTTTGATGGTAGGTTATATGTATTGAAAATACCTTCCCTTGACTTGTAGCACGTCTTTTCACCATCTTTATGGTGGCTTTTGTGATATCGTTAAATTTAATAATCAGTTCCTTTGTGATTTACTCTTTTTTATGTATCTTGTTTAAGAAATCTTTCCTTTCCCGAGATAATAAATATATTGCATATTTTATTCCAAATCTCTCTCATTTATTAAACTGTTGCAGTTTGTTTTTGTAAAGAACCCGATTCCCCCTCTTTTTTGCAGTGTGGAGAGCTAGTTACCATCATAGCACAATTTATTAGAGGTTCACCTGTTTCCCAGTTGTGTGGTACACTGACTATATGTATTTATGTTTCTGTCCTTGCTGTTCTGTTGCATTAATCTGATTTGTCTGAATCAATATAACACTATTTAAATTAATAGTTCTGTAAGTCCTGATATCTGAAAAGTTAGTAGGTCAAGTAACTATACATTCTTTTTTAGGCACAGCTTGCCTTTTTTTTTTGGGCCTTTACTATTCCATACATATTTTCGAATTAACTTGTCCAGTTCCTTGGAAAAGATTTTGACTGGAATTGCACAAAATATGTGATCATTTTAAGAAGAACTGACATCTTTACATTATAATTTCTTCTATACATGTCTTGCACATCTTTGTTAGTTATTGCTACATATCTTATTTTTATTATTATTGTAAATGGTATTTCTTTTTAAATCGTATTTTTGAACTGTGTTTTCATAAAGAAATGCAAATGATTTTTTGTATATTGAGCTAACATACCTTTCTAAACTCTTCTGTTAATTCTGACAATTTGTTTCCAAATGCTCTTAAGTTTTCTATATAGAAATTATATAATTTGTAAATAATGACAGTCTGAGTTCTTCCTTTCTGCTTCTTATATTCTTTATTTCATTTCCTTGTCTTTTTATATGACCCAGAATTATTAATACAGTGTTGAATAGAATCAGTGATAGTAGACATCCTTGTCTTGCTCTTTTTCCTGATTTTAAACAGAATATTTTTAATATTCTCCCATCCAAAATAATGCATCTTACAAGGTTCTACATTTTTAAAGTACATTTTAAGAAATTTTACTTTATTTCTTCTTTGCTTTTATTTTTACAATGTGGGCTTTAAAAAATCACAGGTGAACATTTAATTTTATCAAATATACTTAAAATGTAGTAAGTCTTTTTTTTTTCTTTTCGTTTTGTTAATATAAAGAAATACATCTACAGGTTTTCTAATACTAAGCTACTTTGCACTTCCTGATAAATTTAACTTGGTCATTTATTAGATTTTTAAAAACACTTCTAAAAAAATCTTCTCTGTTTATTTTCGCATATACCAGGTGAGTTTTGGCAGCCTCTTGTTTTTTTCTTTTTTACCCTTTCTTTTTTTTAAAAAAATCCTTCTATTTCTTTAATGATTAATACATGGCTATTTTGTGTTTTGTATCTGATAACTATATGTAAAGTTCTGGGGAGTCTAAACCAACTGCTTCTAGGCTGACTGCCCATCAGTCACGGAACCTTGTTTTCTTGTATGCTTGTGAGTTTCTCTCTGATTGAGTTTAATATTTGAACAACCCGAGGACTTAAATTAAAGATGCTCTTTCAGAGGTGTTTGCCAGAAGTCAGAGCCCAGGACTGACCTGGGAGCAGTTTAGGATCTTAAGATCTAGGCTTAATATGGTAGACTCTGGTTGAATTACCTTACCTTGCAGAGAGTCTGAAACTAGATTGTTGAATGCAGCGCTGGAATTCACGCTTTCCCTCGAGACTACTCTGGCGTTCAACTCACAGCTCTTGTTTCAGCTTCTTTTTGAACTCCCTGTGCCCCTCAACACACACCTTGGCAACTTCCTTGATATTTTTGTGAGGACAACAATGCGTGTAAAAGGGAGTGGTTGGTGACTAATAAGGAATGATCGCTAACTGTTGGAAATTGATTCTGATGACATTTTCCCAAAAGGATAACCAGGAATATTTTGTGCAAAATTAGGATTATTATAATAGGCATTTAGTTTTTCATCATTACAAATTTTTGGGAAAATCATTAATCATTTGAAAAAACTAATTGACACATCTCCATTGTAGCAACTCGTATTTTCGCTTCTAGTATCATGATTATATCCCCTGTATAATTTGGAAATTGATTTTAGCATTAGGAAAGTTCCTAGTTTCGGTTAAAATGAACTTTTTGTAAGTTGAATTCTATTTTAAATGCACAATTTTAGTTTGTTATTTCTTTCCTTGATAAGCATTTATTGAATATTGCTATATGACTAAAACTGTAAGATGATCATATTTAAATATTTTCACATTTCTTTCATAGTTTCCAAAGTGTATATATACTTATATATTTGATATGTATGAATCTACTTATGTACTGTATGTATAAATATAATAACATTGTATATAAATATATATAAATATATATTTATACATGTATATAAATATAGATACAAATGTATATATATTTATATACAAATGTCTATAAATATAAATACATTTATATATACAAATATAAATACTGTGCATATATATACACACAGTATATATTTATATTTGTATATATAAATGTGTGTATACACACACACACACACACACACACACAGTGTTTTTTGATCCATGCAACAATCTTGGGAGATGGGATATGGTTATTATTTCTACATTTACAGATGAGGTCCTGTGGTTCACCAATCTTTGTGTTTTATTCAAGATTATGTAAGCACTAAGGGGTGAAATCAGGCTGAGAACGCAGATTTCTTCATCCCTAAACAAAGTATTTCTTCTAAAATGTGGTAGCCATTTACTAGTTTATCTCTATCAGGTTACCCTTTATTCATTATTTTTCGTGAGAAGGTTGTAGTTGTACAAACTGGCTGATATCTGATAATGTTTTAATGTAATTCAAAGTTGATTTCTTAAATTCAGGTGTTAGAGTAGCACACTACTGTACAATTCTCTGTTTCATGTTTTACACAGTCAAGTTACAACTTGCACATGTTACATTAAAATGTGAGTTCGCCTTCATTTCTTGAAATGAGCCAGAGGAAGAAGTGATTTTGTTTTTGTGATTAGGGAAATGCTACTTGACTGCCAAATTGGTCTGAAAGAGCACATTAAAGGTGCTTGATTTTATACTGTTAAAATTAAATAAACCGTGGCAACTGTCATGTCATATGCAACTTTTGTATTATTCTGTAAGATTTTTTGAAAATAAAAAGAGATCAAACTGATCTTCAGGTAAAGATGCCTTTTTCTCTTGTTTATCTCTTAGTGAATGATTATTAGTTCCATTTAGTGGGTAGAGAATTTATTGTTACTGTTATTGTTTCAAAAGTAGCTGAATAAAATGCTTAACTTTTTCTTCATAGTTAAAATTAAAACCTCAAGTAAGTAAATATTTAACGTTTTGCCAAATTATGTAATCTAATTATGGGCTTAATGCATTTAAGGACTCTGTACAGTTTGCTATGTATTTTCACACAAGTTGTCTGAACATAGGTCCAGTCTTCCTGCCTTTTTCTGAGTCACACAGTGAGTCAATGACAGAACAGCTGTAGGCAGTGGTGTGGGTATAATAGGGGGGGACCACCCAAGTTTAGACAAGCTGGTAAAAGTAGAAGAAAATCTTTCTGAGAACACTAGTGATCTTTAAGGGCTGTGGAGAATGTTTGCTTGGTGGGTGAATGTGGAAGAGGCAACAGCATGGGAAGGTGTTGGTAAAGGAGCTCCATAGTTGCTTAAACTGCCTTTTGATTGTGAGGCCGTTGATGAATATTTGGGCTTTAGGTTTTTTATGATACAGGATCTTTTCCATTTCTGGCTTTGTATCTCAGAGATCACTTAGTTACGCTTATAGATGAATAGGAGTTTTAATTCTTTGTTTTAGAAAGAAGCTTGGCGACTGTTAGTGAGTTACAAATAAGCCAAATGGAAAAAGGTACATATTTCTGGAATATCATATAAAGGTACATATTTCTGGAATATCATATCATAAGGATTTAGACTCTTGGGTGTCATATTAATTCTCAGAAGAATGGGTATAAAAAGATATGGAACTTCTCCCCAGGGTGGGTTAGAGGTGGTGAAATATCTCATTTATTTTAGTTTTTATTTTTTTTTCTGACATCATCATAGACAAGATCAAATAATGGTAAGCATGCCAATGAATTTTCTGAACACTATTCCTTTAAGTGAAAGAAGAGGGTTTCAACAAAACTATTTAGTATTGGATCTTCTAAAAGACAGATTTAAGAGTTTCATCTTTAAAAGTCAGAAAAATTAAGTTATTTTATACAATGAATATTGCCGTGCCATGTGTAACAGACATGACATGAGAGGGAATCAGAGAACATGCAGTTAATACAACCCAAACTAGTATCATTATTTTTGCTCAGTCACTTCCATTGTCTAAGTAAGATAAATAAATGACAGCATAAAATAAAATTTCAAAACTTTAGTCAATCATATTAAGCTATTTTAATTCCAGTAAATGTTTTAATGCCATTAAATATTCATCACCATTCAAAATTATTGATATAAATAGTGTTATATGTTAAAGGTAATTTAACTTCCATGGATGAGAATTCAGCTAATGTTTCACTTAACTTTTAGGTAATTTTTTTAATATCCTGGTATTAAACGAAGTCCATGAATTTGTGGTGAAAGCTGTTCAGCGGTACCCAGAGAACACAGCATTACAGATCTCAGCGCTCAGCTGTTTGGCCCTCCTCAGTAAGTAACTTCACTAAAAAGGAGATTCTTCCAGAGGCATTTGACATCCAGTGTGAACAATGTAACAAGAGAATCATATGTACAGATGGAAGTTCTGTCCTGTGTAGTTCATTTTCTAGTAGAGGATACTTTCAAGGAAACTAACAGTTGTGACAAGTATACACATCTCAATGTAGAGTTTTGCTTTACATCATTCTTGATTTAGCTTTGTCATTAAGCGGCTAATCTTTTTTTTAAAGAATTTTTACTTGTGGCTGGGCATGGTGGCTCACGCTTGTAAACTCAGCACTTTGGGAGGCCAAGGCGGGTAGATCACAAGGTCAGGAGTTCGAGACCAGCCTGGCCAACATGGTGAAACCTCGTCTCTACTAAAAATATAAACATTAGCCAGGCATGGTGGCAGGCGCCTGTAATCCCAGCTACTCGGGAGGCTGAGGCAGGAGAACCGCTTGAAACCAGAGGGTAGAGGTTGTAGTGAGCCGAGATCATGCCACTGCACTCCAGCCTGGGCAACAAGAATGAAACTCAGTCTCAAAAAAAAAAAAAAAAATGGTATTTTAAATTCTGGTGTACACATGCAGGATGTGCAGGTTTTTTACATAGGTAAACGTGTGCCTTGGTGGCTTGCTATACCTATTAACCCATCACCTAGGTATTAAGCCCAGCATGCATTAGCTATTTTCCCTGCAAAGGACATGATATCATTGCTTTCTATGGCTGCATAGTATTCCAGGGTGTATATGTACCACATTTTCTTTATCCAGTCTATGATTGATGGGCATTTGGGTTGATTCCATGTCTTTGCTATTGTAAATAGTGCTGTGATGAACTAATCTTTTCAAATAATCCTTCTCTAGTCTATTAGGTTTTTTTTTTTTTTTTTTGTACTCTCTTCCTCATTTTATTATTTATCTGTATAGGATGGTAGTATTATGAGGTGTGTAATATATCAAAAATTACCTTTATAATTGACCAAGGCTTCTACTAAAGCACACCTCATTCTGTTGGTAATATTTCAAAATATTGAATTAGAGTTGGTCAAACTGTTAAGTAAATCATATATATAATGTTTTTATTTATTTTTTAATTTTTTTCAAGCTGAGACCATTTTCTTAAATCAAGATTTAGAGGAAAAGAATGAGAATCAAGAGAATGATGATGAGGGGGAAGAAGTTAAATTGTTTTGGCTGGAAGCCTGTTACAAAGCATTAACGTGGCATAGAAAGAACAAGCATGTACAGGTTGGACTCTCATAAATATTAGAGTTACTCAAAATTATGTTTTCTAATCATTTATATTTTGACAGATTTCTTTTTTCTCCCCTAATCCAGGAGGCTGCATGCTGGGCACTAAATAATCTCCTTATGTACCAAAACAGTTTACATGAGAAGATTGGAGATGAAGATGGCCAGTCAGTAGTTTTGATTTTATATGATAGAAAATTTCAGTTATATTTTAAATCAATACCTACAAAATACTTTAACCATAACTTTTATTGTTAGAAATATTTTTGATATAGCCTTTTAGTTTTAGATGTTGTTGCCAAATAGTAGTACGTATGTAGCATTTTGATCTCATTACCTCCAGGAGTTAGAAAAGGTAGCATGTTTGAGAGTTATTATTGAGAGATTTGGAATCAAGAATCATTTGGTAATTCACAAATCATGGAGAAAGAATCTTTCTGTTTCCTGGCTGATCGTTTTAAAACGCCATATTAATTCATCTTGGGTGATAGAAATTGCAGAGCCATCTGTGATCTTTTCTTCTGTGGTGACTAGCCAGCAGGTTGTCAATATCAGGAATTAGATTTGGTTAGAGAGCTTCCTATGATGAGTTCCCATCTGATGTGACAGAGTTGACCTGTCTTCTTTTGAGAGGGTTATTTGAAGCTGTCATCTCCAGATAACTCTTTCACTAGGAGTGCCATTCAAACATCATAAGACTGGCACTCTCTCCCAAAGATACAAACTGTAGCAAGGAGTTTTGTGCATATCAGGTTTGTTTCATATCTGTCAGCCTTTGTGTTTTATGGCAACTGATTATGTTTGTGCTATTTGCAATGGGTATCCTCTGGGTTTTAAATTGTGAATGGCTTATTTTGGAAACAAATAGTAGTATTCTACATCTGAAATCTTGACAGTCTATTTGTTTAATTATCTATTGCTGATAAGGGAATTAATAACACAGATGCTACTTAATTAAACATTTTCATTTTGACGAGAAACAGTAGTTCTTTTGAAAACTATGCTAAATTGGCATCTTAATAATCTCATGTTGAGCAAGGCTTTTGGAGATTAGGGTAAGGGAGATTCATGTTGCAGTTTATAAATTGTAGTTCATAGGATACCTGTTTCTCAATATCCATAAGAGAGCTTTAAAATAAATATATTATTAAAACAAAGAAAATAAATTTATGTTGTACATCTTTAAAACCTATCTTGCTTCTTGACAGTTTTTTATTGTTCTTTTCTTTTTACCATTATCTTCTTTTCCTCACTTTACGTTTTTCCTCAGCATCTCTTTACATATCTGCTAAGCTTCTTTATTTCTCTCTGCTGCTTATTGGTTTTTGAAAAAGCATAAAAATACTAATTTTTTAGTATTTAATTAATTTGAGTCTTAAAAATGAACTATAATTAACTCTTGTAAGGGGAGGTGGCATAAAATATTGTTTACATGCTCTTAATTATTGTTAGAGATATTTGATAATGGTAAGCGAGAATAGTCATTTAAAAGATTACTACTAACATTTTCGTTGAATTTTTGAAAGTTTCCCAGCTCATAGGGAAGTGATGCTCTCCATGCTGATGCATTCTTCATCAAAGGAAGTTTTCCAGGCATCTGCTAATGCGTTGTCAACTCTCTTAGAACAAAATGGTAAGCAGTGTGCCATATTTTCAAATAAAGGGAAACACATTTTTGTGGTAGTTTTAATTATAAAAGCTATATATTGTGAGAAACTTACATAATTTATAAAGCTATATATTGTGAAAGATATCTGTGTGTAGATATATTGACATGTAGATTATGAACATATAGGTAAAAGGATGAAGAATAAAATAAACATTTGTTGTATATTTTTATGGACTTCTATGTGTAAACTCATACATGACAAATACAAAATTTTACGTATTTTGTAGAAATATTATACTCTTTTATAACCTAATTTTATTTTCTTTATGTTGATACATGTGTATTCTCACATTATCATTTTTTATTTTTAATTTTTAAAATTAATTTTTGTTTTTAGATATGGTCTCACTCTGTCACCTAGACTGGAGTGCAGTGGCATGATCATGGCTCACTACCACCTCAAACTTTTGGACTCAGGTGATCCTCCCACCTCAGCCTCCTGAGTAGCTGGGACTACAGGTGTGCACTGCCATGCCTGGCTAATTTTTTGCAGAGATGGTGTTTGCCATGTTGCCCAGGCTGGTCTCGAATTCCTGGGCTCAAGCAATCGATCTGCCTTGGCCTCCCAAGTGCTGGGATTACAGGCATGAGCGATTGTGCCCAGCCCAAATTATCATTTTTAAAAGCTATGTAGTTTTTCAGTGCATGCCTGTATTCTATTTTATGAACCAATTTCTTATTGATGAAGTTTTAGTTTGTGTCTAGTGGGATGTTTCTGAAACCCATAATACATACCAATGATGACTTTCCTCCTCTGTTTTCCTTTATACATGGTTCCTATTATTTTCTTGGGAAAATTTCATAGAAATGCAACTGGGCAGAAAGCTATTCACCATTTTAAAATCTGGTAAAATTGTCTATTATAAATTTTCATACTATACTTTTTAAAAATATGGTTCTTTACATATAATTCTTATAAGTCTTATAGCTCTGTATAATTAAGAGAAAATGGCTTGTATACCTTCAGAAAGACGTGAGTTTTAAGCTTATTGTTCAAGCTGCTCAAATTTCTTCCCCCATAAACAGGAATACTGCCAGAAATCCTTAGGTGAAAACTCATCATAAAGGCATTGGGACCTGGCAGCTTTTGTAGGATATTTTTACAGGGCGAAAATTAGAGAAAAACACTGAAAGTCAGAGACAGAGACCAGTGTAAGCACCAGCTTTTAATAGAGAACCTGGGTAAGGTGGAAAAAAAATAAAGCAACCCCCTCATGCATGTTTCTTTATATTATTATTGAAGCTAAAGAAAGAGGAAAATCATTTCTTCTTCCTCTTCCTCCTTTTTCATCTCACCTCTCTGATGGCACTTTAATAAAACGCTTGGAGTGGCAAGGGCACTGACAGACAGACAGGGGCTGCTCTCAAGGATAATGAGTCCGAGTAAAAGGGGAAGGAGAGGGAAATCGCTGTTCTCGAATCTCTCATATTCTACTGTGCAGTTAAAGAGGGCTGGACAGGGATTTCACTCCCAAAAATGAGGACTGGACTTTGTGGCTTCTGTTGAGGCACCTTAGAGTGGAGGTAGACTTTTACTATGTACAGACAACATTGCATTGGTGACATCATTCATAACCACCTGGAAATCTCCTTTGATATGCAAATTAAACAACCAAAACTTTGTGAAATTTCGACTGCTTCCTATTATGATGTCTGAGGACTGGTTACATTCAGAGTCCACCCTGATGTCTTTGTTCAGTTCTCTGCTCTTTCTAGTTCCCTACTTCTTTGTTCCTGACCACCTGTCAGGTAAAATGTCCTCAGATCCTTTTGTATTGTCTTTGGAGTTCTGCCTTAATAAAGCATGAAGAACTTGAGTAGCTCATTCATCACCTTTCTTGGGCAATTTCTCATTGAAAGACACTTGAGAACCTTTGGGTGTACAGAGCTGGGCATGGCTTTTTTAGAAAAATGGCTACACTGGCAGGCAGAAGAACTGGGTCCTTGGAACCATGGAGATCCCAAGGTTGCACACATCTTGCGTGACATTTTCCATTCGATTAATTAACTAATATTCATTGAGCTCCCAAGTGTCTAGTGTCTGTAGGCACTTGGGATACATTCATTAAGTAAAAATCCCAGGCTCGTGGAATTTAAACTGTAGTGGGGAAGATAATAAGACTAACTAAAATATGTAATATTTGAGGCAGTTAAGAATAAAAAATGAAGCAAGGAAGGAGAATATGATACGTTAGAAGTCAGAGGAGATGAAGTTGTGAATAGGCAGCCAGGAAAGAAGGTGTCTATTGAGTAATACCTGCAGGGTGTTGCATATTGTTTTTTGCCTCTTAAAGCAGTTAATTTCCTGTTAAAATGGAGTGGATGAGATCAAGAGTATTATGTACATAGCTGGTAGATGCGATAGCGTGTAAAATGTTCTGTAAGGTCTAACGTGACTTTATGATGAAATTTCTTCTCCTAGGTTTATTGCTTTCAATTTTCAAGTCACACATTGGGTTACTGTCTAGGATAGTGATTCTTAAAGTGTGGTTCCTGGACCAGCAGCATTTGCTGGGGAAACTTGATAAACAATATAAATTCAAGGGCCCCATACAGACCTTCTGAACCATAAATCCTGGAGTTGAGACCCAGCAATCCATGTTTTAATAACATGGATTATTCTGATGATTCTGATGCACACCAAAGTTTGAGAACCACTGATCTAGTGTCGTTTTTGTCTTTTAAAGCGTTGTCTTGGCTAGAAGCTAGCCACTTTGGGAAAGGTTGTTACAACTTCTGATGTGATCGAGCAAAGTAACCAACTGTTTATTGTATATTAATGTGTGATATTCTGAATGTGTTTAAAAGATACGAGTTTTTCAGGTTCTGGCAGTATTTTAGAATGTGTATGTGATTTCTATTTGTTTCCATGTTTTGTCCTATCTTCTTGAGATAGACTACTTATTTTAAAAACAATACTTAAGTTAAAACTTTTTATGTTTCTTTTTCTGCCACTTTCAAAGTGTTGAATCACAGTGTGTAATGTTGGAATTGATATTTTTATAGAGGCTTCAAGACAATTGATGTTTATGTGGAAACTTGAAGACAATAGATTTATGTTTAGTGAAGGAAGTTTATTGCAAAGAGGAAAATTGGCCTGTTGTGATGGCTCTTGCCTGTAATCCCAGCACTTTGGGAGGCCAAGGCAGGAGGATTGCCTGAGCTCAGGAGTTCAAGACCAGGCTGGGCAACATAGTGAGATCCCCTCTCAACAAAATATTAACAAAAATTAGCCAGGCATGGTGGCACACTTGTAGTTCCTGCTACTTGGAAGCTGAGGCAGGAGGATCACTTGAGGCCAGGAAGTTAAGGCTGCAGTAAGCTATGATCTTGCTACTGCACCCCAGCCTCCGCAACAGCGAGAGATGCTGTTACAAAAAGCAACAACAACAAAAAAAGAAGAAAATTATTGCTTAATCATTATTGCTGGAATATAGTTACTTTCCACAAATAAATGAAATACCAGTTGTAAAGCATATCTCTATGTTTCCTAGAGTTTGGCATTACTTTGTGAAAATAACCGTAATTACTTATATTCTATGTAAATGCTTTCCATTCCTTTGTATATGATGGACTATATTCTAAATCTTATGGTAAAATTATGAAAATATGCTTTCATATCCATAAGTGACACTTTAAAAAATCTCAGTTAATTTCAGAAAAATCCTGTTATCAAAAGGAATATACCTGAATGTTTTGGAGTTAATGCAGAAGCATATACATTCTCCTGAAGTGGCTGAAAGTGGCTGTAAAATGCTAAATCATCTTTTTGAAGGAAGGTAATATAGATTCATTAACTTGTACAGAATATATCATATTGGGCCAGGTAGAATATCAATATTTCAAGCGTATTTCTAACAATGAAAAGAAAAAGAAAAACATAAGACACTTGAAAATTGAAGCATTTTGCAATGTAATCTCGTGTCACTAGTACCATAGACTTACTTTATCTGAACACTGAAAGGAATGGCAAGATTGTGGAAACATGTTGAAAGTTTGCTTTTGAACCTGATGCTTGATGTTGACTATATTTTGAAAAGTGGTAATTGTATAGCATATAGCATACAGCAGTTTTTATAATATTGTGTGTGTGAAAGTTATAAAAGATAAAATCAGGATATAGCTTCTAATTGTTGTTCTTTCACAATGAATATATTATTCCTTCATTTGAATGAACTTTCGCTTCTCTTCCTGCTCTCAATCTTTAGTTAGGGAAAATTTTAACTACACCTAGTCCAAGTGCAGAGATGTTAAGATTATACAGCTGCTGGTTAGTGGCACAACAGAGACCAGATCCTTTGATCTATGTGTGGATGGTAGTGGGACAGAGTGGGATGAGGTGGGGGTAAGGGGTGGTAGGTGTGGGCAGAACTTGTGGCTTAAAAGAAAAAAAACCTGTTTAAAAGACTAAAAATGAATAATATGCAGAAGGTACCTACTGTAGAATAGGCTCAGTGCCTTTTTGCATTTTGTTAAGCCAAAAAATATGATGTAAATTTGGCATTGTCTGAGTAAATTTCAAACAAAAAGAGGCTATATAGAAAACTCTCATGTGTAGACAAAATAATTGGCGCAGAAGTTGCAGTAAAAACTAATTTTGTTCCTGGCTTTGCCACTAATTTGAGCCAACTGTTTCATCTCTAAAACTTCACCTTCCTCATTGGTAAAGAATGATAATAACAACCTTGAAAGTTGTAAGCTTAGAATGTAAGGATTAAATAAATTAATTTTTACAAAGGGATTAGGATAATGCCTGCTACATTTTAAGCACTCAACAAATTATATCTATTGTTATACTGTTATTAAGTGTGAATAGATGAAGTCTATATAGCATGAAATGTAACATAACTGCAGACTTGTAAGAAGTAGGGTTACACTGTTTTTAACATCAGTCTAGCTAATCTATGTTTATGTATCTCTTTAAGCTGTATTTCTCTTACTTAAATGTTGTCTTTGAACACTGAGATGAAAAGTTTATCTTAAGTGTTGATTTTAATGGTGCCGGAAGTGTGCAAACCTTTATAAATGAGGCACAAACACAGTGGAATAAACTCCAGTCTAGGATTCTGTAGATTCTGGGCAAGCCATTTAATGTTTCTGGCTGCATGCTCTTAAGTAAAATGTGTGCAGTTGCAGTCCTGGAGATTCCACGTTGGCTCTGGCAATGTGTCTGCCCCTAGAGAACTCATGTTAGTTGAGAGACTGATATGTAAACAGGTTATCATAATACAGTCTTAGAATGCAGTGACAGTAGTGTGTAAAATACACAATGGTAAGAGTAGAGTGGACCCAGCTGAGGTTACCTAGGGAAGGGAGGCTCCAACAGAGGGATGTGTTTAAACTGGGACTTTAAGTTGGCAAAGAAGGAGTATATCTCAGTGTCCACAGAACTGTGCAAAGTGAGAACATGGTTCTGATATGCACAAGTTTCAGTTAGCAAGTGAAGCAAGGATTGACTGTATTAAAGTTCATAGTACCTACCGCATTCTAGTCAAGTGACATTTGCTCATATGTAAAAGAAAGAATAGCTTAAATACCCTAGAGAAAACAAGACTGTAAAACAAAAATAATTAAGGATACTATATAAGAAGTCCAGTGATGTTAATCTGGAAGAGGAAGGTTCATGTGCTGTAAAGAGGCCTTATCTTGGGGTCAGACAAGTTTGGGTACTAGCCTTGTCTCTGTCACTTTCTAGTGACAAAACCTGAGTATTTAACCTCTATCTGCCTAAGTTCTTCATGTAGAAAATGGGGATAATAACACCTGCCTGCTGGTATTGTTGTCATTGACCCATCCTAGGTCAGAAGGATGTTGTTAGTTTTATGAAATGAAATAATTCCCAGGTTACTATGAATTCTATCTTATGAGTTCAAAGTTTAGACAATTAAAATTATGTATGCTTATACTACTGATTTCAAATGCATTTTCATATAGTCTTTCCTGATAAAATATATTGGTTCTGTCCTCCTGTACTTACTTCAATTTGGTGTTTATACCACTGAATCAGATCGGTCTTCCAATAAACATGCCAATTTTATATCCCCAGCAACACTTCCCTGGATACAATGGCAGCAGTGGTCCCCAAAATAATAACAGTTATGAAGAGTCATGAGACATCATTGCCAGTGCAGCTGGAGGCGCTTCGAGCTATTTTACATTTTATAGTGCTAGGTAAGTTACATAGTTGATTGTGGGAACAGATAACAATTTAAAGGGATTTTTGACTTTTCATGAAATAGCAATTTTCTAGGCAAATATTAAAAGACTAGTTTCTGTTGACTAAATGTAAATCTTTCTGTTACACCAAAAACAAAAACAGGAGTTAAATATGATGCAGAATTGGCATTTAGATTAATTTTTATAAAAAATATAAAATTCAGTAATTTATTTATTTTAAATAACTACAATGTAAGATGCGGAGATTTTATTTTTAAGGAGGGTGTTCATCTCTGATAATTGTTTTCTATTTTTGTTGCCGTGATCTGAGTTCAAACTTTTTTTCACTTGTTTGAATTGTACTATTAGCTAATTTTCATAACTATTCTCTTCCTTCATTTCCATCCTTTTCTTACTCTGTGATTGAATTAATCTTTCTCCAATGTGGCGTGTACTCATTTACCTCAATGGCTTCCACCCTCCACCCACCTTTAATTCCTACTTACATCTGTTATCACCTTATTTGTTCTCAAAAGCCCCTTTAAAATACCCATGTCTCTATTCATTCAGCACATTTATTAAGTGCTTCTTATGGTCTAAGCACTGTGGTGCTGTTAAGCTTTGAAAGATGAATTGGAAAAAAAGCACAACTGTACTATTATAGGAGCTTAGAGGTAGATGGACGTGTAAATAGTTAATAGGCAGTGTGAGAGGGGCCATGATAGATGCGTGTATAAAAGGCTTTGAGAATATTGATTGAGGCACAAATAATTTCTTCAGAGGAGTAGGAAAGAGATTATAATATTTGAGGTGGAAGGGTAAATAGAGCTGGCCTGGCAGAAAGACCAAGGAGGACATTTCAAGCAGAAGAACATGCACATGGTCAGGGGTGAGTGAGGCATAGAGGATGAGGAGAGTAGTGCATGGGGGTGAGTGTGGAAGGACAGGCTGAGGCCCAAAGAAAAGGGTCTTGAATGCAGTGTTGAAAAATCTATGCCTTTTAACAATGGAGGTCAATCCAAGTTTATGAAAAGTGTTTACAGATTGTAGTGTCACACCGAATTTTGCAACTAAAGACAATAGCATTGTGGTGTAAAGGATGATAGACAGGGAGAGAGACTAGATAAAAGGAGGTTGGGTTGGAGGTCTGTGGTAGTCAAGTGAGACCTGGTGAAGGAACCCTGCAGTGGAAACACAGATGAGAGGGCAGATTGGACAGATGGTTGGGAGATCTGCTTGATGTGACATCGTGATCCCTAAGTATGAGGAATGATGCTTTGTTCTGTGAAGTTCCCAATCTTTTGCAGTCGTTTTTGCTTTGTTCTTTTAAAATGAAATCTTCCTAAATCTATCATTTTCTCTAGTTATATAGACATTTTATGTTTCTCTGTATAAGAGTATTATTCGATATAAAAGTTTTTTAAGGACAGAGCTTTCTTTAGTCATGTTTTTCCAGTCCTCTGGTGGCTATTCAATCAGTGTTTTAAAAATTGAATCATGGTGTCCTATTCATAGTTTCAGCTTAATTTTGAGACATAATTTAACAGATGTAATTTTGCTTGCAAATATTATTGCAGGTTTTATTGAATTTTATTTTTAGATTGTAATTAAAAACAATAAAAATGCCTTTTGATTATCCTTAAAGTTGACAGCCTTGTTCTTTTGAGAGAGGTTTTGAGTTTTAAAGATAACCAGAGGACACTCAAAAACTGTATCTGTTAATGAAATAATATTCTTTTAGTCCAAAGGTAAGTTTGGAATACAGTATTTCTTTTCTTTTATTGTTCTTAAACTGACCCTGAAGCAAAATTTTTAGTCAACAATCAATCAGATGTATTATGGGTGGCCTTGAAAATAATCACTTGAGGACTGTACTTTATGTGAAAAAATACATTTTTTAAACATATTAGTATGTAAGTACATTCTTCTGGTAGGTAAAGGCTTAATCATTTACTCTATGCTAACATATTATACTACCACATTACACCATACTATATTGTACCCTACCATTATGTACCATGCCGTGCAGTACCATATCATTCTAGGTATCAACAAGTAATTATGGTAGCAATACTCCGGTAGTTTCCAGGTTGAATATGATTCTGTTTTGAACATGCTAAGTTGAGGTTCTTATAAGATACCTAGGTGTACATGTATTCATTTATTAACTAGATTATATTCAGGTTTTTTAGTGGCAAAGATGTACATTATGGCAAATGTGTATAATTTAGTGTCCAATCAAGGATAACATATTGCGTCTAGTATATGTATCTTAAGTTTCTTCCAATTTATTACTGTACATTTTCTCTTTTACTTTATAACAACTTGTTGAAGACATTGAACTGGTTGCTTTAAGAAAATAATAATAAAGACCCAGTTACTTCAATAAAATATTTGACTTGTTGTTTCTTGAGTTACTGCTAGTTTTATAGTTTTAGAGGAAATAATGTGAAATTCTTTTTTTTTTGGAGACGCAGTCTAGCTCTGTCGCCCAGGCTGGAGTACAGTGGCGCAATCTCGGCTCACTGCAAGCTCCGCCTCCCGGGTTTATGCCATTCTCCTGCCTCAGCCTCCCGAGTAGCTGGGACTACAGGCGCCCGCCATCTCGCCCGGCTAGTTTTTTGTATTTTTTTTAGTAGAGACGGGGTTTCACCGTGTAGCTCAGGATGGTCTCGATCTCCTGACCTCGTGATCCACCCGTCTCGGCCTCCCAAAGTGCTGGGATTACAGGCTTGAGCCACCGCGCCCGGCCTGTGAAATTCTTTAAGAAGGGATATAGGCGAATAGGAAAGTATACAGAGGAGAGTGATTAGGGAGATAAAAGCACATCAAAAAGAGCAATAAAGGGAACTGAGATTGTTTTATTTGAAGAAGAGATGACTCAAGGGGATATGAAACTCTGTTAAAATCTACTCACAACCAGTAACAGTAATAATACTAAACGAACATGGAGAACTTAAAAAGTATTAGTCATTGTTTGAAGTGTTTTAAGTATATTAACTCTTTCAATTCTCACAACACTCCATGAGGCAGATATTATTATTATTATTATTGTTATTTTGGTATTGTATGGACGACAAAACTGAGGCATAGAATTGTAGAGATTTTTAAGGTCAGGCCTGATATAACAGCACCAGATTTTCAGCGTATGCAGGCTGACTCCAGAGTAGGCATTTTAAAATAAATGTTTGTGCAACAAATTTGTCCTGAACAACTGTTGTATTTAAAGCACTATGTCTAGAATCCTTAAGGTCTGGGGAGATGATGAGGTTATGGACACTGCTCTCAAAAAAATGTACAATCTGCACAACTTAAAGGACTGTTATGTAGAAAGGAGATTATATCCATTTGAATAATAGGACCTCAAGTGATAGAACAAAGACTGGAGAAGAAATGTACAGGAATGTTCATTTGGTCTTAATATAAGGAAGATGTTTAGTAAGACCCATTTACATGTAGCATGATGTTTTTACTACTCAAACAGGCCAGTTTTAGTGGTCACATTTTCTTAAGGGATAATAGGCAGCCTCAGAAGTTAGTGTGGTCTTGGTCATTGGAAATGATACACAGAGAGTTTAAGGGACTTGCCCCAGACCACACGACTGCAGTGAATGTCAGAACCTCTTTGAATACATTTTAAAATAAGGACTGAAAGTTAGAGGAGGGTGGTTATCAAGGCTGCCTTCTTTACCATAGTATTCCCAGCATTTAACAAAATCCTTGGCATGTAATTGGAATTCAAATTCTTTTTTTTTTTTTTTTTTTTTTTTTTTTTTGAGGCGGAATCTCGCTCTGTCGCCCGGACTGGAGTGCAGTGGCCGGATCTCAGCTCACTGCAAGCTCCGCCTCCTGGGTTTACGCCATTCTCCTGCCTCAGCCTCCCGAGTAGCTGGGACTACAGGCGCCCGCCACCTCGCCCGGCTAGTTTTTTTTTGTATTTTTAGTAGAGACGGGGTTTCACCTTGTTAGCCAGGATGGTCTCGATCTCCTGACCTCGTGATCCGCCCGTCTCGGCGTCCCAAAGTGCTGGGATTACAGGCTTGAGCCACCGCGCCTGGCCTCAAATTCTTCTTAAATAAATGAAAAGCCTGCTGTAGCCAGCTTATAGTTTGTATTAATGTAGATTATTAAAGTGGAAGATTATAAATGATTATTTGTTAACAGTTATGTCTATAATCTTAGGTTTGGAAAACATTATTCATTCATAATATTTTTACTTATATGTTGTATTACCACATTTTTGACTTGTAGTGTTTTTAGCATAGTTCAGCCATAGTGTAGCTTAATAAGGAATATGATTTTTTAAAAATAACAATGCTATTCTATAGCCTTTACAGGACTTCTAAAAAACGACATGTTCTCTACCACTTTAATACTGAAACTCAAATCTTACTTTTTTGCCACGATTATTCCAGCTACTCTTTTTTGCCTACTTTTCATTTCTGACCTTTTTATGTTGTAGTCCAAATAACTTTGAACTTTTCTCAAGTTGTCCATTGTTGCATACAAATCTTCCAGCATCTTAAAGCACAGCCTACTCACACAAAAAATGATGGCTTGCCACAGAAAATTGCTTCACCATCATAATTTTTTGCTACTTCAAATTCAGTAAGCATTCTTACACATTATATTTATTTTA
Source organism: Colobus angolensis palliatus (assembly GCF_000951035.1). Lineage (NCBI taxonomy): Eukaryota > Metazoa > Chordata > Mammalia > Primates > Cercopithecidae > Colobus > Colobus angolensis. The sequence goes on along the minus strand of NW_012114600.1, from coordinate 7,408,848 downwards.
TATTCAGTGATGAACTATCTTTATAGATTCCTTAAAATTTCTGGTTATTTCTTTGATAAGGAAACATGTACTAGAAAAAAGTACAACACATATATTGTACGATTAATTATGACAATTTCTAGAAAGTAACAGTCTGTTTAACTCAAATGTTTATAAGAAAAGTCTTTCTTTATTTATTTATCTGTGCATTTAGGCATGCCAGAAGAATCCAGGGAGGATACAGAATCTCATCGTCAGCTAAATATGGTTAAAAACCCGTGTTTCAAGAATGATATTCACAAACTGGTCCTAGCAGCTTTGAACAGGGTATGTTGAATATAAGTTTTCTGTCTTTCCACTGTTAACTAAAGTATTAAATTTGGAGAACTAGGGGGCTTTTTCAGTCGAAGTTTTCTATTCTGCGTTTACTATGATTGCAGGAAGTCATGTGGTTAGAGACATAAGATGTGGGAAGTGAAAAGATACGTACTAAGCTAAGTCCAGCTAAGTGTATTATCAATTGCAAATGTAGACAAGATTCTTTTGATTGCCAGTAATAGAAATCCACTCTAGTTTGCTCAACCAAAAAGAGAACCAAAGAGCCAGATATGCAGCTAGACCTCATGAGTCATGCTGAGTACTATGGCTGCTGTTTTCTGTCTGTCCTCTCCCGCTACTTATCTTTCTTTTCTGGTCTCATGGTATATGGTTTAGCCCATGAAGACATACCAGGGTTAAAAGTAAAGTCTTCGGCTGGGTACAGTGGCTCAGGTCTGTAATGCTAGCACTATGGCGAGGCTGAGGCGGGTGGATCACGAGGTCAGAAGTTCAAGACCAACCTGGCCAACATGGTGAAACCCTGTCTCTACTAAAAATACAAAAATTAACTGGGCATGGTGACGCATGCCTGTAATCCCAGCTACTTGGGAGGCTGAAGCAGGAGAATTGCTTGAACCCAGGAGGCAGAGGTTGCTGTGAGCTGAGATGGCGCCACTGCACTCCAGCTTGGGTGACAGAGTGAGACTTCGTCTCAAAACCAAAACAAAAACAGAAACAAACAAACAAAAACAGTAAAGTCTTCTTTGATTCCCTGTGCTCCTTTTCATTGCTCTCCTAAGAGATAACCTCTGAAATGATTTGGTATACATTGTTTCTATTTTTTAGCATTTATATATCTATGTTCCTATATTATAATTAAAGTATCAATAAATCATACTGAATATGAAAAAGAGAAAAAGGGAATTACATTTAAATTGTGTAATGCAAAAAGTATTGGTGGAATTAAATTTTGGAAATTTTGCATAAGATGCATTGGTTCTTTATTAAAGATATTAAGAATAAAGACATGATTAGTGTGAACGTTTTTATAAAAGGAGGAGCCTATTTAAAGTAATTAATGGAAATGATTCCATGTGATTTGATATACTTTGATAAATGTCATAAATTAATTAAAGTAGCTTCCAAAGAGATCTCCCTTAAAAATTCATTTTAAATTGAACTTTATAATGTCACTCACTGCCTATAATATATTTGAGTCATTTATACTCAAACTTTAATACAATCCTTGCGTATGGCAAGAATTTATGTTGTAATGGGTTAAATTTAACTTGAGAAATATTTGTTGAAAATAAGTATATGGAGGGAAGCTGTTAGGCATTTAGAAGATAAATAAAAATGCTTTGTACCCTTCTTTCCTGAATCTCGTAATCCGGTTATTGATGTTTGTTGTGAAACCTGAGTTCTTTTCTGTAAACAAGAGACACACAGCAGAGGAGATGCAGCATCGAGTAATTTATTGCAAAAGAAAGAATATTTTGCAGGTTAAGTGAGGAATAGACACTTTTACCCTGACAGAATTCAGGGCGGGCTTGCTAGTAAGGAGGAGACTGCATAGACTGGCACTAGGAAGACTCCATTTGTGGGAGTCATACATGACTTTTCATAAGCAGGTGGGAAGAGGTGTTACTAGTAAGCATATTCTAGGTTGTCCTCTGGGTGCACATGTGCAGTAGCTGTACATGCTTGTTCATATATCCCATGTCTCATAACTCTGAAATCTCCACCCAGCGGCGTGTGTTTTACTGTTATAATGAGCAAAGGGTCAGTCTGAGGACAGGGAAAATCAAAATGTGCATGCTCCCTACAGGGGCAATTCCCTACTGGAGAATTCCCTTTGCTTGAATGAACTGGACTACAATGCGAATGCTGAAACTTATTATGTTGACAGTAAGATTGCCACAGTTGCCGCGTCCTGAAGACATGGTTACTTCCTTTTAATACCTATCTTGCCTCATTGTGAGAGGAGTAACAACTGTGCATAAAATCAGTTGTTCTACACCAGCACTTAGGAGGGATACCAGCATTGTGAACATAGGCTAAGTACATAGAGGAGGGAACAGTTAATTTTATTCATGGTGAGTGTTGGTGAAAAGTGGAAGAGGTACCAAAAAAGCCATATATATAACTGGTTCCAGTTAGCCAACATTCTCTAAAGTTATTAGAGAAGCCTAAGTGAGATGTAACCTCAGCAGTCGGGAGCCAAGAGAGCAGGTAAGCGATGTGATGTGGAGAAAATCACTTTGTTCCATCAGAGAAGAAATGGTTGAACACTGCTTTTCCCCCCATGCCAGTACTTCAGTAATGACACACAGCCTTTCACTCAGCACTGATTATCGTTAGAGGTGGGGAGTTAAGGTCATGGAGAAACACAAGTAACAATATTTTATTTCAAAAACCTCTCCAGTGTAATTCCTCTAATCCTTCACCATGGTTGAGAAAAATGGCTGTAAGAGGTAAGAGTGATTACTGTAGCTTCAAAATTCTGTGATTTTACTCTGAATAGTAATTACAAAGCATCAGAGGTTTTAGGTCAAAATATTGCAGACACGATAAAATGAATTACATTTTAACACATCTAAACTTGGAGAGCAGAGTTCCAAATAAGGTAGAACTTGAGATTCAACTCTGATTTATAAAGCAGAGACTAAGAAGAGTATTTATGAAAGCGAATCCATGTTTGGATACATAAAAATGCAATAAAATTCAAGCTGAAGTTAAAATCTCTGTCTAGAACAGCAATGTTCCATTTATGCCTGATCCTTTTAGCTTTTCCACAGATGAAGACTTTGTCACCTGTTCCAGAGAGATATATTTGTCCATTATTGTTTCCAGAGAAAAAAGCAGAAAATAGACTCTACACATTTTGGCTGCATCTGTGTTTTATATGTGGTGACACTCCTGTTCTCTTCAGTGAGGAAATCCAGTAAAGTAAAACAAATCTTCAGAAGAAATGGGCACAAATCAGAGAACTTGTGAGCTTCACAAAAACCTTGAAGCAAAATATACTCAGCTTAAATATTGAATATATTTCAATATATTAGGCTAAGTATTGAATATATTTCAATATATTAGGCTTAAATATTGAATATATTCGTCAAAAAAAGAGCTCATCTGCAAAAGCAACACCAATAACAATAACAAAAAATTGCATATAAGTAAAATTTATAAAAGGTTTACAGGATGAATATACAGAAAACTACAAAGCTTACGGGTAGAGAGGAGTAGATGAATATATGAAAAGATACATCTTCTATTTTGATAAAAGGACTAAATTTTTAAAAATGAAAATTGATCTATGTTTATGAACCCTTAGTAAAAAAAAAATAGTATTTTCTGGAACTAAGTAAGCTAGTGTAAAATTTGCATGAAAAAATTAATACATATGAGTAATCAGGAGAATTTTAAACAAAAGTGTTAATTCATATGGCTTAACTCCCAAAGATAATCAAATGTATTATATAATTTTAGTAATTATAATGGTGTGATACTGGCACTAGAGGAGACAGATCAGTGCCACATAAGGGTGGCTCAGGAAATAGACTTAAATAAAAATTTGTAATGTTATGATATTCCTCGACTGCTGGGAAGAAAATAGATTACTCAGTTACTTGTGTTGGAACAACTAACTCTTCAGCCATTTGGGAAAAGCAAAAGAAGCTGAATATCTTACTCCTTTTGCCAAAACAAATTACAGATGGATGAGATTATAATCTATAATGAAATTGGTATATGTACACATTAAAAGTTTCAATTATAATTGTTATTAATGTAAATGATAACGAAACAGCTTGTTGGAGAGAAATTTGGTAATATCTATCAAAATTAAAATGCCATATTTTCTGATCAGCAATTTCATTCTAAGAATTTTTAATGTAGATATACTTGCTCATGTACAGAAAGATTATTAGACACGAATGTTCACTGTGGCATGATTTGTAATTGAAAATGTGGCAACAAACTAAAAGCTTACATGGTAATCATTCATGCTGTTTGCCAGATATTTTTAGTTCTCCACCTTCTGGTGATTCTGGCATAGGATTTAGTAGTTAGGTTGAAGCATGTGACAAAGTTTGGTCAGGGAGTTGTAAATGGAGGGAGCACTGTCTCAGGTACGTTGACCTGCAGTGTTTGAGATAGTAGTTGCTCTGTCAGTGGAGGTCCCTGAGGGACTACAACAAGCAGAGTCCCCTCCTGACCTACAACACATATGTAGCATGAGCAATAATGGAGCTTATTATTTTTGCACCCCATAAAATTTTGAGAATTGTTACTGCAGCTTAATTTAATTGTTCCTGGCAATGCAGTACCCATCAATAGAGACTAATCAGATAAATTATACCATTTCCAAATTATATCATCCTACGTAAATGTTAAAAAACAATGAGGTGAGTTTCCTAATGTGCTGCTTTGGAAAAATCTTCAATTTTCTATGTGTATGAATGTATTCCCCAGGTATTCGTTTTTTTCTTCCTGTGTGTTGACACCTTATGCACCCTTTTGGCTGAAATTAATATATTTCCACTGCCTTATGTCCTCTCCCTTACTTTTATCACCCAATTGTAGCAAATTGTATGTTCGCTTTTATAGCTTTAGCTATGTAAAATTTTCTAATAGCTAAATTTGTGGTTTCTGGAATTAAGATATCTGAATTTAAGTCTGACACTACTACCTACAGACTATGCACCCTGGACAAGTACTTAATGTCTTGGTTTTATTATGTATAAAATGGAGATAATAACTGATTTTTCAGTTAGAGTCGTTGAAGATTTTATAAGATAATTCATGCAAAGGTGTCAGGATAATGATTGACACATAGTACGCACTCAATAAATGTTAATGTTATTACTGTTAGATTTAAAAGTATCTTTTGATCCCTGGCTATATAAGATGAGAGTATCTGCACTTCTGATATCTCCTGTTTTCCAACCTACTTTTTTTCAATAAACTAACTCCACATTGGCAGAGTAGATAATATTTATATGCAGCTTTCTAATTATGCTTTCTAAGTTTGTGTTTATCTTATTCCTGCAGTTATTTGGAATCAGTCTTCATCTCAAGTGCTTTTGTTATTGTTTTTCCATTCATCTTTTAGTTGTCTGAATTTCTTTAGAAAAGTTTAATTTCTTGAATATCTAATTTTTATATTTCATTGTTGCTGTTTTTGCCTTTATAAATTTTGCACTCTTAAAAAAAGTTATGTTGGTTATAAAATATTGTGTTTTTTTTTTCCCTGAAGTGTTTGTAGGCATTTCACTGTGTTCTAGTACTGAATGTTTTAGTGGAGAAGTCTGAGACCAGCTTCATTTGTTTCTTACTGTTAAGTGCTTGGATTCTTTGCCTGGCGCTGAAAGAATTTTTTCTCTTGAAATCCATCCACTTTAGTAGGATATATCTCAATGTTAGTCCTGGGATATGGTATTCTCATTCTAGCTATACATTCAACTTTTTTTCCTGGAAAGTTTTATTGAGTTGCATCTTTATACACATGTATATTTCATATACATATACATATACATGGTAAAGATATTAAGGATACAGTTAGATGCTTTATAAGTATCAATTTGATATAATTTTGGCATGAAAATAAACCTGTGGTGCATTTTGAGTTTGGAAGTAGGACTGGATATACTTACTTATTATTATTTTTAATACAAAACTGGAGACAGGGTCTCACTATGTTGCCCAGGCTGGTCTCAAACTCCTTGACTCGAGCAATCTGCCTCGACCTCCCAAAGTGCTGAGATTACAAGTGTGAGCCACCGTGACCAGCCTAAATATCTGTATTTTTCTCTTTCATTATTTTAGCTCTCTTCTTTGAGGCTATCAGTCATATGATGTTGGATCTCTTTTGCCTTAGTCTTTTAATTTTTCAAAGACTAATCCAGAGACACTATCACCATGCCACTTACTTATAGACAAGGGAGATGATTCCAAACATTTAGCTTATTTATCAAAATCAGAGATGGGATTTATAAGAAAAAAAGGAGAAAGGGAGAAAACAAAACACAAATTATCTGGGAACGTGAGTCTGTTTTCCTTTCTTTGGCTAATCTACTTACCTAGTAGCTAGGAAAGAGGCCAGCATGAGTATTTTTCCGTTGACCTGGCAAGCTCACTCATTAGAGAAACCATTTCAATATTTATGGATTCTCTGAAAAAAACTTAGAGAGTAATAAAGCATAGGTGGTAGGATGCTGCCATCCTTCTGTTGGCATCTCCAGAGTTTCACTTGAAAAACACCTTCTAAGTAGACACTAGTAAATTGATTTTAATCCCTATTTGAGCACCAGTGCAATATGTTACTATTGCAAGATGGAGCATTAGATAACTGAAGGAAATTCTATTGTAGGTTTGTAAATATCATGATAGTCATACCTATATAATACATATATGTATATATAAATATTAATTTTTAAACATTTACTTAGCTTTTAAAAATCAAATGCTCATATTTAAAATTATGAGTTTATTAATGCACCATCACATGTTATCATGTGATACTCTGAATTCTCTTTTTGCATAGACAAATCAGAGATTATCTGTTACAAGTCATTAGTCATCATTGAACTGGACTGAAATGGTTAGAGGCTAGGGGAGTTCCAGGTAAAAGGACCAGTAAATGAGTAGAAACTCATTAGATGTAGAGCTATTAAGGACAAAGGTAGGTGCTTTATAAATATCAATTTGATATAATTTTAACATAAAAAGAAGCTTATGATACGCTTTGAGCTTGGGAGCAGAAGTGGATATGTAATTGTGTAATAAAATGGAAATGCACTCTCCTTGTTTGAAAATTATTAAGGATTTTACAAGGGTGACGACGGAGCATTGAAGCAAGTGCTCTCTGAGCATGAAGCCGTATATGATTGTACAAATACACACCTGTGAAGCTGGCCTTGCCTGTCAAACAGGAATATTGGTCCTATTAATCAAACAGAAAGTTCAGAATGACAATCTGACTTTGTTTTATAGAAGATACTAACTTTTGGCCTTGAATATTTGAATTTAAGATACTGGTATCAAGCAAAAATAAATTTGGGCTTAGAACTTTAGAGAGTTTAAACTTGTGCTTTGACTGGTGTGCTCACATGTCTCTGTGTCACAATTTTTTTCATCTGTACATCAGGACAACAATAGTGTGTCTACATCACAAAGGTTTTGGGAGGATTAAGAAGGTGGATACATATGAAGTACTTAAAAGAATGTCTGGCACAGAGCGAGTGCTACATAGGTTTTGGCATTGTCATTGTGGTCATTGCTATTGTTCTTACGACTTGAAGTCATCTTAGTGTATGAAATCCCACCCATGAATAGAAGATAGAAAGAACTTTGGGCAAGGTTTGGAGGTGAAAGAAGAGATTGTAAAGAAGATGGGTAAAGGAATGGTTTTAAAGATTGAGAATAATTAGGGGAGTACTGTGTCATGGAAATTAAGGGATAAAAAGCACCAATTAAGTTGTTATTGGACTTTTTTCTTTGGTTTATGTTCAGAATGGCTAGGAAAGAAGTCTGATTATAGGAAATTAAAGGGTAAGGCGAATGTGGAGGTAGTGGGAGTCGACTTTTCTATTAATAAATTTAGAAATAAAGGAAAAGTGGTAACTTGAGGAAAGAGAGGACCGATTAAGGGAAAATCTCTCATTAACTCTGAAGTTTTTCATCTCTGAGGACAGCGCTTAGCTTGAGGCCTGACCTGTGATGATTGCTCTCTCCAGGTCTGTTCCATGGACAGAGCCATCTCATCTCCTCCTCATCACAGCCTGCATTAGGAGAACTGTTTTAGAGATGAGGGAGCTGAGACACACAGCAAACCAGCCTTCCAATTTCACTTCGCACGACTCTGAATTTCTTTATATTTCTTGAATAGAAGTTTCACTTTTTACTTACCACTTCTTAGTAGTCATTGTCTGAGTAATTGTTACTTCATTCATTTAATGGTTCTCAGATTTATTTAATGGTTCTCAGATTCGCAGAATTTAAACCCAAATTTAATTGGCCTCCAAGCTGATGTGCTTATGGAAACAGTGACAGGAAACAAAAACGTCACGGGAGACAATGTCTTATTAAGATGATACATGAAATGGTGTCCAAGCTGAGCAATTAAAGTGTGAAGTAGAAGGACACAGGGTGAGAAACTGATACTTCTCAGCCTCTGTAAAGAAGATGATGAATAAAGATAATTGAGAGGCATTAGGGGACTAGACTGAGAAAGCGATAGAAATCTGTTCACTGAGAGTACAGAAATGAGGAAGCTTGGAAGGCAGAAGATTTCGGTCAAAGACATCCGGCTTGAAGCTATTTCAGCTCTTTGGATTATCTGTGGTGGAGGCCATCACGTCTTTGGAGTGGAGGTACCATGAAACGAGTGTCTGCAAAACATCATCTAAATGAAAGCAAAATTCCTGGGAAGGATGGCATTATAATTTTTGAAAGAAAAGCTATGAGTTGAGCATTCACACCAAGGTAGATGTTTGGAGCGTATTGCTTGTGTGTGAAAAGGCAGAGATGACCAGAATAAGAGTTAGATGTATGTTGCATTTTCTTCTTGGTTGATGAGTAGGATGGTCTGGACAAAGAAGTGACCTGTATTAAAATGCCTTTATAATGTCAAAAAGCATCTGGAGGAAATTCAGATTAAAGAGGTTGAATGATGTCGTAATTAAGATCCGGGGTTTTTAAGGTGGAAATATTTATATTCAAGTCCCAGGCCCAGTGCGTATTAGTTCTGTGACTTGAGCTCTTGTTTCTGCATCTGTAAAGTTTGGCAAACCTATTACATGAAGCTGTCGAGGAGACAAATGAAATAAGGCATGCAAAGAACTTGCAGTAAAGAGTAATTATCAGTATTTTCTTTATTGAGAGGCAGCATTGCATTTTACTGGTCATTACATTTTACTAACTATTAAGTTAGTGTGGACTTTGAGAATAATTGTCAACCATTCTAATCCTCAGTGAATTCTTCTTCTAATGGGAATGATATCAGTATGGATTTCATGAGATTATGAAAAGAAAATGCCTACAAAGTATTTATTACAATGCCTGGCACAGAGCAAGCTCTCATTAATTGTAAAAATGCTAACTCTTATTCTTCATAATGCATAAACGTAATTAATATTATAGAAAACAAAATCAAGGATACTAATTTGTGTTTGGATTAATTGATTTATATTTCGTCAGTCTATAACTGGTCTTAACTAAGGTAAGTATTAAGATCTCATTTTTAAGAGCAAGTATTCTTTTGATTTTAGTTCATTGGAAATCCTGGGATTCAGAAATGTGGATTAAAAGTAATTTCTTCTATTGCACATTTTACTGATGCATTAGAGGTGTTATCCCTGGAAGGTGCTATGGATTCAGTGCTTCACACACTGCAGATGTATCCAGATGACCAAGGTCAGTACAATTTGAATTCTGGATTTAGAATAGATTTTTGTAGGCCATTAGCTGGCGACTGGATGTCTGTAAATATTTTTCTTCAGTTTTGAGATTTAAAACAATTCTTTTTTTTTTTTTTTTTCTTCCGTCTAGAAATTCAGTGTCTGGGTTTAAGTCTTATAGGATCCTTGATTACAAAGAAGAATTTATGCATAGGAACTGGACATCTGCTGGCAAAAATTCTGGCTTCCAGCTTATACCGATTTAAGGATGTTGCTGAAGTACAGACTGAAGTATGTGCATTATCTTGGAAAGAATTTGGGAACTTGTGCAAATTTCACTTCTGGAGCAGTTTGTGTAATTCCCACTTTGCATGAATGGGGTATTCTAGTTAATGGAAAACCATTTATCATTTTGTAGTTATTTTAATTATACAAGCAAAGAAAATTGGATTGAATCTCTAAAGATCCAGTGTTTCATTATTAAATCTCTAAAGTCAGCATGTTTATTCACCATTTATCTTGCCCATAAAAGTTCAGAGACTGTGCTAAGAAATCCCAGCTAGCTGAATTTATTCACTTAGATTTTAGATAAATAGAATTCATAAATATTCCAAAGTTTGTCACTCTCTGGGTTTTATTGTAGTTTGCTTACCTCTAGTAATTTGACTTGTTGATTTTTTTCCTTGCAGTGAAAAAATGTTTTTAACATTTTTCATCAAGCAAAATTTAAAACATGATATATAATAACTATCTTTGTAAGGAATTCAAGATATTGGCCTAGAGTGAGTTCAGGGGAGATTAAGAAATAATTTTTTTTTAAATTGTAGCAAAACAAATAGTTTTTCTTCAAGAGTTTCTGTCTTGGTTGTGGAGTTTGCAACTTTCATAAACTACACTAAGGAATTTTTTTTTTTGGAGACAGGGTCTCACTCTGTCACCCAGGTTGGAGTGCAGTGGGAGATTTCAGCTCACTACAACCTCTGCCTCCTGAGCTCAAGTGATTCTTGTGCCTCAGCCTCCTGAGTAGCTTGGACTACAGGCATGCACTCCCATTCCTGGCTAACTTTTGTATTTTTTGTAGAGATGAGGTTTCACCATATTTCCCAGGCTGGTCTCAAAGTCCCCGGTCTCAAGCAATCTGTCCTGCTCAGCCTCCCAAAGTGCTGGGATTACAGGCGTGAACCAAGGTGCCCGGCCGACTCAGGAAATAATTTTTTGTAACTGGCAGCAATGTGTTTTATAACTGCTTTTCATAATGTGCTTCAGGATAGGCTGATTAGACCAAGATAGGATTGATTAAAAGTAATATTAGGGAAAGGAAAGGATTTTATGCAGGTATGGAACTCTCAGTCACTCTGGATTAATTCATCTAGGCATAAATTTTAGAATCTCTACAGTAGAGGTTATGAACTAAATCTGTCCTGCCAACATATTTGATTTGTCCAGTTCAGTGTTTTGTTTTATTTTTTGAGACAGGGTCTCACTCTGTTGCCCAGGCTGTAGTGCAGTGGTACAATCTCAGTGCATAGCACCATCTGCCTCCTGGGTTCAAGCGATTCTCCTGCCTCAGCCTCTCTAGTAGCTAGGACTACAAGTGTGCACCACCATGCTCGGCTGATGCTTGTATTTTTAGCTGAGAGGGGTTTTGCCATGTTGACCAGGCTAGTCTCAAACTCCTGACCTGAAGTGTTGGGATTACAGGCATGAGCCACTGCACCCAGCCTTCAGTTCAGTGTTTAAAAGTTTTTAATTCGATTGATGTGCTTTCTGCACATTTGCATGACCTGCTCTGCTGCAGCATTCACTCGTTTTCAGGGACCTCTGGCTCTGGAGGCAGGTAGACCACCTGTCCCTCAGACATACATAAATTAAGGCTACTTTGCTTATCAAATATTAGTATTTGTAGAAACTCAGCATCATAAGAGTTTGAAGTAATAATTTCAATATTTAGATGATTTAACTTAATTTAAATTTTTTTTGAGATGGGGTCTCTGTAGCCCAAGCTAGAGTGCAGTGGCACAATCTCGGTTCACTGCAACCTCTGCCTCCTGGGCCCACCCTCCTGGGTGGGCTCAAGTGATCCATCTCATTCTCCTGAGTAGCTACAGGTGCATACACAGCTAATTTTTAAATATTTTTCATAGAGACAAGATTTTGCCATGTTGTGCAGGCTGGTCTCAAATTCCTGGGCTCAAGCAATCCCAGAGCGCTGGGATTACAAGTGTGAGCCATGGTGCCTGGCCAATTTTATTAATACATAATTTTAGAGGTAATAAAATGTTAAAAAGTTAAGATGATCTTTGGGTTTATCCAAGCTAAATAATACTAAAGTCAAATCCCAATCTTTCATTAAAACATCACATGGGTGAAGAGGACAGACTCTGGGGATGTGCTTAAGGTGGTTCTAAAAAAGTAATGGTGTTCTTTATAAATAACTTATTGTTATAATGTAATCCTCAGAGTGCCCTCAATGCTTCTCTATTACACTCAACATAAATGAAACCTAAGAGTCCACACTAGCCTTTTTGAGGTAAACTTTTCAGAAGACAGCACAGAAAGTTGGGGGATATGCTAGGCTCTCTAGAGAACCTACTGTTCATATTATAATAAAAATTTTTACTCTATTTTCCTATTTGGATGTGTAGCTCTGCTGATCCAACTGTTTTAATCCTGTTTAATATCTGGGTTTCATCCTACAACTATAGCTTTAGACAGGCATCTTTGAAAACCAAATTTGAGGGGATTAGTTCTTTTTTCTGCTTTGCTACTGGATGGTTAACTAGCATTTTATTCTTTGTGCCTGCTATATTTCTTAGTCATGAGAGAGAGAGGGAGTATTTATTTACAGGATAAATACTTTCAAGCACCAACCCAGTATATCTATAGTTAAATGAACATCCTAGGTACTGTTTCATATACAAACTCTCTGCTTTATACTGTTTATTCTTTTTGCCTGTAATTGCTTATTTTATTATTTTTTTCTTATACTTTTAGGGATTTCAGACAATCTTAGCAATCCTCAAATTGTCAGCATCTTTTTCTAAGCTGCTGGTGCATCATTCGTTTGACTTAGTAATATTCCATCAAATGTCTTCCAATATCGTGGAACAAAAGGATCAACAGGTACAATGTTTTCCACTTGCATCCTAAATGTTATGTATTTATCTGACTCTAATTCTCATTTCCACTCTTTTTAGTTTCTAAACCTCTGTTGCAAGTGTTTTGCAAAAGTAGCTATGGATGATGACTTAAAAAATGTGATGCTAGAGAGAGCGTGTGATCAGAATAACAGCATCATGGTTGAATGCTTGCTTCTATTGGGAGCAGATGCCAATCAAGCAAAGGACGGAACTTCTTTAATTTGTCAGGTAAATATTAAAGACCTCACTTGTGTCTTTGCTCATTATTCTTATCAAGTGTAGCTGTGTATCTCTTACTTACATCATATTATTCTTCACTATGGAAATTTACCAGTTTATTGTAATTGCTTGTGTCTTGTAGTAGGGATTTAGGTTTATAGAATTCCAGAAGTAATAGGGTCCTTTAGGTGTTATCCAGTCTAATCTTTCATTTCATCTGTTGGCTTATCTTGTTAAGTTGATAAATAACTTTTCAAATGTGTCCCTTAGTAGGCATCTCTACAACTTGTTCTCCAGATACACTCCACATGACACATAGTTCTAATGTTTTGATAATTTTTTAACCATTTTTTTCCATGGTTTTGGTTTCTTCGCCTACAAAGTTCTCCTCTGAGGGCTACCACACATGGCTATGCAGGCTGTGAATGTCACACTTTTGTGGGTGCCATTTACACTGACATGAGTTGCTATTGGCCAAAGTTGTATAGTACTGTGGTCTTTCTTTCCTTCTCTCTTCCCTCCTGAACCATGCAAACACGTATCTGTCTGATTGTTCTGCTCTTCCTTCAAAATATAATTCAAATTGCCTTTCTTTAATAAAGCCCTCCGCACACCTCGGAACAAAATTAAGATTTACTTCTTCTGTCAGTTCATGAAAATATATACATATCTCTTGTATACTTGGTGAGTTGTGTGAAAATAACCATGTACAGTGTTCGTCTTTGTATAATTCAGAATATCTAGCTCATTGCTTTACATACAGTGTGTATTCAATAAATACTAAGTTCATTGCTTATATTTCAGATTTGTATTATTTGTATAAGTGTTAGAGTTTATACTAGCATTCAGGTAGCACTATGTCTATTTTCCAGAAATTTAATATTTTTAACAAATATTAAATTTCAGTATTTAATAATCAGTATTATTATCAGTAAATAATCAGTAAAGTACTATGTTTGCCAATAATTTACTTTTTAAGCCTTACTGTATTTAATATCCCACTTGCCTATGAATTGAAGTCAATTTGTTGACTGTTAAGATTAAGTTAATACTAATTAGTAATCAATATAAAAAGAAACAGAACGTGTCACCTATTTTCATGCACCATTAGGTTTATGCATTAAAATCACATAAACAATCTAATTATTTAAATGTATTCAAATTTCTTTTGAGCAAGCAGTAGTTCTACTATATTAAAGATAATTAAATTTTTCCATCAATAATATAATACATTTTTATGGTGCATCTTTTGCATGCAGATTATTGCATCAATGTTAATTGAAAATACTGAAGAACTAGAAAGAAACTTCCCCTTCTAAGTCCACATTAAGGAAACAACATACCTAAAAGCACCTGATACAACTTTACTGCATTCCCCACAGGAAATCATTTCTGCTTTTCTTTCCATTTATCCAAATCTTCCTATACAACAGGATTTTTACTTTATTTCTCTTTCCATATTCTTTTGGCCTTCATATGCTTATTTTTATCTTTTCTTTTCAAAACAAAATCTTAAATCCAAGGATTATGTATTAGACTTAAAGAATTTATCCCAGTTGTCAGAGGTTATTTATACCTAGCAAATAATAACTGCTGAATAAATCTTGTGGATGAATTTATTGTATGTACCTTATTTGTGCCAGAGCAAAATAAGGTAATGAAGACTATTCATTTACCAAGAGGTTGCATGTTGAAGGAGTATCTAGTGCACGGGTGGAGTTGTGTTAGGCTTTCTGCAGAAAATTTAATAATGGAATGTACATGACTGGTGGAGAAGAATATGAAAGGTTAATGCTGGATATGCAAATGCGTAGATAAAAACCTCAGGGTAAAACTCATCAAGTCACGGTGGAAAAAGCATAGTGAAATCTGAATAAAAATAGTAAGAGGCTGGGCATGGTGGCTCACATCTGTAATCCCAACACTTTGGGTTGTTAAGGTGGGAGGATCACTTGAGCCAGGAGTTAGAGACCAACTTGGAAAACATAGTGAGACTCCATTTCTACAAAACAAACAACAAGCAAAAACTCATGTATGATGGCACACACATGTAGTCCTAGCTTCATGCAGAATGGCTCATGCCTGTAATCCCAGTGCTTTGGGAAGTCAAGGTGGGAGGATCATTTGAGCCCAGGAGTTTAAGACCAGCCTGGGCAACGTAGTTACACCCCCATGTCTACAAAAAGTCAAAAAATTAGCTGGGTATAGTGGTACCTGCCTATTGTCCCAGCTACTTGGGAGTCTGAGGTGGGAGGATGACTTGAGCCCAGGAGGTTGAGGTTACTGTTAGCTGAGATTGCACCACTGCACTCCATCCTAGGCAACAGAGCCAGACCTTGTCTCAACATAACATAGCATAACATAACATAACATAAGAAGGCTGAGGCGGGAGGATCACTTGAGCCTAGGAGGTCAAGGCTGCAGTGAGTTATGATTGCACCGCTGTACTCCAACCTTGATGACAGAGCGAGACTCTGTCTCAAAACCAACCAACCAACCAACCAACAAAAAACTAATAAAACCAAACACCTCCATCATACGCATTACCAGCTGGGCACTGCTCCAAATACTTTACACAATTTAATCCTAACGACAACCTATGAATAGGTCCAGTAGGTTCTAATGTTATTCCCATTGTACAAGTGAGAAGTTGAGGCATTGAGGGATTAAATAACTTGCCTAAGAACAACCTCCTGGTAAATAGTGCAAAATCTGCCTCCACAGTGCCTGCTTAATTTCTTGGCTACACAGCAGATTCATGGTAGTGGTGGTAGTGGTGTTCATTTACTCTAAAATAACAGTTTGAATAATTTGATTTTGATAATGTGCTGCATTTATTATAAATTAGATGATCAGAGAAAGATTGCAGGGATAAGAAATTATGCTTTTGATAATGTTTAGTTATTATATTCTGAATTTTCTTCATTATTATTTAAATGTAAAAATAAATATCTGTAAGCAGTAGTATTTTCCTGTCATGAAGTTGAAATTACTTTCATAAATATGTGCGAATATTCTAAAGAGAATGACTCTGTAGGATTTAAAGAAATTAATTCTTATTTTTGCTGGCATTTATTTCTTTTCTCAGATTCACTTTCTTATATATCTCTCTCTTCATGGCACCCATATGCCTAAAGTCAGCTTGGATAGTTTGGATCCTCCAAGGAAAATTCCTTCCACAAACATGTGCAGAGCACAGTGCTAGATAATTAATAGAGAATATATAAGGGGTTTCCTGTTTCACGAAGTTTGTAGATCTGTATGTGTTGGGACATTGACAAGAGAATAAAACATAAATCACCTTAGTACAAAGTAAGGAGTGAGTGGCATATCTTAGAGAAAAAAAGTTACTGGGCTACAGGAGAAGGCATTTGTGAATTTTTCCCTTCCCTTCTCTCCCCTCCCCACCTTCCTTCCTTGCTTCCTTCCTTCCTTCCTTCCTTCCTTCCTTTCTTCCTTTCATCCCTCCCTCCTTCCTTCCTTCCCTCCTTCGTCTTTCACCTCCCTTCCTCTTAATTTTGCTATGAGCCCTTAAAGAGGATTTTAGTAATTTACTACTTAAATTAAATATACGTCCTAGGTGTTGTGCTAGGCTTCAGGAATACAAGTTGAATTGCAGTAATGTACAGGCCTTTGCATTCTAGCAAGAAAACAGATAGGTGTGTATGTTTGTTTGCTCAGTGCTACATTAAATGAAATGGATGGGAGCCAGGAGGGGAAATGGTATGTTTGACCTGAGAGGTTAGTAGCAAGGACTTCTCCACAAGAAATTTTGAACCCAATTCTTCAAGAATGAACACCTTTTTGCTGGGTGAAGAGTAGAGGAAGGCATTTGGGGTAATAGAAATAGCACAAAAGATAATGAGGTTTGAAAAAATTACATACTGTGTTTGGAAGAATGTCCAGAGCAGTGGCATTTTAGAAGGTTTTTAAAGAGGACGGTGACTTGATCAGACCTCTGTAGTGCTTTGAGTATGGGTTGAAGGTAAGTGTACTTGGAGACTGGTGGGCATTTAATTGGTGCCTTCCAACCACATGAATGAACGTCCCCTCAAATCCCTTGGAAGCACTTTGATTCTAGAAAATTCAAGAATTGTCCCCAACATCTATTTTCTCTGAGTTGGTACCCTGGATCTTTGGGTCTTCTTTTCTTTCCTTTTTTAATGTTTAATTTTGGGTAATGAAAGTCGCACAGGTTTTGAAGCCAGCAGATTTGGCTTCAAATCCAAGTTTCAGTTGCTTGCCAGCTTTAAGGGACAAATTATATATCATTTCTAAATACTCATCTATAAGGTGGGAGAAATAATTGCTATGGCATAGGATTTTTTTTTTTTAAGATTAGAAATCACATGTGTACAGAATTTAGCACAATAACTGATGGATATTATTTCTATTACCTGTTATTTTTGTCTTCTAGTTGATAGCTCTTTGCTAACGTCTAGCTCCTTTCCAAAGCTCTTCCTGAGTGGGGCCAGTGTGCAGTGCTTCAGATTGCTAAGGCTTCTCCTGGCTTGCTCAGTTGTTCTAGTTTTTATAGCACCTCGCGTGCTAACCCACCCTGAGCACATGCTCTGAAAACATAACATTCAGAGGAAGGTTGAGGACTGAGAGACAAGGTATATCTTTGAGGAAATTCAGATGCTTGTCCTGAGGAGATCAGGAAAACCAGACATGAGTAATGATTGTCGTTTGCATGTGGCATTAATAAATTTTACAATAGCTAAGTCCCCACTTAGTTATTCTATGCCACAAATAAAGACAGGACAGTACTATTTACTGTGTTAAGGTACTGGTTTCCCAGATATCTTACAGTGAGAAGACAGAAGCTCAGAAAGTGTAAGCAATGTACATCCTTGGTGGAGTCTGGATGTAAACAGAGATCTTGATGCCAAACCTATGGAACTTTGTCTCCATATAATATTGTCTCTTTCATGATAACTGACTGCCATGTGGCAGATTATTCATGCTATTCTGACAGTTATGGCATTAATATCATCTTATTTTCCCAATGTATTCAAGGATCAGTTTTGTCTTGTTTTATTTTGTTTAATTCTAAATTGGAGATGTAGAGAAAAATCACATGAAGTTTGATTTGCCAGTCTCCCAAAAGGAAGAAAGCTATAGATTTTTAATATACTTAATTTTTTTTTTCTTTAACAGGTATGTGAGAAAGAGAGCAGTCCCAAATTGGTGGAACTCTTATTGAATAGTGGATCTCGTGAACAAGATGTACGAAAAGCGCTGACGATAAGCATTGGGAAAGGCGACAGCCAGATCATCAGCTTGCTCTTAAGGAGGCTGGCCCTGGACGTGGCCAACAATAGCATTTGCCTTGGAGGGTTTTGTATAGGAAAAGTCGAGCCTTCTTGGCTTGGTCCTTTATTTCCAGATAAGACTTCTAATTTAAGGAAACAAACAAGTAAGTAACAAGGAGAATATTTTTGACAGTTCTTATTTTTAATAGTATTTTTTTAAGTCACTAGTCTTTTAGTGGTTATTCATGTCAGTTTGAGGGACCTTAAGCCAAAAATATTGCAAAGGTTTGGATTTTTTTGGCTATGAAATACTTCAAAATGACGTATTTAAGTTCTTTATGAGATAGCAAATAGGTACTTATAAAATTAGAGCAAAATAGCGGAAGTTTTTTGAAGAGCTACTTTTTAATATAGTCCTTTTTTATTTTTAAAGTAAGACATCCTTGTTTTTTAAAAAAGAAAATATAAAATTATAAAAAAGAAAATAAAAATAACTTATTTTTTCCCTTTTAAGTAATTAATATGGATATTTTTCCTAACTTTTTGTATGCTTACATGTACCTATGCATTCAGATGTGTGTAAAAGCATACACACATATTCAGTTGGCATTTTTAACTTAGAATATACTTTATATTTCAATTGATAATGCATTTTCTTTATACGTTCAAGCTCATATGTATTTTGTACATATTATGTGTATTGATGGTAAGTTGCCATCCTCTGACACTGTTTTTGTCTTTTGAGCTCTTTCATTTGTTCATGCTAAATGTGTTTTTAGCGTGTGAGCTCTCAGCTTTTCCTACGTTAATTTAGTCCCATGCCCATCTCCTTCCCCATGGTCATCATACTCCATGACTCAACACCTTTAGGACCATCTTGCAAATAACATGTTTGCTTCTCTCATTTTTATGATGCACTCAATAGCAAAACACCAGTTTTGGTCAGTCTACCAGTCTACTTTTTCCCTCACTTTCACCAAGATAACTGAGTGCTGTAGAGAAAAGTACCCATCCATGCAATTTGGTGCCTTTATACATCAAGGTTTCCAACCTCTCAGTAGGCTCCAAAAGTTCCAGTCAGGCTGAATTTTCCTCGGTTTCTCAAACACTTCATGTACCCTTACTTCCAGTCTTTTTCCATTGTTACTC
This sequence comes from Colobus angolensis palliatus, assembly GCF_000951035.1. Lineage (NCBI taxonomy): Eukaryota > Metazoa > Chordata > Mammalia > Primates > Cercopithecidae > Colobus > Colobus angolensis. The sequence goes on along the minus strand of NW_012114600.1, from coordinate 7,389,390 downwards.
TCTCTACCTAACTCTAAATTCTCTCTTCACCTGGCTGTGTGTTCATTCTTCCTGTCTCAGCACCATCATCAGTCTGGAAGGTCCTCTTACTCATTGACCCTATGGCACCTTCTTTCTCACCTGTACTACTATTCACCACGTTATGTAATTTAATTTTTCATTTTTATAATCTACTTTTTGGTAGATTGTTAGTACCATGAAGTCAATGTCAATTTTGTTCATGGTTGTAACCTTACCATTGATACGAGTGCTTTGCACATAGTAGATTATCATTTAGAATTAAACATTTAATATTGGCAAAAATAAAAATTATGTAATACATTATGTTGCTAAGCATATGTGGAAACATGCTTCATACATTGATATGAATTTAAATTGTCCTCTTTTGAGGACAATTTGGCAATATCCACTAATATCTTTTAATATACAAACATGCTTTTTTGACCTAGCAGTGTACTGTTAGGAATCTATGATACAGACATTCTCAATGTGCACAAAAAATTATGTACAAAAATGCACATTAAAACATTGTTTATAATAGCAAACGAGTAGGGAAAAACCTAAGTATTCCCCAAAAGGAACTATTCAAATAAATAGTGGTACATTCATGTAGTGGAATGCTTTGCAATCATTGAAGGGAAAAAAAAAAAACATGTAGCAAATTTAATGTCCTGATAAAGATTACATTACTCCATGGCAAAAAATAGGCACAGAACAGTGTTTTTACTATGCTAATGCTGATGGAAATGCAATTGGAATATGATAGTTACAAAAGTTTGAATATGAAATAAAACCCTCCAGAAATGGGGTCCCTGATTGTCTCTGGGGTCTTTGGAAATTACTGAGACATGGTTAGATCCCATGTTTCATTACTTAAACTAGTCTCATGCCAAAAATCTGCTTACTGTAATCTTCACTATCTGATGGAGAGGAATTGTGGGCCCATTGGAGAAGGATGGAGGGAGATTTATCATTCACTATATTCTCTTTGCTCTGTATGAAGTTTTTACCATTGACACATCTTACCCAATTAAAAAAACACAGTAATGTCATTTGATTAATTGGAGGGTATAACCGTGATTTCACTGGCAGCTGGTCTGAGTAAAGAACACTTTGGGTCATAGCTTTCAAACATTTTTCAGGTAGTATTTGCCTGAGTGACATATATGTGTGTGAACTCATCCTGCTGGGCTTCGGGATAATTTCCCATATCATAACATATTACTCTGGAAAAAAAGAACTATTTGGGTATATGGGTATAGTGTAAGCCACAGTATCAATTGTCTTCTTGGGGTTTATCTTATGGGCTCACCACATATTTACAGTAGGAATAGATGTAGATACATGAGCGTACTTCACCTCTGCTACTATAATGATTGCTATTCCTGCTGGCGTCAATGTCTTTTAGCTGATGAGCTACACCTCACGGCGGTAATATCAAATGATCCCCTACCGTGCTCTGAGCCCCAGGGTTTATTTTCCTTTTTACAGTAGGAGACCTAACCAGCATTGCATTAACCAACTCATCACTGGATATTGTACTACATGATACAGTAGTATCATGTAGTAATATTTGAAGTAATTACAGTAGTAATATTTGAAGAAATCTTCCTGGCTGTATGTAGAACAATGAGGACTCTGTCAACTTATTCTTCATAGTAGAGCTGATATATAATGTAATGAAGTTGTGAGAAGAATGTTACTTTTGAAATTCCATCAAATTTCCCAATAGTCATAATGAATCACTCAGCAAACTTTATAAAAATAACAACATCCTGTATTTAGTATTTTATGTGTTCTATGCATTGTGCTAAACATTTTACATGCATGGTTTCATTTACTCTTTTCCATCACCATATGCTGTGTATGTTATCATCTTCATTTTCCAGGTGAGGCCACTGACACCCAGGAAGCTTATATAACTCACAAATGGCATTTCGATGACTTGAACACAGGCCTGTCTGGCTTCAAAGCCTAGGCCTTTTCCTGAATAAATTTCCATAGAGATTCAATTTTGCTATCTACACCAAAGCATTGTATACATGGTTATTTTTTTAAAAAAAATATGATCTGCCACCTGCTAATTATTCAGGATCACTAGTGTAAGGTGACTTTGTAAGGAAAAATAGAAATTTTCTCTAGAAGCATAGGAATACATAAGAACTTTGGTCCTATATATGTTTAGTTTTGCATAATTGTTGATTTCTAAGTTCCTGGTGCATCTCTTTATTTTCAGATATAGCATCTACACTAGCAAGAATGGTGATCAGATATCAGATGAAAAGTGCCATGGAAGAAGGAGCAGCCTCAGGCAGTGATGGAAATTTTTTTGAAGATGTGCTGTCTAAATTTGATGAATGGACCTTTATTCCTGACTCTTCTATGGATAGTGTCTTCGCTCAAAGTGATGATCTAGATAGTGAAGGTATTTATTATAAAAATAAATCCCTTTATGTTTTATATTTACACACTGACATTGAACAATAGGACCCGAGACAAAAACCTGACTTAAATCATTTGGAAAAACTTAAGTAGAAATGTGTTTATTATCACAAACAGTTAGGTTTACTAATTTTGGTCAAAGTGATGTTTCAAGTAAGTGTGTCTCTGTGCTTCTAAATGTTATTCTTACTAATTGGTTAATGGTTAATATTCCAGGAAATAAACTCTGACTAGACTGGAACGAGATTCCACACTCTGACACTGACTAAATCCTTTTGTGGCTTGTGTAAGCTCCTTAACTTTGTTAAAGGTAGTAATGTTAATAAGATGTTTGGTAAAAATGGAGTGAGGGGCTTTTTTGTTAATATAGTATGACTGAAAACATTGAGTGATAGAATAAGGATATTTGAGAGGGCAAAAAATGAGAGTTGTTCCAAGATATTGTGTCTCAAGTCAAACCATTTTTAAAAATCAAGTGTAGTGATTTATATACATATGTAATTTATATAAAATAAAATGCATTCACTTTAAGTATATATTTTCATGTGCTTTGAAAATTAACATATTCATGTAGTCATCATCACTATTAAGTTATGCAATATTTTCATCCTCCAAAAAAGTTTCTTCATGCCTCTTCACTGAAAACGTCCCCTTCCCCTGCCCCTGTCCCTTAGCAATCATTTGCTTCCTGACACTGTAGATTAATGTTTTCTCTAGTTTTATGTACATAGAATCATACAGTAAGTACTCTTTTGTGTCTGTTTTCCAAAGTGGTTGTACTATGTTCTACCCCCACCGGCGACACATGAGCATTCTGGTTGCTCTACATCCTTGTCTGTACTCGGTATTTTCAAGTTAATTTTAGCTCTTCTAGTGGAGATTTAATTCATTTGGATGTAATTTTCATTTCCCTAATGACTAATTACATAGAGGACATTTTCATGTTCTTATTGGCCATTCTTATTTTTGTGTGAAGTGTTGAGGTATTTTGCTTTTAATTGGGTTGTCTTACGATTACATAAAAGTTCTTTGTATATTCTAGATAGAAGTTGTGACAGGTGTATATATTGCATATATTTTTTTCCCAGTCATAGCTTGTCTTCTCACTTTACTAATTCTATTATTTTCAAAAAACAGAAGTTTTAAATTTTGGTGAAATGCAGTTTTCCAGTTTTTTTCTTTTATGGTTTGTCCTTTTTCTATCCCACTTAAGAAACCTTTTCTTAGCCTAAATTTGTGAATATTTTCTCCTGTATTTTCTCTTAGAAGTATTAAAATCTCAGCTTTAACATTTAGGTCTAAAACATTTTCAGCTGATTTTTGTGTGTGATGTGTCAATGAAGGGTTGACACTTATTTCTTTCTGTGTGGATATCCAGTTGTTCCAACATTACTTGTTGAAAATACTATATAATTCCTCGTTGAACTAATGGAAGCTTTGTTCTCCTTAATTGACTATTTAGGTATGGTTCTTAACATTATTTATTCTGTGCCACTGATTTATACTGTATTCTTATGCCGAAACCACACTGTCTTGATTACTCTAGCTTAATAGCAGGTCTTGAAATCAGGTAGTCCAAGTCCTCTGGTGTTCTTTTAAAAAAATTGTTCTTATTAATCTAGATTCTTTGCATTTCCATATAAATTTTGAATCAACTAACTTTATGCTGGGATTTTTATTGTAATTAAGTCCATATTTAGATTTTATATAGAATTAATTTATAAATTAAATCATATTACTTGTAATGTTAATATAATCTATACTATATAATTAATACATAAATAATTTCTATAGATTATATCTGTAAATCAATTTGAGGGAACTAATATATTAATAATGAGTCTTTTGACACATTAATGTGATATATAGTTCAATTAGTCTTTTAAAATTTCTAACAGTGTGTTGTATTGGATGTTTTCTGATGCTATTATAGATGGTATTGTATTTGAATTCTAATTTCCAGGAGTTCACTGCTGATATATGGAAATACAATTCATTTATTAGTACGTGAATTTTTTATCCTGTAAACTTGCTAAGCTCACTTATGAGTTTTCCAGTACCTTATTATAGATTCCACAGGATTTTCTTTGTTCGTAATTATACCATTTAGTAATAAAGACAGATTTGCTTTTTCTTTTCTAATATTTATGTCTCCTTTTTTTTTTCTTGTCATATTGCACTGGCTAGGACCTCCAGTACTATGTTGAATAGAATTGGTCAGACTGGGCACCATTCCCTGGTTTCCAAACTTAGAGGAAAAACATTCAGTCTCTAATCACTAATTATGACGTTGTCATTTTTCATAGATGCCCTTCATCAAATTGAGGAAGCTTCTTCCTAGTCATTTTTGGAGAGCCTTTTTTTTTTTAATCATTAATAAGTGTTGAAAAATGCTGTTCAGCATCTGCTGAGGTATTCATATTTTTCACCTATATTTTGTTAATATGGTCAAATACACCAACTGATTTTCTAATGTTAAACCAGCTTGCATTCCTGGAGTAAATCTCACTTGGTTATGGTACATTATCCTTTTTATATAGTATTACATTTTATTTTCTAAAATTTTGTTAAGAATTTTGCATCTGGCTGGGCATGGTGACTCACGCCTGTAATCCCAGCACTTTGGGAGGCCGAGGTGGGCAGATCATGAGGTCAGGAGATCAAGACCATCCTGGCTAACAGTGAAACCCCATCTCTACTAAAAATACAAAAAATTAGCTGGGCATGGTGGCGGGCATCTGTAGACGCAGCTACTCTGGAGGCTGAGTCAGGAGAATGGCATGAACCTGGAAGTGGAGCTTGCAGTGAGCCAAAGTCATGCTACTGCACTCCAGCCTGGGCTACAGTGTGAGACTCCGTCTCAAAAAAAAAAAAAAAAAAAAGAATTTTGCATCTGTGAGAGATACTAGTCTGTAGTTTTATACTTCCTTGTAATTATGGGAGTAATGCTGGCCTCTTGAAATGAATTGGGAAGTGTTTCCCATTCCACAATTTTCTGGAAGAGTTTGTGTAAAGGTGTTTTCTTCTTAAATGTATGATAGACTTCACCAGCAAAGGCCATGTAGGTTTTAAATTTTTGGGGGGAGGAGATTTAAACTTATGAATTTAATAACTTTGATAGATGTATGATTATTTTAATTTTCTTTTACTTCTTAAGTCAGTTTTAGTAATTTGTAACTTTAAAGGAATATGTCCATTTCATATAAGTTGCCAAATTTATTTGTTTAATGTTACTTATAGTAATTATTTAATTATCCTGTTAGTGATTTAATTATCCTGTTAATAATCTCTTCAAAGAATCAGATTTTTGTTTTATTGATTTTCTCTATTGTTTGTGTTACTTTCTCACTGACTTTTGTTCTTATCTTTATTGTTGCCTTTCCTTACTTATTTTCATTTTAATTGACTTTTTTTTATAGATTCTTAATTTGGAAACTTAGAACTCTGGTTTCTAGAACCTTCTTATTTTGTAACAGAAACATTTATTTAAGGCTATATATGTCCTTATAAATATCACTTTCACTGCATCCCAGTATTTTGATGTGTCATCTTTCCATTCATTTAAAAAATTTTAATTTCCTTTGTGACTTCTTTGATTCATGAGTTATTTAGAAGGCTGTCGTTTATTTTCCAAATATATGGAGATTTTTCTGGATAGCTTTTTGGTTATTGGTTTCAATTTAATTTTGTTGTGGTCAGACAACCTACTCTGATGATTTCTATCCTTTTATATTTATTGAAACAATGCTTTATGGATTATCATATGATCTGTCTTGGTGGTGTGCCATGTGCAACTGAAAAGAAAGTATATTCATCTGTTATTGGGTCAAATCAATAGGCCAAATTGTTTGGTAAAATTTCTCAAGTTTTCTGTGACTTTACTGATTTTTCTTTCTATTTATTGTATTTGAAAGAGAACTATTGAAGTTGTAATTGAGGATTTGTTGGTCGTCTTTTCAGTTTTATCTGTTTATGCTTTGTGTATTTTGAAGCTCTGCTGTTTGTTGTGCAAACTTTAAGGATTATATATAAAAAATAATTTTTTAAGTGAAGTAACCACTTTATGTTAATCTAAGTTTGCAGTTATTATCATTTTCTTCCTCTGGAAGAATTCCCTTTTACATTTCTAGTGCAGATCTTCCAGAAACCCATATGCAGATTACTGGAGCTCTTTTTCTGTAACTGCCCCAGAACTCCCAGCTATTGTAGTCTCCATAAATGTTGATGTCTATCTCCTCATCTCAGGAAAGCCGTGAGACTGTTTCAATTTCTTCTTATGTGCATGCCCCTTAATTTGTCTGCAAGCAGAAAACCAGAGTGATCATAGGGCTCACATAATTTGTTTCCCTCCTTTCAGGTATTACATAGTCCTATGCTGTCTGTCGCCCAGTGTCTATATCCAGTCATTTAATATATTTGTCCAGTTTTCTTGTTGTTTATGTGAGTAGGTTAAGTTCATTCACACTTGTTGCTCTATCATGCCTGAAAGAACTCTCTTCAAGTATTTTTAAAGAAAACATTAGAAATTTTAACATAAAATAATTATAAAATGCATTATGCTGCTTGTACGAATAATGTGCTAATAGACATTTCACAAACATATAAAGTGGGATAATTATGATAATTTAATAATCTTTATAATTATATAATTGTTACTAAATTATAAATTCTATTTTATTAAAATTCTTAAGCATTAAAATAATGTAAATTATAGAATTAATTAAACTTCAGTAATGAATGAGGTGGGAACTGTTTATATCAGGATTTATACTGAATATTATAAAGGGGATATTTGGATATACAGATTTTATAATTTGGTTTTGAAGTAAAATGAATTCTTTGTTTTTCTAAGATAAAGAGTAGGGGAATTTAAAATCATAATTTTCACAAATGCATTCACATTATTTATCTTTAATATGATTTATTTATTGATTTTTTTTGTAAATTTATTATTTTGAAAGTACTGCCTTTTCCTTATTTTATAAAATAATTATTGCCAGCCAAATTTATTGTGTTTATTTTAATACCATTCCATAAAAGAAACCATGAAACATGAAATTCAGATAGGAATATATTCAAAATTGCTGTTAAGTAATTTGTATGATTACAACATTTAAAACAAGATTTGAAAAATTTATAAGAAAAATTCAGGGAGTTAATCCACTCTCTTTCCTATGCTGCTAGTTCCTATTCCAGTGGTCTCTATAAAAAAATTCAGAGAAACAGAAAGCAGTAACATCGATCAGATTGCATACAAACTTTCTGCACACACACATATTTGTTATAGCTTATGTAACCATTGATTGATTTGGCTTTTTCCTGCTGGACTAATCCGCTCCTCTGCGGGATAGATTTATTTTTTTCCTGCATATCATTATCCAGTGCTTACCCAGTGTCTAGTCTGTAACAGCCATTCCATAAATATTTATGAGTGAAGAAAAATGTTGTTGAATTTTTAAAGTGAAAAACCAACATGGCTTATCATTTCTATTTTAAAGATTTTACAAAGGAAATGGACTGTGAAATTTCCGTTAATAAAAATAGGTTTAATCTTCCATGACTGAACAAGGATCTTATGATTGAGTAAGCTTTTCATACTTGCTTTCATGTTATTTTATCATTTTCAAAATAGGAAGTGAAGGCTCATTTCTTGTGAAAAAGAAATCAAATTCAATTAGTGTAGGAGAATTTTACCGAGATGCCGTATTACAGCGTTGCTCACCAAATTTGCAAAGGCATTCCAGTTCCTTGGTAAGTTGAATTGTGATTATGTTGTGTTTTGCTACTGACATTCTCTTGATAACTAAAATTTATGCCAAAGCTAGGAACAATTGGTAGGGATTTCCCTGATGTATGAAAACTATAATTTTGAGATGTTTTATATATGTATATATATGAAAACACAGTAGATGTAAATTATGCTAAATTCACATTTGTACTCTTTTGAGTATGCAGGGTATGAATTTGTTTGGGGTATATATATGTATACTTACAGTACACTTCAACATGGTTTTCTTCTTCTTTCTTTTCAGAACTTCATGTCTGAAAAGAGCCCAGGCTAGACCTGTACCTAATGGTGTGGGTTGGTCCCATGAACACTTTAGCTAGAAATCTTATAGTGATTTCTAAGAAACCAGACAGAAGTCTGAAGGACACTGAACAAGATGGAGTAGCATAATATAATTCATTGCTTATCTATATCTATATCTATATCTGTAGGTGTATTGAAAGTTATTTAATTTTTTAGACACCGTTATTATTATTTCAACCTCCTGTCTGTTTTGGAACTATGGAAGGACTATTGCATATTTGCATGAGGAGTTTGATCATTCTAGTTGAGGAAATTGGGAGCCACCTTATTCTCAGGTTCACTTTGAAAGATCTATTCTAACCTATGCTCTAATTTTGATTATAGCTGAGTACTAAAAATATCAGTGTTATTTTATGTTAATTCTAGACCTCAAGATGGGTGAAATGAATGACTATAGTTGAATCGGTCAAATTAGCTCTCAGCTTTATATATGCTCTTTCGAATTTATATATAAATTTAGTTATAAAAAGTAGTTTGGTTAATGAGAGAAATTATATGGATACAGCTTTTTGACTCAACCTTTCTGTTTTTCAGATTCCTTATATTTAAAACAAAAGAGAAAGAGTAGATACTAAGGTCATTTGAGCACAAAACTGAATTGTTTTCTTTTATCTTCACAATTGGGTTCTTAGTTTTTACTTGCCTATTTTTTCCCATAATTATAAAAACTATTTAACCCTATTAAAATTTCATGGTTCTTTCCTTATAAAAATGTCCTCTTGTCCAACAAATGACGGCAATTTTATTATAAATATCATTATTTTTTAATAGGGGCTCATTTTTGATCATGAAGATTTACTGAGGAGAAAAAGAAAAATATTATCTTCAGATGATTCACTCAGTAAGTATTTGGATGTAATCATAAGTAAATAGATACTTTGGGCAGAATACAGTGTTTGGTTGAATTTCCTCCAATTATTCAAATATTCTTGGGGCCAGTTTCATCTTACATAATTTGCCATAAGCTATAGAAAAATGAAGTATACATTTAAAATTTACCTTTCTTGAATATTATAGAACACATTAGTCTTTATTTTTACAAGTTTTCTGAAATGTAAATAACACCTCCCACCAGTGCCACTCTTCATCCTCTCTTCCAATTTTCTTTTTTTTTCCCACACCATTTATACCACCTGATTAAGCGCTTTTTATCTACTGTTCATCTCTGCCACTGGAATATAAACTCCATAGTTTGGTTTTCTACTGAATCTTCAGTGTCCTGGAGAAAGCCTGATTGCTAGGAGGTGCTCAGTAAACTTTCACTACATGAATTTAAATTATTTGCTTATATTTCCATTGTCTGTTTGTTTTTGACAAAAGGGTCATCAAAACTTCAATCCCATATGAGGCATTCAGACAGCATTTCTTCTCTGGCTTCTGAGAGAGAATATATTACATCACTAGACCTTTCAGCAAATGAACTAAGAGATATTGATGCCCTAAGCCAGAAATGCTGTATAAGTGGTCATTTGGAGCATCTTGAAAAGCTGGAGCTTCACCAGAATGCACTCACGAGCTTTCCACAACAGCTATGTGAAGTAAATTTAATTTATCCTTGTAACTTTTAAGACGTTTGGAGAGCTTTTGTATTTATATCTAGTTTGCCTGATTAAGTCTTTTAAAAGAACATTCTGCTTTTGTGTCACTGGGCGGTATGTCCCCCGTTCTTCTGGTTTTTGCACACATATCTTAGTCTGTGTGATGTTCAGGAGCATCTTTGAGGGCAGGCAGTGGAAACAGATCTGATTAGAAAGGAATTCTAGGTTTTGTACGGAGTACATGTTAAAGTCTATCAAGTGTATATTGATTAAACTTTAATCATTTAATTCAAGTAAGACAACGTCAACTATTTAAATTAGATTAGGTAAACTAGAATTAGACCTGGTTTGGTAGTACTGGCTCTGACTCAGCTACCAACTGTGTGACAATATGAACATGTCACTCCTCCTGCTCTAATCCTTCATTTTCTCATCTGTAAAATAGAGATTCAACTAAATGATTGTTGTGGCTATTTTTTTTCCAGTTTAAAATAATGTGTAACTTAAAAGATTTTTTTTTTTTGGTCAAAGTTACTGTCTTATAAGAATTAAAGTATAATATAGTTTGTTGATAGGATAGCTCTCTGAAAATTGACTTTGCTCAGCATTTGTGTGTACTACAAATCAAAATAGTTTTGAAAGCCAAAAAAGATATCATAAAAATTAAAATTATTTTAATGCAAATGTTTAAATTGTTAAATAAAATTCTCAAGGCTGGGCATGGTGACTCATGCCTATAATCCCAGCACTTTGGAGGCTGAGGCAGGCGTATTGTCTGAGTTCAAGAGTTCAAGACCAGTGTAAACAACAGCAAAATCTTGTCTCTACCAAAAATACAAAAAATTAGCCATGCATGGGTGGGGTGCACCTGTGGTCCCAGCTACTGGATGCTGAGGTAGGAGAATTGCCTGATCCTGGGAGGCAGAGGTTGCAGTGAGCCAAGATTGCACCACTGTACTCCAGCCTGGGCAACAGAGTGAGACCCTATCAAAAAAAAAAAAAAAAAAAAAAAGTCTTGTTGCAAATGCACTTCCCCCTTTTTAAGCCTAAAAAATTATCATAATTTTGAGATGTTTTAAAGGCAACATTACATAAATTTTAAGTATATTTAAGGGATGTTTTTTTCTGTAAAGTTTTTATATCTGGAGACAGAAGAAAGAAAGGTGACCCACTCCTCCAGCCATGCTGTAATGTCTAAAATGTGTCTTTCTCTCTTCACCTCTTTGCCTTGCTAAATACTTCAAGTCACCCAGGGCTCAATTTAAATGTCACTTCATCACTCTCTGCTTCTCTTCCTTTTTCCTTCTACCCTCCAGCCAACCTGGCCACCTAACCTCCATTTCCATAACACCTGATGCTTTCCCTCTAATTCTCATTTGGTCATCCAATTTGATTTAAAGTACCTTTGCCCTCACTAAACTGTGAACTCTTTGAGGACAGGACTTGTTTCAGGCTTGTTTCTGTCTATTCCCAGTGCCTAGTGAGACCTGACATACGGTAGAAGTTTAGTAGATACTTACTGAATTGATTTGTGGAGGAATTAATGCCTGAAACTTGGTAATACTTCAATTAATATTTGTTAAATGAGCAAGTGAAATAATTCTGGGATTTAGTCTAGTTAAAACAAAGAGAATTAGAAGAGATGGTGATAAGGTGAGACATGCCGGCATTCAATGACTGCACAAGCTCAGAACCTTCTCTTAGGGAAATTTCAAAATGACATCATTAGATGGTACTTTGTTTGTTTGTTTGTTATTGTCAAAGAGTCTCAACTATGTTCCTTTTTATAAGAAAATTTCCTGATTAAACCCTGGGAATAATTTTAAAGTCTTTACTTTGGAATAAGTTAATAAGGGTCTGAAACAAAGGCAGGAATTTTGAAACAACTTCTGGGACAAAGAGTCATTAATAAGCCTCTATAATCATATCAAAGTCTAGAATTTCTTGTATGGATAAATATACTGATATATAAAGAAGAGCATAGAGAAGTGATTGTTTGTGGCATTTGAGCTCTTTGAGAGTATTACATACCAAAGTTGTAAAAAATCGACGTAATATATAAGTAGGGGTTTGCTGTTATCATTATAAAATTATAAACTGCTTAAAAATGGAAAGTAGAAATTTGAAACAAAAAGTTTCATAAAAAAGAGGAGGTTCTAAAATGAAACACATATTGTATGTAACTATTTTTATGGTTAAATCTTATATGTATCAAAATATGTAACAATTTCTGACAGCATTTAAAACATATTCCCAGGATTATGTTGTGCTTTTTCTTAAATCATTAATTCAAATATTTGTTGAGGCCTATTCTGCTTCCATTTTGCTCTTTCTGGAAATAATTTACAAAAAAGCTGAAGGAAGCTTTCAACTCTATTTTCATGAACCTGCTTTTTGCAGTCTACCGTTGTAATTTTGCTGGTTTTACTCATGCTATAAGCAGAGATGATTGGGCTAATCAGTATACTGAAATTCTGTTGTGGATTGTGTTTTCAACTTTTTAAAAATTCTTGATGGTTCTAGTTACCAGAGGTGTGTAAGGCAGAAATATTAGCTAGACTTAAGTTCCTCAGATGGTTCACTTTAGAATTTTAAACTCTTGTCTTTTCAGACTCTGAAGAGTTTGACACATTTGGACTTGCACAGTAATAAATTTACATCATTTCCTTCTTACTTGTTGAAAATGAGTTGTGTTGCTAACCTTGATGTCTCTCGAAATGACATTGGACCCTCAGTGGTTTTAGATCCTGCAGTGAAATGTCCAACTCTGAAACAGTTTAACCTGTCATATAACCAGCTGTCTTCTGTTCCTGAGAACCTTGCTGATGTGGTAGAGAAACTGGAGCAGCTCATTTTAGAAGGGTAAGAAAGAGCTCATTAAAAATAAAAGGACTGCCTAAATATGCTGATGTTAACAAAATATGCTGACATTTGTATAGTCATGAGTTTTGACAACATGGTGAAATTCCATCTCTACTAAAAATACAAAAATTATCCGGGGTTGGTGGTGCGCACCTGTAATCCCAGCTACTCAGAGGCTGAGGCATGAGAATCGCTTGAACCCAGGAGGCGGAGGTCGCAGTGAGCCAAGATCGCGCCATTGCACTCCAGCCTGGGTGACAGAGGCGAGACTCTGTCTCAAAAAAATATATATATAATATATATATTTATTATAATGTATAAGTATTATTATATATAATAAAAAACTGAGACAATGAATATTACAGCTACTATCAATGACTTATATTTTCACAACTAATTTTTAAATTAAGGAATCCTCTTCGATGCTATTCTTTGAAAGCAAATTGTTTTTGGTATTTTTTCTTTAAAGCATATGAATTTATGCAATTTAATCATTATCTTGTCTCTTGTGACTAGAAATAAAATATCAGGGATATGCTCCCCCTTGAGACTGAAGGAACTGAAGATTTTAAACCTTAGTAAAAACCACATTTCATCCCTATCAGAGAACTTTCTTGAGGCTTGTCCTAAAGTGGAGAGTTTCAGTGCCAGAATGAATTTTCTTGGTAAGTATTCTGTGTGGGTCTCCTCCTTACCAGGCCCTCTAAGTTGTACAAGATGAGTCACATATGGACCCTTTAGGTGGGGATTTAAAGGTGGCATTTCAGTCTAAATATTATGTTGGATTTAAAAAATAAAGTTAGCACGTTGGCAATAAAAGAAAATGCTATCAAACTATGAAAATAAATGAAAGAAATGTAAATGCATATTGCTAAGTGAAAGAAGTCAATCTGAAAAGGCTACATACTATTCGTTCCCAACTATAAGACATTCTGGAAGAGACAAAATTATGAGGATATTAAAAAGATCAATGATTGTTGGGTTAGGGGAGGGAGAGATGAATAGGTAAAGCACAGAGGATTTTTAGGGCAGTGAAACTGTTTTGTATACTGCAGTGGGGGATACGTGCCATTGTACACTTGTTAAAACCCATAGAATGTACAGTACAAAGAATGAACCCTGATGTAAACTGTGGACTTTGTATACTGCAGTGGGGGATACGTGCCATTGTACACTTGTTAAAACCCATAGAATGTACAGTACAAAGAATGAATCCTGATGTAAACTGTGGACTTTGAGTGATAATGATGTGTCAAATATTGGCTCATCAATTGAAACAACTGTGCCAAACTAATGCAAATTGTTAATAATAGGGGAAAATATATGTGGGGTGGTGGTGGTGAGAGAAGCGATATATTGAAAGTCTTTGGACTGTCTGCTCAATTTTTCTGTGTATCTAAAACTGCTCTAAAAATAGTCTATAATTTAAACAAAGTTATCACATTTTTATTGTCAGAGGTTAAAATGATAGTTACTTGGCCTACTGTGTAGTACACTGTGGTTCCTTTTAGTCTTCAACTAAACATGCACATGGCTGCCTGAGCTGGGTAAGGCATCCTTATACTGAAATACTGTTTTTCATACTGAAGTTTCTTCAGCAATTTTTTGTGTGATAAATATGATTACTCTTATTGCTGTTGTTAGAAACAAAATTAATCATTTAATAGTTTTCAATTTAGTGAAGTTAATGTATATTCAATCAGCTCTTGTGCTTTGCAAGACATTACAATAATGCAAATTATTATCATCACTTTTATTAAAAGTTGTAGAATCCCCTGCATTCTCTTAGCTTATGAAATAATAGAGGAAATTATGTTCATTTGTATCCTAAATGAACATTTTAATATTAAGGAACAAAATACTTTTATGATAATAAACAGGAATTCCCCATATTTTATCTTCCTTCATAGAGAATACTCACTTCTTGCCACCCATGTGATTATTCTATACTTGACTCAGTAAAATAATTTTTAATTCTATTTAATAGCAGAATATGGCTTGACTGCTTATTAATGGTATTTTAATTTGTCAGAGCTTTCAGAAACTGATAATGATCAAAACCATCTTAATTTGGATAGTATTTTCCTCCTTTGTCCCTCCCTCCCTTCCTCCTATTCTCTTGAATATTGGCCACATTCTAACTATGATCCTGAAACTGGAGATAGAGTGATTCTCTCACTCACTAGTAAGCAAAGCAAACTCGGTCTCTGTCCTTAAGGAACTTGTGATTAAGTTCAGAGGACAGACAAACATTAAGTAATGATGGCACAAATAAATGTAATTTTATATTGTGGTACCTTCTGTGGAAAAGTTTCAGAATGCTCTGTGGTACCTCAGGGGAATCTGATTCAGACTGTGGAGTCAGGGAAGCATTTCTGTTCCTGTGACATTTAAGTTGGGTCTGGAAAGAGGAGCATCCAAAATGACCCTGAAGCTTGTGTATGGTTAGTGTGTCATCTCAGCTGAATCTCACAATGATCCTAATGGTCGTTGTACCTAGGACAGGTATGACCTCTGCCCAGTTGAGGAAATCAGAGCAGCGAGACTTTTTTTTGTGTGATGTTTACAGGTGCATGTAATTGATTATCTTGTGAAAGTTTGAATGGACCCCAGTTCAAAATCTGTTTGCTTTGCACTGCACAAGCTTAATAGTTTGAGAAGTGGTCTTACGTTTGAGAAGATGCCCCACGGAGGTGACATCTGAGCAGGACCACTAACCATTAAAAAATAATCCCATGTAAATGGTGAAACCTTGTCTCTACTAAAAACACAAAAATTTTTAGTTTTTTTTAGTAGGCGTGGTGGCATGTGACTGTAATCCCAGCTACTCGAGAGGCTGAGGCAGGAGAATCGCTTGAACCAGGGAGTCGGAAGTTGCAGTGAGTGGAGATCATGCCACTGCACTCCAGCCTGGCGACAGAGCAAGACTCCGTAAAAAAAAATAATAATAATAAATAAATCTCATGTAAAATATAGTTTTAGTTCTGTGGCCTTATGAATGTTTTCCATACAACATATGAAACTCAAGACTCTGAAGTCTTAAGTGGAGAATCATTTCTACTCATTTATTTTGCCAATAGGTGAGGTATAATATGTATCATTCTGCTTCTCAGGAAAACAACTTCTAGGAGTGTCCTGGAACATTTTGACCCTTGAAGATTGTCTAGATAAATCATAACCCGTATTTTTTAACCTTGAAAATGCTAATAACTAATTCCTCAAGCCATTTTCACAGAACCGTAGATTTGTAGATATTTCATGTATCTCAGTGTTCACCTGATCTAGCTGCACTCTTTTACAGATAAGAAAACAGGCTGTGTGATTTTCTATTTCCCAAATTGTGTTTCACAGAATTTTATTCCTTGGAGGTACCTCATACTGCATTTCTTTCTTAAGAATTCACAAAATAGGCCGGGCGCAGTGACTCACGCCTGTAATCCTAGCACTTTGGGAGGCCGAGGCAGGCAGTTCACGAGGTCAGAAGATAGAGACCATCGTGGCTAACATGGTGAAAACCCATCTCTACTAAAAATACAAAAAATTAGCTGGACATGGTGGCCCGCACCTGTAATCCCAGCTACTCAGGATGCTGAGGCAGGAGAATCTCTTGAACCTGGGAGGCAGAGATTGCATTGAGCTGAGATCGTGCCACTGCACTCCAGCCTGGGCAACAGAGAGAGACTCTGTCTCAAATAATAATAATAATAATAAAGTAAAAAATAAAAAAATTCATAAAATACACCAGAGTTTTGAGAACTCAGATATTTTACTTTATTTTACTGAATGTTTCCCAATCTCTTAAGATTATATGGTCAAAGAATACTTTTATTAAATAACACCCATTATTATTCCATAGAACACTCTTTATGAGCTAGTACCATAAATAATTTTTGTCCTTATAATATGCTGTATATTAGTAAAGTGTTCAAAGTTGTTTTGCTGTAGTTATTTAAGAGTAATTTTAGTTAATCTATATGATATATAATTACATCACACATAGTTTGAAATGAATATTCTAATAATTTTTACTTTGTACAAATGTTGGGTAGTTAAATTTATATTTAAATAGCTGTTTAGCTTCCAGGTTAAAAGATTCTGGTAAGTATGGCATTTTGTTTTATTGTTTAGTGGAAGTATTAAGGCTATTACCTTATTTTTAAAAGTGGATTTTTAAAAATTGTCAGTGTGAGAATGGAAATTAAATTAAATTAAACACCATTGGTAGCTGTTCTTATTTTTGAATTTAATGGAAATATGGTTAAAATGATTAAAATGTTTATCTCATTTTTTTTCTTTTAGCTGCTATGCCTTTCTTGCCTCCTTCCATGACAAGCCTAAAATTATCTCAAAACAAATTTACATGTATTCCAGAAGCAATTTTAAATCTTCCACAGTAAGTTTATTGTTATTTTAATTTTAAAAGCACATCAGCTGGAACAGAACCTTTAGAAACATGATTTCAATTCAGTCATATGGAGGTAATTGCTTTCTAAACCTACTTAGCTTAATGTTTTTGTATGTATGAATGATTTTCATTAGATAAAAGACCCAACTCATTACTTAAAATGGAAACTTTTATATTAATTTAGTGGATCATTGTGTAAAAACAACTTAGGATTGTTTAATTAATTGCTGTATTAGTATAATGAAATGAGATCATACTGGCTATCACTCTAACTTTTAAAATGATAGTGGAACTTGATATGTTGCCAGAATACCCTTAACTTTGACATTATGCTTAAGTTGTGTTTGAGTGAAATTTTGGGTGAAGATTAGGCAAGTTTATGTAGTTCCAGGTTTTTGAGGTATTTTGGTTAATTTCATGAAACCAGAAGCTTCCTGTTAACTTTAAATTGAGGCATTAATTCGATCTTGATTGTGTTGTAATCTTAAATTCTCTTCTAGTTATATCATACATGATAAACCAAATTCATAAAATATATGTGTAAATCTGTCTTTTCCTTTGTTTTCTTGCTGTCAGCTATTCCTTCAAACACGGTGGCTTTTTAGAATTAAGACTAAAATGCTGCTTGCATGATGCTGCAATGAACTCTTCTGTGAGCTCATATTTAGGCAACTAATAATTATAATTTAGCCATAGAGAGTGTTACACAAACCTATAATAGCTAACTTACATCTAGATTTAGAATGTGTTGAACTAATCTAACTACTCTACAGTGGTTCGCCTCTTTAATCTTCCTAATAATCCCTTACAATAGCCACTGTTATTATCTCCACTTCATAAGAGATGAAGTAACTTGCCCAGCTCATGTTTCTTAAACTCTGGTGGTTCAACTTCAGGCTCTCAAATCACATGCATACTCATATGTCAATAATGCTAGTTTTGACATTACACCTTATTCTTACCCTGAGGAAAATTATTTGTGATGTTATTTCATGTATTTTGGAAATACTCATTTGATTTACATCTTTCCATTGTATTGTTTTAGCTTGCGGTCTTTAGATATGAGCAGCAATGATATTCAACATCTACCAGGTCCTGCACACTGGAAATCTTTGAACTTAAGGGAACTCTTATTTAGCCATAATCAAATCAGCATCTTGGACTTGAGTGAAAAAGCATATTTATGGTCTAGAGTAGAGAAACTGCATCTTTCTCACAATAAACTGAAAGAGGTAAGATGTCACTTTTAAAATTATTGCCACTTAAAAAATATACTTTATGATTTGCATCATCACAAATTATCATTTTAAGTGATATTTAGCTTCTAAATACCAATTTCATGAAACTAGAAGCTTCCTGTTAACTGTAAATTCCTGTCAACTATAAGTTCAGATTTCCATTAAATTCAAAAATAAGAACAGCTACTAATGGTGTGTCACTTAATTTAATTTCGATTCTCACACTGACAATTTAAAAAAAATCTGCTTTTAAAAATACTTAAAAGTAGTAGCTGTAATATTTCCACTAAACAATAAAACAATATACAATACTTATCAGAACCTTTTAATCTGAAAGCTAAACAGCTAGATATAAATTTATCTACCCAACATTTGTACAAAGTAAAAATTATTAGAATATTCATTTCAAATTATGTGTGATGTTATCATATAACATATTATAGATTAACTCAAGTTACTCTTAACTGTTACTTAACTATGACAAAAAAACTTAGAATGCTTTACTAATATACAATTCTTTATAATACTAACTCATAAAGAGTGTTCTATGGAATAGTAGTTGATGTCATTTAATAAATTCAAAATAAGCATTGTAAATATCAATACTGTTCAATTTTTTTGGTTTTTAAATAAGTTGTAAGCCTACCCTATGGTAAATGGATATGGTAACACAGCGTAATTTCCTTAAAAAATACTTTTGTGCTATATTTTTAAAGGATTATATGAATTATACATAATTATAGATTAATGTTATGCTGTGTGTCGTTGTATCACTAAATCTCTGTCCAATCTGTTAGCAGACTCTTAGATGCTTCATTTTTCTCAAGTTGTTGCTGGCCTGTGTACTGTATTACTTGTTTTTCAGCTTTCTTTGGTACATTCTTAAATTTCTGCATTCCTGCACCATACTACCTATCACCCTAATGGATCAGTCTTTTGTGTTTTGCTCCATTCTCTCTGTTATAAATCTGAAATTGATAATCTATTTGTCTCAGAAAATATTATTTTCAAGTTTAGCGTATTGCCTACAAAACCAAAAGAATTAAGTGTCTGACACTGTGAGGTTCAGAAAAACTGTGCATATATTTTGCTACCTGATTTTTTGCCAGCAAATGAGTGTTTTCTATTATAAATACAGTATATATTGCTTAAAAATTTGGAACAGAAAAGAAATCACTCCAATTAGGATGCCGCCTAAAGTATAAGCATGTAGCTTTACTTTGAGAACACTAAATTGCATGCAGGTTTGTAGTGACTCTAGGTCTTCTTTCCTTTACTGAAGGAGCAGAATGAAGCCACAGATAATGGATTTGGATAACTAAATCCATTTTGTGGTAAGAACTTCCTTACTTTCAATGTCTTGAAGAGATGAAGTATGTTACCAAAGGAGATGGGGTTTTTTAAGATTACAGATGAGTGATATAGATTGTTTGGGAGTAAGTTTTTATATGTAAGTTTTCATGTTTTTAAACACATACTGACAACTTATGACAAACCTTTGGAAAGTTTTAGAACTCTGCTGAAAGATTGTGCAAGCTGCTGATGGAATCTGTGAGCCTTTCTTGTTTCTTATCATCTTGTTTTTTGGCAGAACACATTTCTTCCTTCCCACCAACAGCTTTTGCCCCTTTTTTTCCATTAAGATTCCTCCTGAGATTGGCTGTCTTGAAAATCTGACATCTCTGGATGTCAGTTACAACTTGGAACTAAGATCCTTTCCCAATGAAATGGGGAAATTAAGCAAAATATGGGATCTTCCTTTGGATGAACTGCGTCTTAACTTTGATTTTAAACATATAGGATGTAAAGCCAAAGACATCATAAGGTTAGATAATTTTTTTTCTATTTGTTTTTATTAAATTTATTTCAGATTTTCTACTTTCTGTGACTTTGATGGATGTACATTGTTACAATTTAGGGAAAAATGAATAGTAATATTTGACATTAATATGCTGTGTCATTTGCCTTTCATTTAATGAATGCGTTTCTGTGGTGCCACTGTAGAGATTTTTCATTCTTCTTAGCTAGGCTAATGTTGAGAGCAGCTTCTCCTCCTTCTGTTTCTTTTCACTGGAGTAGACTCTAAAAGAAAATAAGTATTGTGATTTGGTCTCTCGATTACACAATCTAAAGAAATACAGCACAGTTTAATAACTTCTCACACTGTATTTCATATAGCAACTAGGTAACATATGCCTCTTACATCTTAAAGCATTATCGTTACTGACATCATATGAAATTACTAACTTCTATTTTGCCCATTAGGATGAGTAATCTACTCACCTTGATCAGTTTTGAAAGCACCAAAACTTCTCAAGTATCACTGTTTCTGGTCTTTACACTCTAAGCACTTTAAATATCTTTGATAATAGATTTTATCCCCCATTTTATTCCCTTTCAGCACATTGGTCTTACTACTTTCTCATAAAATCCTTTGCTCCCTTTTCCACAGTTACTGTATGAACATTGCAGACCTCAGCTCTGTCATCACCTTTCAACTTGACTGTAATATCCACCAAGGCAGAGATCATAGCTGTGTTCAGTCACTATTCAAATCTTGGCACCCAACACAGTGCCTGGCATACAATTAGTAGTTGTTTAATTACCAGTGATTTATACTTACTCATTCTCTTCTGCCTAAAATCTCTTAAATTTGTATTTAACTTCATCTCTTTTTATGAGGAAGGATTTTGTTTTCTGAACTCCTACTGAGCTTGATTTCATTTTAAAGGAAAGAATTTGTTAACTTTTGTGCTAATTGTGACTACCCTTCATCCTACACAATTATTTTTCTCTCTTGAAACTGGAAAAGATGGTTATATAAAAATTGGTTCAATTCTTACTAAACATTTAGTAGAACTAGCTTTCAGTGTATTATACTGTATTATCAAAATATATATCTAAATACTTTTAAACATGTTTAACATTTTCAGAGAAGACAGGAAGACCTAGAGCAGGTTAGAAATTGTAGGCATCATTTGCTTTTTGAAGAAAGCCATTTTTCAAATAGTGGTGCATTCTTAAGAAATAAATGAATCAAGAAAAGTAATCCTTTTTGGTCATATCATCAGGAATGCTGGTGAGATTCTTATTAGTAATAGGAATGAGTTGGTCACTACTCCGATGTAGTGACTTATGATTTAGTCTTTTTCTCTAATTTGAGACTGTGGCAACATTTTAACATATTTCAAAGTGTATCTTTCTCTATCCATTATATTTTTGATAACACTTTAAATCTATTCGTTTAAAGGTAGTTTTTAAGCTACCTAAACACTTCTATTTAGTTCAGTTTTTGCATTAAGATCATTAGGAATGAAAGCTTGTTAACAGTTGCTGATAGTATAATAGTTTATATTTATTTATTTATGATGTAAGGTGATCTCACTATACATATATACTATTATATGCATATGTGATATATATGAATACATATCTATACATCATATATACCGTATATGTGTATATACACACATATATAATGTAACTAATATGACCTTATTATCAAGCTTTATTATAACAGTATACATATATGTATACCTTGTTTCTATGTCATATGGACTTTGTGAAATTTTATACTTTATAATTTATAGGGTTTTTCTTTTCTTCTTTTCTTTTCTTTTTGAGACTGAGTTTCACTGTTATTGCCCAGGCTGGAGTGCAATGGACTGATCTTGGCTCACTGCAACCTCCGCCTCTTGGCTTCAAGCGATTCTCCTGCCTCAGTCTCCCAAATAGCTGGAATTATAGGCGCCTGCCACCATGCCCAGCTAATTTTGTGTATTTTTAATAGAGATGGGGTTTCACTATGTTGGCCAGGCTGGTCTTGAACTCCTGACCTCGTGATCCACCCGTCTCAGCCTCCTAAAGTGCTGGGATGACAGGCATGAGCCACCACACCCGGCCTGTAATTTACAGGGCTTTTCATACTATTTAAAGAAATTCAAATATGTATACATGTATGTATGTATATGTGTGTATATATAGATGTATGTATATTGCATATCATATTCTAATTAGTATTGCAAATGTGTTTTGGCCTTTTGATTATTTCTGGTGATAGTGTAACATGTTTTCTTTGGTGATTTTACCAAACATTATCAACCACACTAAAATCTCTAGCAAAATATATGCATTAACAGTACTCTGAAAGACATGTACATTATTAGTTATATGAGCTATGCAATCTTTTGGATATTATAGTTTAGAATAGTGTGACATGCAAAAGAACTCACCTAAATCTTAAGTGTACTTTTCAACAGTTTATTATTTTATTTTTATATTTCAAATACTAGGTTTCTTCAACAGCGGTTAAAAAAGGCTGTGCCCTATAACCGAATGAAACTTATGATTGTTGGAAATACTGGGAGTGGTAAAACCACCTTATTGCAGCAATTAATGAAAACCAAGAAATCAGATCTTGGAATGCAAAGTGCCACAGTTGGCATAGATGTGAAAGACTGGCCTATCCAAATAAGAGGCAAAAGAAAGAGAGATCTCGTTCTGAATGTGTGGGATTTTGCAGGTATTTCTTTCTATAGAATTTTAAAATTCACTTTTACCATTTGTTTTGAACAGGGATTCAAAAACTGAGCTTTCTGTTCTAATATCCAGAAACCTGGTAGACTGTATGGAATTATTCCAAAGCCCTTTACGTCTCCTAATTTTACCCTTGCCTCCAGAATGGAGAGGAACATGGAAGGATATGTTGGTAACAATACGGTGCTAGGTATTTTGATCGGTTGGTGCCATATATGCTAAAAGTGGTCAATCCCTTGTAAAAACCCAGAATAGTTCTCTAAACATTATCTGTTGTTTTTCTCTTATTAGTATGCTAAATAATAAATAGTATTATTCCCCCCAGATATTTTTTTAAAAAGGGTTCTTGCCTGTTGTTTGAAAGATTTAAAAAATTTGTCTCTAATCTTTATTTAGGTCGTGAGGAATTCTATAGTACTCATCCTCATTTTATGACGCAGCGAGCATTGTACCTTGCTGTCTATGACCTCAGCAAAGGACAGGCTGAAGTTGATGCCATGAAGCCTTGGCTCTTCAATATAAAGGTGATTTATTCTGATCTTTTGAAAATAGAAAATAATGTGTGTGTGTGTGTGTGTGTACGTTAATTTATTTTGGGCAAACAGTTGCTTCAGTCTCTTTAAATACTTTCTTAAAAGAAGCACTAAAGTTTTGAGTTGGGAAACTTTCAGAGTAATTAAATCATAACATGAAAATGGTATGTTCCATATTGGTGAATGTTATTGGTAACCCAAAATTCTTTTATGCTGTAAAACTTGAAAATATATATGTTCAACTGTTTTTTTAATCATATTATTTCTTAAATGAAATCTAAATTTTTCTAATTTAAAAAAGCAATCTATATATATCATCAACTTCGTACTCAGGGTCCATTTAGTGTGAAATCCTTCAGATTGTATCCTTTTAATCTATTTAATCACATAATAATAAGTGGTCCCGGATTATTATGCTGTTATATCTGGAATCTCCCTTTTGTTGCTTTTGTATCTTTTCCTTTGTTGTCTTGTCAGCTATGCTTTCAAACACTATGGCTTTTAAGAATTGAGACTAAAATGCTGCTTGCATGATGCTGCAATGAGCTCTTCTGTGAGTAAAGTCCTTAAAAAGGCTTGTTTCAGGATATTTAACCATGTAATTTGGCTGCATACCTGCTTGTTTTGTAATTTGGGTGTTTTTAAATGTTTCTTTTATTAACTTTTTTACAGCTAGCCAACATGAGCAAATATTACAGTGGCAGTCATACTTGCTTGAATGGCTTTTATTCTTTCATTGTAGACTCCAAATTGAATGACATTAAAATGAATTTAGAAGATTAAATTCACAGATAAGGAGGAGAAAATATACATGATATGAGGTTAATTTGATATAATTTGTGGGTTTATGAAATGCTTATTTTATTTAGGAGTGGATAACTCATTTTAAGGCATGAAGATGGGAAAGGAAAACTATGCTACTACCATTATATAGGCTACCTAAAAGGGATAAAAATTGGATTAAGAAAGGCCTAAAAATGATTTTTTAAAATGTCTAGGTTACGTTGTTTTCTTAGGTTTAAGGAAATAAAAGGACAGTTGTTCTTTTCTTCTTCTGAAGTCTGTTAGTTTCTCTTTTCCACTCAAGTGAATGTCACGGAAAGCAAATATCAACAGGAATGTGAGCAGGCCCAATTTGAAAGCAAACACAAGAGGGTTTTGTGTCTTTCCCTCCAGGCTCGCGCTTCTTCTTCCCCTGTGATTCTCGTTGGCACACATTTGGATGTTTCTGATGAAAAGCAGCGCAAAGCCTGCATAAGTAAAATCACCAAGGAACTCCTGAATAAGCGAGGATTCCCTGCTATACGAGATTACCACTTTGTGAATGCCACCGAGGAATCTGATGCTTTGGCAAAACTTCGGAAAACCATCATAAACGAGAGCCTTAATTTCAAGGTAACATGGTAGGCTGGTAGAGAAATGTAATTTATTAATTCTCATGTTATGTAACTGCCTAGAAACGTCAGAAATTTTGAGAAGTGAACAACTCACTTAAAATTGTGGGGTTTCTTTCCCCATTGCTGTTAGCATTATTAAAGTCTTTTCCATTTTAAAATTATTTATACCAGACTTCATTTCTAATTCATAGAAATGGGAATAAAAAATAATTAGAGGACCCTGAGAGAAACTAAGAGAACATTTCTGGGATACTGAGAAAATGTTTCTGAGAGAGAATCTGAGAAAATGTTTTTGATGTCTTTTCTCACCCAACTTCTTGTAGTGGTGGTTCAGTCCAAGGGTAAAGGTGAATACTGAGGTCTTGGGATCATCTTTCTTCTATTATTCTTTGACTGTTATTTTTCCATTTCCTCCTTTCATTTGGAATTCCTGTTTTATGAACATCTTGATCCTTTGTGCCACTCCTTCATATATTTTGTCACGGTGATTCCCATTCCAAATTTTTTCCCC
Organism: Colobus angolensis palliatus; assembly: GCF_000951035.1. Lineage (NCBI taxonomy): Eukaryota > Metazoa > Chordata > Mammalia > Primates > Cercopithecidae > Colobus > Colobus angolensis. The sequence continues at coordinate 7,363,837 of NW_012114600.1, read as the reverse complement.
TCTGTATTGTGAGGCAGCTGTTTTATTTAGTCATGAAGACCACTGACTTGATTTTCAGCAGTGTCTCACTAATTATTTAGTTCATACAAAATGGGCTTTTTATTTTAGGAATTATGTTTTAAATGTTTAAAATTCTCTTCTGGTAAGCCAAATCTTTTTAAAGCATAAATAAATCAGTTATCAGAGAAAACACTCTTTTTTTTTTTTTGAGACGGAGTCTCGCTCTGTGGCCCAGGCTGGAGCGCAGTGGCCGGATCTCAGCTCACTGCAAGCTCCGCCTCCCGGGTTTACGCCATTCTCCTGCCCCAGCCTCCGGAGTAGCTGGGACTACAGGCGCTCGCCACCTCGCCTGGCTAGTTTTTTGTATTTTTTTAGTAGAGACGGGGTTTCACCGTGTTGGCCAGGATGGTCTCGATCTCCTGACCTCGTGATCCGCCCGTCTCGGCCTCCCAAAGTGCTGGGATTACAGGCTTGAGCGAGAGAACACTCTTTTTTAATACTTGCAGGAAAAAGAAATATTCACTGGGTTCTACAGGGAGTGTGGTGTAAACTGTACTGAAAAATACCCTTGATAGTTCCATATGACAAACATAATGATGAATTTCACTTAGTCCCTCTTGGCTTAGCTCATTAGCACTAATGATCAAGATCCTGGCTGATAAATAGAGTCCTATTTCGCCTGGGCAGTCCCAGCATAATTATTAATAGTGTCCCACTATATTCTCAAAAGCATTCCAATTTGGATGATAAATTATATGGTCACCTTGGTTATAACTCTGCGTTGGCCAGTTAGCTTACTTCTGTTCCTTTTATATAGATTATGTGTGCTTCTCTGCAAAACCTAATGAGCCCTTTGTAAAAGTGATGGCTTTTGCGGTGTCCAGGGAGAGAATTTGTATGTTCGTGTCCTTCAGCACACATTTATTATAGTTATTAAAAGGTTTTATTGATGATAGATGGTAATGTCATGTAAAAATGACATTATTTATTTGTAGATTTTCCTATTCTCTTCTTGGACATGTAATTAGAAAGTAATATGGCTTAAAGAAAAACAAATACACAAAATTTATTGATCCAGTTAATCTCTTAATCGAGGTTTTTTTTTTTTTCTGAGACTATACCCATACTTCAAAAACTTTGTTGTTACTGAGAATATTTTGATAGTTTCCCTTTTCATCATTGCTGTCAGAGAATGTATCATATCTTTAAAAAGACTTGTTGGAGGACGAGTTTGTTTTGAAAAGGCCTGAATTTAGTTGATGCAAAGTCACAGATAAGGTGGTTCATTAAGCTGTATTAATACTGCTTTTGTCTAATAGATATCATTACCAATAAATCAGACCAGTTTTCCTTTTGGGACTTGTAAATCGACTTTGAAGACAACTTTTTACAAGGAAGTAAAACAAATGCTTTGAGAAATACCAGTATTAGTGAAAGAAAAGTATATATTGCTAATGGACACAGCATTCTGGCATAATGGTTTGAAAACTCATTTGATTGCTTTGTAGAAGAGTGACTCTGCTTTGTAGAAGAGTGACTCTTTCAGAGGACCCAGGGCCTGTGGGCCTGCCAGAACTTGAAAATTCTTTCTTCCCTGAGGTGCTTCAACCTGAATTCAAAGAGCAGCTTTTAATCTATTAGAGATCTTTTTTTGTCCTCTCATTTATTTTTCATCTTTCCCTTTGATCTTAGCTCTTCTCTAATCTTTTTCTGTCTCAACCTTATTAACATGTGTCTGTGCAGACACTTTAAGTTTTATTTTTTTGACTCAGCTTGTCAGTGAACTGATAATCATGCTGAAAGGAGAAGCAGGACAATACAGAGTTCAATGCCGACAATACTCCTTTTAATCTTGTTCAGCCCATTAGCAGAGCAGGCATCCCTTTAGGCTTTGAGACCTAGTCCCCTAAAACTCATCCCGTTTCTACTTGATTTGCTTTCTTTGAGAACTCTTGTTTACTTTTGTATGGAGGTTTCCCTCCTTGGATTAAAACATAAACCTCAATCTGAAGTTCCATTTCATCTTAGTTTATGAACGACTCTGAGAGGGAACATGAAAAGTGGAGATTAGCGAAATTATCTCCAATTGTCTGGGTCAAAAGATACACGAAAACAGTCTCTTGAGTAACCATTCGCAGGTAAATACAGAAGTAATGGTTATGGTTGTCTCCTTAAGGTTTTAGTCACAAATGAAAAAGACCAAGTTAATTTTTTGTCTATGTATGCTGAATTTCTATTTGTAGTAAGTGTAAGAATTTAAGCAGAAATTCTGCTTATTTTCAGGTGAAAAGAATATGTAAGTTCCATAGGTCCAGAAATAGGGAGAGTTTGCCATCTGGTGGTTTTTAAAGGCATTGCAGATATTATTAAGAGTTGCCTTTCTATTTAAAATTATATTTTAAAAAATGTTTGGAAGATACTTTTATTATAGAAACTATTCTCTTAAGCCCATTCTTTAAAAAATCTTTTTTTATGTATTTCTCATTTTGTAGACAGTGATTAGATTCTAAAAGCAACAGAACAATGATCATCCTCTCCTAGCAGAATCACTGGTGTTTAGATGATTCTCATTTTCCCAAATTCAAGGTTCCATGAAAAACACAGCTTGAGTGGGATTTTATGTCTCCAGGTTTCACTGTTGATATATACATCCCATCAATGTAACATTTTACAAATAACAAGCACAAAATTTAATGTTTTACCTTGAATATTTAAAATGTAATATCCAAAAGCTCTTGTAATTTGTACTGATATCTTATGCTAGCGTGTCTGTTTCACATTAAGTTTAATGTCTTAAGATGTAAAAAGTCTTTCTTATGGTTAGTGATTTATCTTGTTTTTTGCCATGGAATTTCTGGATAGTGAGATAAACATTTCCATACTATTTTATTTGGTATTTCCTAATTTGTCTCTGGATCAACAGTTTTCCTATTTTGATTTCATTGTACTTACTCCTTACAATCTAAAGAGCTTTTTATTATATTTTGATTTGATTTAAAAATGTACTTCTGAATAACATATCTGTTTCTGTAAAAACTGTTAGCGCTGAATTTGCCAACCATTTGACAAATACATGAATAAAATAGATTTTTACGGCTTCTCATTTGTAATTTCATAGATCCGAGATCAGCCTGTTGTTGGACAGCTGATTCCAGACTGCTATGTAGAACTTGAGAAAATCATTTTATCGGAGCGTAAAAATGTGCCAGTTGAATTTCCTGTAATTGACCAGAAACGATTATTACAACTAGTGAGAGAAAATCAGTTGCAGTTAGATGAAAATGAGCTTCCTCACGCAGTTCACTTTCTAAATGAATCAGGTTTGTGTGTTTCTTTCCTTATTTTCAAAGCTCAGCTGTAATAACTTATAAAAGTGTTTCTGAATCTTGTATAGAATTTATATTAAAAGATGAGAGAATATCCATACAGTTCTTTGATAGGCCACTGATTTTTTTCTTTTTGGAGGATCATCATGTGTGTGGATGACAAATCATGTATCGTGTTGTAAGAAAACAAATTCAGAAATCACCTAGGAGTAAAGTAGTGGAAAGATTCCCTGAGTGGGAGTTAAAATATTTGGGTTCTAGAACTTACTGGTACTATTCAGGAGCTGTGGAACCCAGAGCACAGCCATATCCTTCCATAATGTCAAATGAGTTTAGTGCATGTGAAACTTATTTTTATATTGCAAAGGGGAATTATTGTTGGAATGGTCTAACTGGGACGCTTTGAGAATCAATGGCTCCCTGAGATGATGCAGCTGCTGAATGGAAGATCTAGCTCTCTTCCATCAAATATTGATCTCAAAGATGAAAATTCTCAAACCAACTTCAGTGCTGATTGTGTATTTGATCATATTACTTTGCCAGAAATGTGTGAGTTGTTTGATAGTACTAGAGTAAGTGACTGGGAAACTGCTTTTGATCCCTAGATTCTGTTGTGTAAAACATAGCTTCCCATGGTTTATGATCTGTTCCTTTTCCCCATTGTTCTTAAGGTATGCCGAAATATGCTGTGTTTCTTATCTGTATTTGAAAATAAAACATGTCTTTGTAGTGTTTATTCAGCAAGCAAAACAGAAAATTATGAATTTCTATGTATGCATGAAATATGCTTTGTAATGCATGTCAGTGTCTTAAATATGTTTATATATGATTGTTTTATGTAGTTTAAAAATACTCTATTGGGACTTTAGACCATACGATGCACAGCTTCTAGTTCCAGCTCTGCCACTAGGTATGCTGAAATTTATTTACCTGTAAAATGAGGAAGTTGGACTAGATTCTTTCTAAAGCCCCTTGATATTTGTTCTACATTCCATGTTTCACTGTTTGATGAATTTTTACTACAGGAGTCCTTCTTCATTTTCAAGACCCAGCACTGCAGTTAAGTGACCTGTATTTTGTGGAACCCAAATGGCTTTGTAAAATCATGGCGCAGGTTGGTGTCTTTTATTTTTGTGGCACGGGGGTTATGGTCAAAGAACAGATGGTGCCCAGAGCATTGAGCATTTTAGAGTTTGGGTTTAGTTAAGGCAAAAACTTTTGTGAATTTAGAAGACTGTGGAACATTTCACATAGAAGACTACTTGAAGAGCTTCATGGAAGAAGGAAAGATGTCTTGAGTTCACTTCCATGACTTGGTTTTCAAGCCACATACAGATGTTTGTATCACTCTGTCCCATGCTGCTTTACTAGATCCTGATGAGGTTATTGGTTTGGTTACTGAAATAGTCAGTTGAACCAAGGCTTTATGGAAATCCTTGGGGTAAACACATAGAAGAAAATTGGGGTGCTGAGCCTGTGAAACCTTTGTCTAGATAACATGGAGGGGAATTTTGACTTAAGTGAAATGATCTGAACTTTACATGCTTACGATTTTGAAAACTTCGGATGGCGTTGGTTATAGCTGTTTTTTTCTTATATTTCACATGGAAAATGGTTTTTTCTCCGAATGATAATCCATTACCAGTGAGTTTAATTAGTTACAATAAACCATCTCTGTAGCTTTGACATAAAAGACCATTTGAGCAAAGCATACTACCTCAGGGCTTTTCAACGCCAGCATGATGACATTTTGGGCCAGATAATTCTTTGTTGCACATTGTAGCATGTTGGCAGCATTTTTGGCCTTTATATTCTAGATGTAAGTAATATCCTCTAGCTGTGACAAGCAAAAATGTATCCAGACATTGCTAAATATTGCTTGGAGAATGTGAAAATGACCCTAGTTGAGAAACATTTAGCTTCTGATTTGTTGATGAGTGAAATTTATAGTTTTGCATGTGGCTGCCCGAGTCCCTAAAATTATTATATATTTTTATATTACAAATATCTCTTCCAATTAAACCATAAAGGTAATTAAATTCACTCAGACAGTCTTGAATAATTGTTCCTAAATTCCATCTAAGGAAAAAAAGGAAGCTATTGTGAAGAGAGAACTCAGTCGAGGCTAAATCCAGTACCATGAACTTGAGAGCATATTGAAACATTGCAGTCAGTGATTGTTTGCAGTGTGCTAGTTACTGCTATTTTGGTAGGTATTTTTAAATTAGACTTTCAACCTTCTGCACATATGTCATGGATCGTGTGATTTTACTCAATTATTAAACGATAATGGAGACAGTAATGTGACCCAGAGCACTTACTCAAGCATCACCTTGACCAATGCTTCAGTCTCTTGTAATTAATTATTAGTTCTGTGAAATTTCTTAATGCATTAAGCCTTTGTTTACTTATTTTTTAAATAAGGAAAATAACAGTTGTCTTCTATATTGCCTCCCTAGTTCAGCGTAAGTGAGGGGTAAATGTTAGCTAATTTTATACTGGATCTATTTGGCAATTTAAAGAATGTTAATTAGGAAATTTTTAAAAATTCAGAACTATAAAGAGGTACGTAGTTTTGGAAAGTGTGTCATTTATGGGCACAAATAAAAAAGATGTGTAGGTAGCTGCATCCTGTACAGCAAAGGAAGTTTTAAATATATCCAGCAATTTTGTTGTCCTAGTTGGCGCATGGTAGCTATCAGGAGGTAACTCAACTCCGTATAGTCAAGGAAACGCCATAGTTGCTCCCTAAAGTGATGTGTTTCCATGTCACTATGGAACACTTGAAATCACACACATGTGAACATTAGGGTGGGCATATCTTGTACAGTAGAATAAGGAAGAAGTTTGCATCAGAATCCCCCTTTTAAGCAGATTTTCACTGTGACTGCAATAAAATTCCTAAAGATTTTGTGGAGTAATTAAGTTGAAAATCCATGAAAGTTCTTCTCATTAGCATAGTTATAAATATGATAACTTAAGTAAAAATTAAGTTAATTTGAGCCACTCAAAGTTACTTTCAAAGACAGATTTAAAATGTCAATAAAATGATAATTTAAATTTCTTATTAACCTAAAAAAGAAGTACTATCATTTTTATTTATGCAAATAAATTGAAATATAATGTCATTTTCTCACTAAGGTTTAAAGGAAATGAAAGCTCTTAAATAATGAAGTGAAACCAAGAGCAACTTGTCTGACAGCTATTAGCAAAAATAAATAAGAGTATTCACCTTCATGAATCAAGGCAAGGGCATGAATAATTTCATGGTGCAGAAGCTCTAATGAGCCCACCAACTCTATGTGCCCCGAGCTGTAAGGTCACTAAACTTATTTTTAAAAGGTACCATTAAGGCAGGGAGAAGCTTACAAGACTCATTTAACTGTATGATAAAAGAGATATGAAAGAGACCTATTGAATTCATCAGGTGGAACATTAAAAAGCTTATATGGCAATTTAACCTTGATAAAAATACATGGGAGAAATACAAAGGAATTTGGAAAATTCTCTGTCCTTGAATAAGGCATCAGTTAGCTATTCAGGTTGTTAAGTTGAAGGAATGTTAGGAGCTCTTTTAAAGATGATGAAGTCAAGATAATGTTGCAGATTTTATTCTTACGTAACAAACCCCCTCAAAACTTGGAGGCTTAAAATGTGAACAATTTATCATCTCTCATTCTTCTGTGGCTTGACTGGGCTCAGCTGCGTGGTTCTGCTCCACATCGTATTGGCAAGGGTCATTCACTTGGCTTCATTTATTAAACTGAGCTGGAAAGTGCGAGAAAGGTACGTGCACGTTTTTGGAGTATTGGTGCTTCTCCATGTGGCCTATCATATGGCTAGGTTGGGCTTCCTCGTGGCGTGGTGATTACAGAGTAATTGGACATCTTTCATGGTGGCTGGTTACCAAGAGAAATGAAGCAGAATTTTTCTGTCCTCTTAAAGGCTAGGCCGAGGACTAGCAAAAATATTAATTCTGCTACATTCTAGTAACCAGAGTAACCACAAACCTACCTCAGAATAAAGGGGAAGGGAAATAGACTCCATATGGATAGCACCTGTGTATAGGGATAGAAATGATGTGTCCATCTTTGGAAACTTCTGCTGTAAATAATGGTAGCATGCTATAGATCCACTAGGAAAATCAAGCACAAACTCTTAAAAAAATAAATGTATCTTAGTAAAATAAATTAGAATAACTAGATAATAATGGCTAATACCCATGAGGTTAATATGTGCTTTTCAAAGATTATCTCATGTAATTCTCACAGCAACCCTTCCAAATGATATTTTATTAACCCCTGTGATACAGATGAAGAAACTGATTGACAGAGAGGTTGAATAATTTACCCAATGGTACACATTCAGGAAAAGGTAGAGTTAGAATTTCAAACCAAGTTGTTTGACTCCAGGGCCTATGAGTTACGTTCATAGGGCTAATATTCAAATGAGAGAAAAGAAGTAATAAATAAACATATAATATGTTGAGTGGGTGCTACGAAGAAAATATGAAGTATAGTTGGAGATGAGTTGTCAAAAAAAGGTCTTAGCACTTAAAAAACACTAAAAGAGCAAACAATTCTCTTTACCACCTGAATTGTAACAGCAATCTGGAATTGCTATAAAGTACACAACATGGGAGAAGTCTTAAACAACAGTTGTTATTATTTATAGGCCCATTGCACACTGTCATTAAATACCAATATGTACAATCAATCATGCATTCATTGATTCAATAAATACTGTGCAAACAAAATAGAAATATAGAGATGGGTAAGACAAGTCCTTGGGCCTAAGGACTTTATAACCTGGTATTTCACTCAACTACATTATAGCATAAATAATATTTGCTTCTGTTAAAGTATTCCTTGAACATTATAGATCTACCAAAGAAAATTAAATACAAACCTCTTTTTTTTTTATTATACTTTAAGATCTAGGGTACATGTGCATAATGTGCAGGTTTGTTACATATGTATACTTGTGCCATGTTGGTGTGCTGCACCCATCAACTCGTCAGCACCCATCAATTCATCATTTATGTCATTTTTACTTCCCAAAGCAATCCCTCTCCCCTCCCCCCTCCCCATGATAGGCCCCAGTGTGTGATGTTCCCCTTCCCGAGTCCAAATGATCTCATTGTTCAGTTCCCACCTATGAGTGAGAACATGCGGTGACAAACCTCTTTTTAAAGTGAATTTGTAAAGCAAAATAAATTGGAATGTATAGATAAATATGCTAAAATTTGTCATATGTACTTTGCGTGCTTTGCATGTGTTATTTCATTCTCAGGGCAATCTAAGACGATCACTTTTACTATCTCATTTTACAGAGAAGAAAGCTGTGCATTAAAGAAATCAAATACCTTTCCCAGGGTGACACAGCTAGTAACAGAGCCTGGATTTGAATCTGGATTCTGAGTTTTAACTGCCATGACAATGATCAAAGCTCAAAGTATGATCTCTGTGTTAGAATCATCAGGGTTGCTCGCTAAAAAAGCCGATTCTCAAACCTCATCCCAGACCTACTGACCCAGACACTGCAAGTAGAATCTATCAAAATGCAGTAGTTACTTTGAGAATCATGAAACTCTACTACACCATCTGTCTTCCTATTCATGGAAACCCTCTCCTAATATATAAATGTGAAGTAATATTTCTATTTCAAACCTGTATTGATAATTGTCTGGAAGATCATTTTCCTGGGAATATATTATTGATGAGACTGCAAAACAGAAGTGAAGTATTGGATTGATCTTTTCACTGAAGCTAGGGAAATACTGATGTTCATTGGTTCCAGAGAAGTTCAATGATTTCCGATCTGAATTAACTCCCTTAATTTAACAATTTTTTTTTTTGAGAGTGAATGCCCCTCTGGGCTTCTAGGCCACATAGTTGCTAGAAAAATTAGGTACTTTGTTGCACTTGAAAACATTAAAATCTTTCTGACTACTTTCACTGAGCAAAGAGACCTAAAATGCTTTAAATTTGCAACATTTCAGAAAACAAATTCTAGTGATTATTTATGACTCAATCTTTCAGATTTTGACAGTGAAAGTGGAAGGTTGTCCAAAACACCCTAAGGGAATTATTTCACGTAGAGATGTGGAAAAATTTCTTTCGAAGAAAAGGAGATTTCCAAAGAACTACATGTCACAGTACTTTAAGCTCCTAGAAAAATTCCAGATTGCTTTGCCAATAGGAGAAGAATATTTGCTGGTTCCAAGCAGGTAAAGAAAACCTTAAAAAATAATTGCTACATGGAAATTCACTATCTATTCTTTTAATTGTCAAAGTAACTGTAGTCTATAATAGATGTATTAAATAAATAAATAAATATATTTTGCTTCTAGTGTAAACTTCCTGCTGACATACTTATTTTGGAATGAAACATTGCATCTGACACTTTAAAGATATAGTAAAACTTATTTTATATATATAGTTACTAGTTGGCTTATCACTGTTTAAATTATTTAAGAAAAGTAAATAGTGGAGAGAAATGTGTGTGTATGTGTGGGTGTGTGCATCCCTGTTTGTGTATGTGTGTGTTCTTAAACAACACTGAGAGAGTTTATTAAGCAAGTTCTGAGAAGATAGTGAGTTTTCAACAGAATTTTAAAAGCATTTATGGCATCACAGTGGATGCCTAAGTTTTAGCCTATACTATCGCTGTCCTACTCCTTTATAAGCAAGTGGGAAATGTTGTAAAGTAATATGATGTTGAAATGTGCAAATTACATTGATTGATGGATGCAGCCAATTGTAAAAATAAATATACACCTTTTTTCTAGGACATGTATTTTTCAGGATTTATGTAAAATTACATTTGTCTATGCATAACTAATTATAATAATTTATGTATTAGTGCACAGGGATTACCAAAAATATTTCATGCATCTACATCTGAGCATGCATTTGAATTGATTAATGACCTCTGAATTTTTGGTGCAGGAAAAACATATAGTGAAACAATGTTACAAAAAGGCCACAGTTGCTTGGAATGGTTACCTTCGTTGATTTTTAAGCAGTAAAATCATTTGGTCAACATTTTTGGGTATTCTGTGAGGCTGTATAACCATAGTGTCCTTTTTCCTTTAGTTTGTCTGACCACAGGCCTGTGATAGAGCTTCCCCATTGTGAGAACTCTGAAATTATCATCCGACTATATGAAATGCCTTATTTCCCAATGGGATTTTGGTCGAGGTTAATCAATCGATTACTTGAGATTTCACCTTACATGCTTTCAGGGAGAGGTGAGTATTTAATGAAGACTTAATATTTAGAGAAATTAGGGAAATGGCATATGAAAAGTAATATGCCATTTTCTCAGAGTTTACTTGTTTGGAAGGCAGCTGAAGAATTAGAAAATACGCTCATAAAACCTTGGAGTAGGCAATGTAAAGATACACAAGCACATATAACCTCGTCCAATTTGTCAGGAAGAAAACTCCTTAGGTGCTCACTCAGCTCTTGGCCGTGATTACATTGTAGGGACTGTGATTATCTCTTTTCTGTTGCACAGCCACTAAGCCATTTACAAAAAAAAGAGCAAATCTGGTGTTTGTAATGCTAACTCTTTCCTCTAAAATAAATAGAGACATTTTGGTACTCCAAAGGGAAAATACCATTTTGGGGATTAAAATTCGCTTTACACAGGTGTTACAGGTTTCCAAAATAAACTTTACTTTGATTGGAATTAATCAACATATAGGTAGTTACATTGCATTAAAAAGTTCAGAAAGTTTTGGGTTTAGCACAATCAATTTCTTTTTGAAAATTATGAGGACTGATTTATGATTCTCTTTCTTCATCGGTTAAGCCTATTAAACTGCTTAACAGCATCAACCTGAAATGGGTCTTAATCTACAGGGGATTTAGCTCGTTTTATTGTAAAGTTATGGATAAAATGTTTAATAGATATGGATGAGGACTCATACCATTAACAACCCAATACTTTCTTTCAAAATGAATAGATCTGTATTACGATCACTTGTGGTGTGTGCAGTAGATTTTTTCTCTTTAATTTAGGAAGTAGTTAATAAACCGCTCCATTTGGATCCATTTACATTTCTTTTAGAACGAGCACTTCGCCCAAACAGAATGTATTGGCGACAAGGCATCTACTTAAATTGGTCTCCTGAAGCTTATTGTCTGGTAGGATCTGAAGTCTTAGACAATCACCCAGAGAGTTTCTTAAAAATTACAGTTCCTTCTTGTAGAAAAGGTAAGGAAGTCAATTTAAGTGCTTCAATTGTAACACTAAAGAAATCTAAACTTAAAAAAAATATATATATAAACAAAAAACCTTTATCTTAAAGCTTTGTGACAGTATGAGGTTTAGACAAGACGTTGAGCTCTGTTTTCAATCATGTAGGCTGTATTCTTTTGGGCCAAGTTGTGGACCACATTGATTCTCTCATGGAGGAATGGTTTCCTGGGTTGCTGGAGATTGATATTTGTGGTGAAGGAGAAACTCTGTTGAAGAAATGGGCATTATATAGTTTTAATGATGGTGAAGAGCATCAAAAAATCTTACTTGATGACTTGATGAAGAAAGCAGAGGAAGGTATGTTTTGAAACAACTTACAAATGCGTTTAAGTGATCCTTCAATACTTACAAAATGATTTTTATTAAATGTAAATATTCTTATTCATAAGGGATGAGTTGAAAAATAGTATATTCAGTTATAGGGACTGTTCAGAAAACTGGATTATATTTATTACCAATAAAATCTTGTATCCTAGATTCAGAAAATGTTGATTTGAGGGTTTGAATGCTGGCTCACTGAGCAACATATCCTCATCTGTGAAACAGGAATACCAACCACATCTATCTCATAGAATTGTTATAAAGATTCAAATGGACAATACACGGATGTAATTGACCAACAAGTCTGCCATATAATAACAGCTTCAGCTTCATGAATGTGGCAAAGGCAGAGAATAGATAACTTTCTAGTCAGATGTCTGGTAGTCTGCAGCAGTTCAGAATTCTACAAGTGAACGTAGGAATAAGTTTTTGAAATTCCAAGTAGATAGATAATTAAGTGAATCTTTAAAATGTTCTCAAATTTTCTAGAGAAATCTAGGATTGGTTAGAAAGGGAGGGGTTAGAAATTATAGAAAATATTCCATTATTTTTTCATATCAAAACCACAGATTTATGTATCTCCTTAAATGTTGTTTTTATATAAAAAGTGTTTTATTACTTTTCAGGAGATCTCTTAGTACATCCAGATCAACCAAGGCTCACTATTCCAATATCTCAGATTGCCCCTGACTTGATTTTGGCTGACCTGCCTAGAAATATTATGTTGAATAATGATGAGCTGGAATTTGAACAAGCTCCAGAGTTTCTCCTAGGTAATTCTTTTTGTTAATTTGAGAATAAAAATTAGGATGTATTTTTCTCCTTATAATTTAGAAAATAGATCTCATAATTATATTGTCATAGATGTTTACTGTCTTCATATATTTGTTATAATGTTTTTTATTTGGAATGATATATTTTAAAGGAATATCATGTTACAGATCTGGAATTTGCTTTGCACATAATCATGTAGACTAGGATCAAGATGAGGATGAGATTATTGTGGAAGCACAAATATTTATGAAATGTATCTTTGTATTTGCCTTAATTGCCAGGGATATGGGAGGCAAATAAGAAAGTTTTCAGGTGAGTTAAGTGAAGCAGCCATATTTTGTATTTAAAATGACAGAATAGGTAAGGGAAGCACACCTCAGTGTAGTCATAGCAGGGGTTTTATGACTGAGTGTGACAATGCTGAATTCTCATAGAAATATTCATAAAAAGCCTTGAAATTAAAAAGTCAGGAGTGTCACATGGTGATATACTCAAATTCTTTTTTTTTTTGGTATGCTGAACAATTTACATTTGTTGGTTCCATGAATTCAATCTGTTATTTTCAATAGAGTATGATGGAAATCATTGAATTCATGTAGCATGTTTAGGTGTTCATTGAGAAAAGGTGAAGTATGGTAACCATGTTCCAATATTCTCGTTTGTATCTTGACTTCCTGGACCTGTCCTATCATTGTACATGGATTTTTAGGCCTAAAAGATGTTTTTAAAAAATGCTCATACACTTCAGAAGATGAAAAATGTATGCATTATAACTACTTTGGGAAAGAAGCAGTCAACATAAGATATGTCACTGTATGTCATTCCGTAGATTACATGTGTGGCTTCTCATGTCTCTCAGAATAAAAGCTAATGTCTTTACAAGGCCTGTGATGCCATGATCTATCTGACTCCTTGGTTATTGTTTTTTTTTTAATATATTTTATACAAATTTATTTTTTTAATTGACAAGTAAAAATTGTATATATTTATAGTATACAACATGATGTTTTGATATATGTATATGTTGTGGAATGGAGAAGTTTAGCTATTTAACATATACATTATCTCAAATACATATTTTTGTGGTGAGAAGTTTTAAAATCTACTCTAATAGCAATTTACAAGTATGTTATTATTAACAGTAGGCTGACGTACTCAAGTTTTAAACATTCCAGAGTCATTGAGACAACTACGAAATGCATTAGACTGATTTAATGTAAAACATTTAAAGACAATTTTGACCTTACTTTGTTTAGTTTTTGTTGTTGTTGTGTGTATAAATTTAATTTTAATCAAATTACCCCAGAGATAATGCCTAAAATCTGTCAGTCAGGACATAATATTCTTAGCAAAAAATTGTCCAAAATTTGGGACATGATATTTAAAGCTAAATAAACACCTTTATACCTTTCATATTGGCATTCATTGGGAAGTTTAGGATGAATTTAAATGCTTTGGAACTGAGGAAGTTAATGTATTAGTAATAGAGGATTAACACAAAATGCTGAATTGTCAATGCTGAATCCTACATTTTAATCAACTCCAAACTTCAAGGTATACAGGAAAGTACCAGACATAGTGCATCCTTCCTCTGAAGAAATCCCAAACTGTCAGACGCAGATCCCTAAAATATTTGTTTTTCCTGCATTAAAATGTGTTTCAGATGAATGGACACGTTTTGAGTAGTGTATGTGGAAACATCATTTACAAAGTCTGTTTAGTTGACCGGGCATAGTAGCTCACTCCCGTAGTCCCAGCACTTTGGGAGACCAAGAGGGGTGGATCATGAAGTCAGGAGTTCAAGACCAACCTGACCAAGATGGTGAAACCTCGTCTCTACTAAAAATACAAAAAAAATTAGGCGGGTGTGGTGGCGGGTGCCTGTACTCTCAGCTACTCGGGAGGCTGAGGCAGAGAATTGCTTGAACCTGGGAGGTGAAGGTTGCAGTGAGCCGAGATTGTGCCACTGCACTCCAGCCTAGGTGACAGAGTGAGACTCTATCTCAAAAAACAAAAACAAAACAGAACAAACAAGTCTGTTTAGTTACACAGATAAGAAGATGTTTGTGATTACTCTCCCTTCTCCAGACCTATGTCCCATAAATCCATAAATCCCACGTTCATTTACAGAAAGCAGTCTAGATAGGAGTTTCTCAGTCTTTGAGCTGTTGCCATTTTTGGCTGGGATGACTGTTACCGAGGTGCATCGTAGGATGTTTGGCAGCATCTCTGGCCTCCACCCACTAGATGTCAGTAGTATCTCCCCTTCTTCCCTCAGGTGTGACAATCAAAATGTCTCCGGATGTTGCCAAAGATAAGGGGTGGGGTTGAGTACCGGTGATTTAACAAATTAGGTGCATCCTTCTAAAAACATTTTACAGGTAGGAGACTCCAGCATCTTTATATTAGAGTAATCTGGAGAAGGTCGTGCCTCTCTCCATTTTCCCTCTTCCCGTTTTTATTGCAGGGCAGCAGTGCATTCAGGCTTTTTGAAAACTCTCTTTTTCCCAGATAGCAGTAACTATTATGCAGTGACTAATACGACCCACCTTAATAGATATGAATAGACTTGTTTTGTGAATATATTTTAAAATATAAATGTATGGGATTTTGTTCATGCATCTAGGAAGCTACAAGGTACATTTCCTCTTTGTGGAGCTATTTATTTTTCTGGAGAGCCAAGACAGGTTCTTCCACTTCCGTGGTGTGATTTGAGGGATTAGGAAAATTTCCTTGCCTTCAGTTTTCCTTCCAACCTGGATATCACAAATGCACAATAGTAGTCCTTAACTTTATTTTTGTTCTCAGTCACCTGAAAGGCATTACAATCCATACTCCATATTAATGCAGCAGTGATTCTCAAATAGAGAAGGGCTTTAAAAATTAGAAATCCCTACTCCATCTTGAAATTTTGATGTATCTCCCTAGAGTATGTTACTTCTCTATGCTCCATTACAATTTCTCTTTATTGTTGATAGCTGTCCAGATTGAGGGGAAAGAGAGCAAGATGCATCTATTGTATGTTTCCATCTCTCCGAACCGTTCTCTCCCTTTCCCCTCTACTTGCTTTCTTTCTCTTTTCCCTCTTCTGTTTACCCGATTCTATTTCTGATTCCAATATATAACAATTTCCCCTGAAACTCTCTCAATACCAACAATCCTAACTAATGGTTTTTGAAAGTCAAATATTTATTAAGTACTGGAGGGATAGAATGAGAGAATACCAAGACTGATAAGATGCAAATAATACTTTTAACATATTTACAATCTAGTAGAAATACAAGACATGCTCAAATGAGTTAATTATTTTAATATACTCTGTCTCTGAGCATAAAATATAATTATATATGCTCATTATAGATGTATAAAAAATAAACAAATAGGTAGAAGCTTTCCATAGATGTGTAATTTCACCACTTGGAAATTACAGGTTGTTATATTTCCTTATAGACTGTTTTGCGTGTATTCACTTATATCCATCAAGTGACTACATTTCAAGACACTATATGAGAACCATAAATATTGTATAAACAGGATTTGCTGAATGTCGTTGGAGAGTAACAGTCCATGGGGCTGATTGTGGTCAGTTTCTGAGGCAGGCCTCTATTTCTTGGTATGTATTCGTCCCTATAGGCTTGATAAACTCCCTGGAGGTGGTGATGATGGAGTAGCAGAGCTCATCAAGGGTATGGAGGCTTGAAGGTACAAAGCATGCTCAGGAAATTTTGGCTATTCCGGTTTGTCTAGAGCACTTGTTCTCAACCTTATCTGCTTGTTACTAATTCTACTAAATATAGAATTAAAAGAAGAAAAAATCTGATGACTATTTTCTCTTGGGACTAATTAGATCAAAATCTTTAAACCTAGACATTAGTGTTTTAAAAAGTTCCTCAGATGTATTGTTCAGCCAGGACTGGGGCAGGGAAAGCTACTGAACTCGAGCCTTGAGAATGAGAAGAACAAGAAGAGAACTTTAAAAGGATTTAGGGGCCACAATATGACTGTGGAGCTGAATTTAGATTTAGTTTCATAGGCAACATGGAATAACTTGTGTTTGAGCAGGAGAGTGACACAATCAAAGTAGAATGATAGGAAAATTAATTTTGCAAGAGAGAGAGAATGAGTTGGAAGTAAGGAACTCAGGAGGCCTCTTGGGACTCAGCAGAAGGCTCTGAGGCCACCATATGGGTGTGGTGATAGTGGAAATGGAGAGGAAGGGAATGTGAATGAGGCTACACAGTGAACTGCCAGTGTTAGCTGTGGGGTTAGACCAGAGCAAGAGTTAAAATGGTTTGTCAATTTTAACTCCAGAAAGACCTCAAAAAGAGCTTTTGTCTTGTTATCATCAGCTATATGGAAGGTAGAATAAAAACTGGTTAGGAGAAAAGATAATAAATGTGGCTTTTGATAGGCTGTGTTTGAGTTGGAAGGGCATACCAGTGAAATATCCAACACAAAGTTAGAAGTGTAGAAGAGCACTTAGGAGGTGGCTATAAGTGAAAATGTGAAAATTATCTACGTTAGAGGGATAGATGAAGTCACAGAAGTGGATGACATAATTGAGCAGGTTATATGTAGAGGAAAGATGAGAAGGTTGAGGACAAAATCTTTAGATGTATCTTTCTTGGAGTAGAAGGAAGAGGAAATGTTAAAGGAGATTTGATTCAATGAAACAAGTAGATCAGATTTCTATTCAAATATACAACAGATATAATTAAAACAGATATAATTTATTTAGTTTTTTTTTGCTTGGACAGATTAAGTGCTTTGTATTTTCTTTTCAACAGGTGATGGCAGTTTTGGATCAGTTTATCGAGCAGCCTATGAAGGAGAAGAAGTGGCTGTGAAGATTTTTAATAAACACACATCACTTAGGCTGTTAAGACAAGTAAGAAATTCAGTAATATAATTATATTAAATTACACATTATTAATCTGCTGAAACACTTATTTTGTGTACAGTTGTGAAAATGCAAAATAATGACCACATTTCTACTTGAGTTTAATTATGCAATTCTAGTT
Organism: Colobus angolensis palliatus; assembly: GCF_000951035.1. Taxonomy (NCBI): domain Eukaryota; kingdom Metazoa; phylum Chordata; class Mammalia; order Primates; family Cercopithecidae; genus Colobus; species Colobus angolensis. The sequence goes on along the minus strand of NW_012114600.1, from coordinate 7,346,127 downwards.
TGTCTTTTCTTTGCAGAATAGAAAGTTTTGTGTTATTTCTCCTGTTGAGAAACAAAGCACTGTATTCTGAGAATCCTTACAATTGTGATACATAGTATGTTGTAAAAACTTTTGTAAGACTCACTTACCCTCCTCTTTTTACTTTAGAACCTCACTGAACCAAATGTGCTCCATGGATAAGTAGCCAGGCATTATCCGGGAGATTGTTAGAAATGTAGAAACTTGGGACTTTTCAGCGCCATGTTTTTGTCCCCAGTGCTCCACAGTAGTCAGACTCCTAGCTGCCTCCACTTGCTTCCAGACCTTGAAGCCTAGCAAGCTCCTGACTTCACCTTCTGTTTTCTTCAGAGTGTTTATCTTTTACATTTCTGGTCCAGGGAGAGAATGATTTTTATTTTTATTGAACATGACTTCTGTGTGTTCAGAGTGAAAGAAGAAGTTTAATGCATGACCTCACATTGCTAATTTGATTGAAGGTGAGAAATCTTAAACCAAAACTCTAACTGGTAAGCTTGCACCTTTCTTTTCTGGATTTATCCACTTCAGTAAGAACCGCTATTGATTGCTTGCTACAAAGATGGAAAAGTCAGCAGGCTTATCCTATTTCCTACTTCCTGTCCCTGCCCACTTCCTAAAATTTAAAATTGGTTAAATTAGTTTTCCTCATATATAACAATTATAACTTGGAATGATTTACAAAACTTTTGCTTTTTTAGTACACCAACTCTAGACAGCATGGACTGACTCCTTGCTATGTGAGATGAGGAAAATTACTGCCATTCTTTCTCCTCTTCCCATCACCTTCTCACGTCCCCTAATTTATTCTATTATGTTTATGTAGTGAAAGTTTATAACGTTTATATTCCGTTCTGTGCTTATAATTAAATTGTTCACATTTTGTCTATAGTTTGGTTCTGAGGACAAAACCAATAAATGCCATTTATATATATTGTTTATTTGTACAGAACGAAAATATTTCTACTTTTAGACAAAGAAATGCAACCTTCTGTCACTAACTTCTTTTCCTAATAGAATAGTAACATTCCAAATGACAAAGTCAAACGGATCCTCTATTGTTATGTATTTATCATCAATCTATAAAAATAAGGGCATATTTTAATTCAGGCCACATTTTTACCCTGATTTTAAAAAAATTGTTTTTAGAGACGCAGTCTCACTAGGTTGACCAGGCTGGTCTGGAACTCCTGGCCTCAAGTGATCCTCCCACCTTAACCTTCTAAGTACCAGTGGTGATTTATTTCCTGTAGCTTTTTTAGGTTTTCTGATTATATATATATATATATTTTTAAAAAAACATACTTCAGGAAAAGATATATATTTTCATCATGCCTTCAAGTGTTTCTAAGTTCTTAATCATACAGTTTGTATAATAGAATCTACTTTCTTCTTGAAGACATTCATCATTCAGCACATGACTTACTGCTCTAAACAGGAGAGATGGATTTCTAGGCTGCTTGCGCAGTGATTAATCTATGAGTTAGTTTCCTTGCCCTCTTTGATTATTCTCAATGTTTCCTGGATTCCATGCCTTCTCTTGGTTGAATTGTCCTTAGTTTTTGTTGAAGAATATCTTTGAGTAATTTTTTTAAGAAAAGGTGTTTGTAAGGTAAATGTTTGTAGTCCTTACATGTTAAAAATATCTTCATTTTGCCCTCCCATGTGGTGGATATGTTATCACACTTTATATTTTAGGAATCTAGGTTTGAAATAATTTTTCTTCAAAATTTGAAGAAAATTCCGCTGATTTTTAGTGCCCACTGTTGCTAATGAGAAGTCTGCAGTCAGTCATGTTTGCTCCTATCTAAGCTACCTTTAATTTCATTTTAAAAACTGAAAATTTGATCTTTTGAATTTCATTTGTTTTCAGTGTTCTGAACCTTCACAAGTATATGTTTGTGTGTAGGTTGTTTTTCATTCCATCTAATTCATTAGTTTGTGAAAAATCGTCTCCTGTGTATTCTCTTCTACTATTTATTATTTCCTCCCTAACCTTTATTAATCATTTTTATTGACAGCTACTATGTACCAGATTAGGTGATAGGATATATAATATACATATAGTAGTAAGCTAAACCCAGTCAAGCCTCTCCTTCTCTGGAGCCTATATCTAGTTACTTATGATTCATTATTGCTTGCCATTGCTCCAAGAGTATATATTAGATGACAAGCCTTCTGGGTCTATCTCATCCATGTTTGAGTTCCCTCTTCGAGTTTTATCTATAATTTGTGTTACTTACTTGACTATCTCTTGCAGGTTTCTAGTTTGTTTTTCAGAATTGCCTCATCTATTATTTAGTTTTCTGCTGAATTTTGTTTTGATAATCATATTTTTCACTTCTAGCAATTCTTTCCATCGCCTCTCCTTGTTCTTTTGTAGCCATATTTTTGGGTGAAATATCCTCAAGTGTTTCTGTTCACATCAATTAGAATTTAATTTTTTGTATTACTTGCATTATTGCTGTTTTCTTTGAGGTCATTTGCTCTATGGGTTCACCTTGATTTTTCTCTTTTATATTGTTGGTTTTCCAAATTTAGTAGTTTTGGATGACTTCATATCTATGAAGTGAGTACTGTATTGACTATTAAAGATAACTAGAATGGGCATTCTTCACATTTATGTAGGTTTGCTTGTTCAAGTTTCCACTTTCTGAACAAGAAGGTAGACCATAGACTTTTAAGGGCTGTGTACTGCTTAGGGATACTCTGTTTTTAGGTTACATGGGCAGGGATCACCAGGACTGCTGAGACCATACCTACCAAAGGAAGGCAGGCTAACGATAGTTGATGAGCTAAAAAAAAAAAAAGTAAACAAAAAAATCTCATAATGTTTTAATAAAGTTTATGAATTTGTATTGGGCCACATTCAAATGCATCCTGGGCCACATGTGGCCTGCGGGCCACGAGTTGGACAAGCTTGTTCTAGATACTTCAGACTCTGTTCTACATCTCTTTATAGATCAATAACTTGCTGCAATGAGCTTATCAGATAAATTATCTTCTTTTCATCCATAAAAAAAGTCATGGGAGGTACTCACTATAGGATTGGTTTATTCCAGTGACTCTGGCCAATTTTCTTTAAAATTCCTTTAACCTTGTTATATTGGTTTAATTTCTTCAGAATGACTTTTCCCATTGTGGTAAACTGGTTCTAGGCTTCACAATTACTTATTCCAAGTACAGAAGAAAAGAGGGCACCTCTTTTGAGGACTTGCATTTCAAAGGAATCAAATGGCCTACATAATAAACCATTAAATAAATAAATGTCTCTCAGCCCCAGTTGAGTCACCTGTGCTTTTCTCAACAAGCACTGTGTTCAGGGCAATGCTCTGTGCTAATTGGCTTTAGGTCTCTGTTACCGAACTGATCACTGTGGCCCTGAGGGTGCTGTTACTTAGAATATTCTCACCTTTTCTGAGAGGCTGATGTTGGGGTCAGTTCCGCCTGAACTAAAGTCCATGGGCTGCATGGGTAAAGGTTGAGTACCTCAGCAAATATCATGGTACTCTTAGGAGGAAAGGAAGGGGAATATACACTGTTAGTTAACAGTGGTTACTCCTGTACTCTCTCTTGTTTGGATACTACTGGGGATTTATTTCTTTTTCTGAGTCTTTATTGACATTAGGAATGAGAGATAGAAACAGGGTGAGAGAGGAAGTAAAATTCAATGCTAATTTTTCCATCTTATACCAGAACTCAACTGTATTTCTGGAATCTATATATCCTTACTTTTCCTTTGATTTATTACAAAAAAAATTCTTAGTGGCTACACTAAAAATTTTGTAACCTTTAAAAAATACATAGTTACACTACTTCAGTTACTCTGAGTAATAGAAAATTTCATGTGTGTACAGAATATCCTGGGGGCATTTTAATTATTAGTAACTACAGTCACACTACAGTTCTAGAAGCAAATTAAACATTTTGCATATAGAAGCTTGTCTGTGAAACAAATCTGGGACAATCTCTTTTAATGTTTAGGTAATTTGTTATATAAATTGATTTTTTAGCCTTGTTTGTTAGTTGTCAGCATGCATTTCAAATTTTACACAATGTATTTAGGGAACTCTGATGGAAGTCAGTACATTAAAAATGTCTACAGGGCCAATTAGTGTATAGGCAGGGAGGCAAATTAAGGGAATGGTGGAAGAAATTGAAAAAAAAAAAAAAACCGATGTGCATAATGTGCTTCTCCTCTTAAAAAAAAAAAAGACAACAACATAAAGAAATAAAAATGACATTTGATGGTCATTCTGCCAGTAGTCATGGGGCAGATCTATGTTATACTGTACTATTATGCTCTTTTTTCTTTGCAATGAGTGAGTTGCTTTTCCAGGATAGAAAATTTGGATTAGGCCTCTGTCTGTGCCTGTGAAAATAAGTAGAGCTAACTTAACTTGTTCTCATCAATTTTAACCAACTGAGCTAATCAGACATGGGCATTAAAAAAAGATTTTATCTACTAAGCAAATATGATCACAGTCTGAAACTTTGTTCTTGGAAAATCCCCTCTCAGGGTGTTCAGCCTTTCTTCTTCAGCTTGCAGAATTCTCCACGTTTCAGTTTCCTGATAAATCGGTGGGTGCTGCTACTCCACATCTTTGAAGCTGGTTGTTAAGAAGCAGCACTTCTACAGCGATCACAGTTTAAAGCATGAATCAATTTAACATCACATAAGCTATAAATTTCAACGGAATTACAGTTTCAGAGTAAAGTGCAATATACAGTATAAAGTGAATCTGGAATTCAAGCCCAACAATGTCATAAAAGAGGCTGTGAAGTCTCACATGATGTGGGCCACAGAGAGGATTGTTGTCATTCAGATCTTAGCTCAAATACTACCACATCCTCGGAGTGGCCCGCCATGGGCCACCCTTACTAAGCCAGTCCCTCTGTTCAAGCCAAAATGATATCTCAGACTTTTTTTGAATTGCAGAGAGATTGTTGCAGCCAGGGATTGCATTAGTAAGGGTGGCCCATGGTGGGCCACTCCGAAGATGTAGTAATATTTGAGCTAAGATCTGAATGCCAAGAAGACTTCAGCCATGTGAAGGGTGGAGGGATTTCTAGGGAGAGGGGTCAGCACAGGCAAAGACCCTCTGATGGGAAGAAGCTGAGCACAGCTTGGGATTGAATGAATGCCAGTGTGGCTGAAGGGTGGTGAATGAAGGGGAGGGGGAAAGGAGAAGGTCTGGGAGGCCTGGGCACAATCAGATCAGGTGGTGAGGCCATGGAAGTAGATGGGATTTTCATCTAAGAAAAATGAGAAGTCTTCAGAGAGTTTTCAGGAGGGGATGATATATATTTCTTTGAAGTTGAGCGTTATCCACGGTAAACTTTTGTAGTCATTAAACCAGAGATTATAGGCAGATTTTCCCTCATATGCCAGTTGCAGCTGATTAGTAGTGGCTATAGAGAATCCTGGGCTGAGAAGGATTCTGTGGCTAACTAGAATTCAGCAGACGAGTTTGCCATGGCCCATTAGTATGACTGTACTGTGTGCACTGTTTCTGCATTAAATGTCTGACAAAAGCAGAGCCAAAGGAAAAATAGAACTTAATAATTTAATTCTGACAATACAGTTGACCCTTGAAAAACATAAAGGTCAGGGTGCTGACCCCTTGTGCAGTCAAAAATTTGCATATAGCTTTTGACCTCCCCAAAAAACTGAACCACTGATAGCCCTCTGTTGACTGGAAGCTTTGCTGATAACACAAACACTTGATTAACACATGTTTTGGATGTTATCTGTATTATATACTCCATTCTTACCATAAAGCAAGCTAGAGTAAAGAATATTTTATTTAAAAAATCATAAGGAAGAGAAATATATTTACTCTTCATTAAGTAGAAGTGGATCATTATAAAGGTCTTCATCCTCATCATCTTCACATTGAGTGGGCTGAGGAGGGGGAGATAGAGGAAAGGTGGGTCTTGGTGTCTCAAGAGTGGCAGAGGTGGAAGAAAATTTATGTATATGTGGACTCAGGCACTTCAAACCTATGTTGTCCAAGGGTCAACTGTAGTTTCAAAACCAGCTTTTTATTACTGAAAATATGTTAAAAAAACTCAGAGAAGAAATGGAAAGTTTGCTCTGATCCAGTCATCCAGAGAAATCCATAGTCACCCTGTTGATGCACTTTAAAGAAGGAGATACATGGGTAAGACCTGATGGTGAATTACTCTTATATGATTTTGGACTTTTACAGGAGCTGGTGGTGCTTTGCCACCTCCACCACCCCAGTTTGATATCTTTGCTGGCAGCTGGTATTCGTCCCCGGATGTTGGTGATGGAGTTAGCCTCCAAGGGTTCCTTGGATCGCCTGCTTCAGCAGGACAAAGCCAGCCTCACTAGAACCCTACAGCACAGGATTGCACTCCATGTGGCTGATGGTTTGAGGTAAGTAGGTCGTGTTGTTTAGTGCATGACAAGTGTGACCCCAGACTTACTCTCAGGTTCCGAGAACACTTCCCAGGAACACCGTGCCCCAGTAACAATTTACAAACAATTTGGATGAAAACTATCATTTCCCTGATAAAATTTGGTAATTTCAGAAAATAAGAGTATGAAAACCATGTAGAACCTCATAGAAAGTAGTAATAGACTTTGAACCCACAAGTTCGGCTGTGGAACCCATAATTTTAACCCTGTACTGATCTGCCTTCTGTACAAATGTATAAGTTAGGCTTCACAGTATCAAATTGAGTGTTAATTACATGATTCCAGTGAGGAAAGATGAGTCCATACTTCTCAAGGGGACTAGAGTGATTCACGTTGGATTCTTCGGTATGACCATCTCACATGTCTCAGAGGCACACCTATCCATGCAGCCAGAGCAAGCTTTGGAGAGGGAGCACACTGGAGTGGAAAGGCTGTTGTCTTTGAAGACAAAAGGCCTGGGATTAATCACTATTCCACACACTTAGTAACTGTGATTTTATATCTCTGATTCCTATTTTTTAAATTATCTGTGAACCATGACTTATATTTAATGCATAAAATTGTGATGACCTCTGTAATAATGGAAGACATTCCAGATGAAACTCTTGATGTCCTCTCTGCCATTGCTCCCCAACCCCAGTCACCTCTTTACACCTGAGAGTCACCTTTCATTCTTTTCTTTCTCTCTCATCTCGTAGCTAATCCTTTAGCAAATCTTTCAGCTCTGCCGCCAAAATATATCTTAATGCTTCTAACAATTTCTCTCAGTAACATCTGAGCCAGTATAATCTCTCATTGCCTTTCAGTCCCCTGCTTCAATCTCTGTCTCATGATACATCCCATTCTTCACACAGCTACTGGGGTGATTTTTCTAACATGAAAGTTGGATCAGGCCTTGTTTCTGTTATCAACCCTCCCCTGCCTTATTTCTTGGGCAGGGTGCTCAGCCACTCCTATCCCTGAGGTTCCTTGCAGATACCAGAGGCTTTATATTGGCTATTGATTTCACTCAGGAATGTCTGACTCCCAGATGTGCTCTCTACTTATTATAAAGGATTATTTGAATCCTTTCATTGAGGACTCTCAGCACAGAGGATGTCCCCGACGACCCTTTGTCTCTCCAGCCTCTATAGGAGTATTGCTGCCTAGGATTTTTTATGTTTTCATTTTTTAAAAAATTTATTTATTGTCTGTCTTGCCATCAGAATCTAAGTACCATTAAAGGAGGGACTTTTCATCCTGTTCACCATTGTATCTCTAGCTCCTAAAATAGTAAGCCTTCAGAATTATTGTGTTGACAGTAGGGGAAAAGGGAGAAACGAGGAAAGAAGGAAAACAGTGCCTGGTGCATAGTAGCCAAGCAGTGTATGCAACTTTCCTTCTCTTCTGAAATGCTATGAATATGCCTTTTAGGTAGTATCCAGAAACGTCCCTTCCTGAAAGGGTTCAGAAACTACTGAAAACTGTCCAGGTTATGAAATGAAACAGGGGGCAGGGATTTGCATTTGAGTTGATATTTCTACTTTTGAACACCAGGGGGAACCTTGGGTTAAATTAATGTAGGTAAAGTGCAGCTTAGTCTCCTGTATTTCAATGCCTTCTTTCCTTCATTTAACTAACTCTAGGTTCAGTTTTTCCCTAATTCTTCCACAGATCCCCAAAGTGTTTATTTATAAAGTGAAGAATTGCTATTTTTTTTTTTTTTTTTTGCTTAACACTGTTCGAAACACCTTATCTCTAAAATGACTTATCCTAGTTCTGTGAAACCTTACTTTAAACAACAAATCCAGCAGTTTCTGATGAAGTAAATGAAATGTCAGCATATTTAAAATAATTTGCCTAATTTGTTCTTAGCTTAATGCCAGAAAAGCTTTCTGGATTTTGTATCACAAAAGGCTAGTAGATTTCAGTATCTATCAATCTTCTACCAGCACTAAGTAATTTTTAAAACTCAGCATTAAGGTTTATTTTCCCAAGTATGTTTTAGCACAGAAAAAAAAATCATGCTCCTTTGGAGTCCCTTGAACGCTGGAGCTGTTTAGAGTGACATACAAGAACTTTCTTCACGTTACATGCTCTCCCTCCATCTTGCTTTTACCTGTTAGCTTACCTCTCCAATTCAATCCACTTCCTTTGAACTCTTTATCATAATTCTATAAAACTTATGAAAATATAATCACCTGCATTTTCTGTATGTTTCTGTGTTTCAATATCTTCAAAATGGAATGTACTGCCTTGGTACATCACCCACTATAAATCTATTATTTCTGCTATATCCCACACTTGCCAGGCCAGGATACTTGTTGTCCCATCCAGGCCAAACACCTTTCCCCAAAAGCAACTATGCATTTGTCCGCCAGGTCCTTGACTCTATTTTACATTATCTTTTTAGTCAATTCATTTACTTTTATGCCGCTTACTGCTGCCTTGGTTCAGCATGTCTAGGGAATTAATCATAATTTCTTTTCTAAAATAAAAATCAATTTATGCTTGCAATTCCGTGGCAGTTCTCAATTATCTGCAAAGTGCATCCAAACTCTTGGCATAGCATCAAAGCTCTTTCTGTATGCCTCTTGCTTCCCTTTGCAGCCCCTGCCACCCTACTGCCCACACTGCATTCTAGACATGCTGACAGTCTTGAATTTTCAGTTATGCTCATGTCTCTCCATCATTGTATTTGTTATTCTTCTCTTTCCACCAAGTTGTCTGCCTAGAGAGCTCATTTTCCTTAAGAATTTCCTCACATGTCATCTCTACTGTGAAGCTCAAATGTGTCATGAAGTGTTAGCTTCTCTAACTTGTGTTTCTTGCACATGCTCTGTGCAAGACATTGTCTTAGGTGCTAAAGAGGGAAAGCTAGATATTATATTGTTCTTGAGGTTGAAAGCTTACAGTCTAGTGGGAGACTCAACTTTGCTGTCTTTACCTCAATGTTTTTCTCCCTCTGTGCTTCCCTAGCATGTGGTAGTTACATATTTCTGGAACCTTGTTTGAACACCTGTTTGAGGACTATTTGAGCACAATCCTTCTGGATTGTGACACCCTCAAGAGAGCAGATATACAAAGATGGCTTTGTATACTAAATGACTGGCCCTCATAGATACCTAGTACATATTTGTCAAATGAATGAATGCATTCTATGTTTGGAATAATTCTATTCAGAATGAGATAAAGTTTACTTTAAGCTATGAAGAAAGAAGTTTCTTAGCAACTCTTAAAATAATCACAATCAAAGAATGACTGTTTAATATAAACCAGTTTGTTTTAATAAAATATTTGACAGTAGTCATGGTTACACAATGTATAAATTATGGCTAAATTATTGTCAGGAAGGAAAGATCCCTACTTATTATTTCAAAAGCTATTTTGCTAGTCTATTAAAAGCTATTAAAACTGCACTTCTTAAGATTAAATTCTATAATTGAACATTTTAACTAACCAAGATATTATCTCTTTCCCACTGACATTATTTCAAATTAAGCTTAACTATTCCTTTTTAGCCTTTGGAAAGTATTCTGAGTCTGTGTTCTATAAATATACTTAGAGAGGCATGTCTTATAAAGGATTTGGATACTGTTCAGTGATGTATGACTTGGCTTTAGTTTTTTTATTCTTAATCTCTCAGCTTTTCTCTTCAGCATGGCAAGAGTACCTAATGGCCTTTCAGTAAGCCCTTAGTAAATTTTTCTTTCAAGCCCATTACTTACTGTGAAGGTCAACTTCATTAGTGTATTTATCTTATTTTTTTCAGCCCAAAATAGGTATATTGAAATGAATGGGCCTAATGTCAAATGTCCCAACTACATCCTGGAAGAGAGAGAATCTTCTGCTGTATTAGCTGATGCAATTAAATAATATGTACTCTCCAGGCCATAATACAATTCAAAGTTCAGGGTATCATTGCCGCTCTCTTCTAATCCTTCCAAAAGTGATTGGTATTAGGTAATGGAGTAACTATTAATTGATATAATGTGAGCCAAAACTAATAGTCACGAATAAGCAAAGAATTTAAATTTAACTCCATTAAGTCTTGTGAAAAATTATTTTCAACCTAGGTTGTCACATAGCTGTGACATCACATGAAATGCTGTAGTCAACTTGACATCATGGGGCAGAGAAGACAGAGTTGGAAATCAGAATTTTATAGACATGTAATGTGATAATAGCATTAGTAGCTGAGACATGGTAAGCTCACTGACCATGTTTCCAGAATGAAACATTCTGGAAATGTTGAGATGAAAACTTTGTGTTATTTTTTTATATTAACTAGCTTTTACTCTTTGCCTGAAATGTTCAACTCTAGTTGCTCATGATTTCGTGGGTTAGTCTCCAAAAGGATGGAATTTAATGTTACCCATCATCTTTTCCAAAACAATGTTTTATTCATTCTAACTCAGCCCAAAATACTCTTTTTTAACCTTAATATCTAACATGATTAGGTTTATGGTAAATTATGTACTCAAACAGAAGAAGAGACTAATAGCAAGCAAAAGTCTTATTTTTCATTTGTTTTCATCCAAAAAGTAGAAAATATTTTCCAAACATTGGGAAACATTTTAGTCAGAAAAATAAATATCAATGGTAAATAGAAGAGGAAAAATTTTAAATCTGAGCTAAACCTCTATATGGTTTTAAGAAAATCAAAACTATTAAATAAATGGCAAGTACAACAAAATCCCATCAATTCTTATTTAACTTATTTGAAACAGCTAAAATATTCACATGATTATTGAGGGAATTCAGAATTGCCTTTAAGTAATTGTTCATATATACTAAAGAAAAGTCTCCAAAAATTGGGTCTTTGCCTGAGATAGATTTGTCTTAAAATTGAAATCATTCACTTATCAGATTTGACCCTTTTTTAAAGCATAACTTTACTTTGTAATATTAGACTTGTATGTTTTGGTTTTCTTCTATAATACCACTTAACTTTAAGGGTCAAAGTGAGCACAGAATTTTTGATGCTTGGCATAATGGACATGTATATTTAAGGAAATTAGGAGAGAAATTATTATAATGTAATCACATTTAAATAAGATTTCCTGTGCATTTTCTGGCAGATACCTCCACTCAGCCATGATTATATACAGAGACTTGAAGCCCCACAATGTGCTGCTTTTCACACTGTATCCCAATGCTGCCATCATTGCAAAGATTGCTGACTACGGCATTGCTCAGTACTGCTGTAGAATGGGGATAAAAACGTCAGAGGGCACACCAGGTAGGTGATCAGGTTTGTCTCATAATTCTGTCTTCAAGATGGATAAAAACGTCAGAGGGCACACCACGTAGGTGATCTGGTTTGTCTCATAATTCTGTCTTCAGGATGGATAACCACTGACCTCAGATATGAGTTCAGAAGAGTCAAAAGGAAACCAGAGTCTATCACATTGGGAACAGAGGTTTACTGTGTGAAAAATTGCAAACATTACATTGTGATTTTTACCATTGTATTTTATAGGAAAAAAGACAATTGATGTAATTTTTCAGGACAAAAACTGAATAAAAAAGAAGACGTTTGATATCAAGTTAGATTTTTATAAGTTAGATTTTTAGATTCTTTAGATACTCTAGAGGTTGTTAGAAGTAACAGCAAAAACTTCAGTCTAGGTACTGTTGACACTTGTGAGGCAAATCAAATTCAGGTCCACAAATTCTTTTTCATAACTCTGAAAATCCCAAGTTTTTTTTTTTTAAATAACTAATTTGGTGTCAAAACCTAAGCAAACTGACTTGATGCTTATTACAATCTTTATTTCTCATGCCCAGTGTGAATATGCATACATTTTGCTGCAGAAATATATACATGTTTGAGTACAGGGGGCCGGCCCTGACCCTTCAAAGGGTTTCTGTGCACATCACTATCTACCCCATGGAATATTCCCTCCCTTTCTCAGTTCCCACTCCACCTCTTCTACTCAAATTCATCAGAATATCAAGCTCAGATTCCTAAAAAGCAGTTATGGGGCCAGTGATCTGTACAGACATGTTGTCTCAGACATCAGTTTAAGCAGGAAATACAACATTTAGGGGTTGGCATTTGTTTGGAGGGGGGGATCACTCTATCTTTAGGGAAACTTTATATAGTTAGTTATTTGTAAGTAAAATTACAGGTGGCTGTACATCATCTTGATGATTGCAACTCAGTTAAATCACCATGCCTGACACAGAAGAAAATATGCTAGAGGATATCTCACTAGGGAAAAGGTTCTAGTTCAATTCCTGCCCACTCAACTTTTGTATTTAGATAAACAAATGGCTCCAGATTCCAATGCCTGCTTTTATTTTTGCTCCAAATACATATATACTCTTTTGTTTTGCATAGGTACATTTTAGAAGTAGACTGTGTATTCTCATAAACACTTCAAAGTGTATGTTCTGGCTGAGAGTGTCTCTGTGTAGTTCAATGAAATTAATTATCATTTTTTTCAGTACCGTGCTGCGCGTCAGGCCCAGTGCCAGGTATATTAGAGACAAGATCTCTTATCCTCATGCCAGGGCTGAAAGTTAGCTATTATTTTCTCATTTGCCAAATGAGAAAACTGAGGCTCAGGGAGATTATATAACTTGCAGAATATCACTCAGTAATTGGCCGAGATAAGAATTCAGTCTGAATGAGAACCAGATCCAGAGATATTTGGCTTTAAATTCTATAGTCTCTCCTAAACCATATGTGACTCTAACATGAAGAAGCTTATTTAATTTTCCCTATTAAAAAAGTCAAACCAAAACAACAGAACCATGAATAGCAAATATTGTCAATGAGAGGTTTGGAAAAACAATCTTAAAGGATGAAATTCCATAGACCTCATATATTCTCACCTGAAAAAAGTGGGCACAGGACAGTGATTTTCTTTTGGAAGATCTGCTCATTTTTGTCATAGGACATGAAGGTGGACGGGACCACTCAGTTTCTTCTTTCTGCATCTCCCAACCCAGTCTTTCTGTTCATGGGGTGAAAATCTGTTGTTGAAGCCTTGTCTACTTAATTGGACAGTGGAACTCTCGGATCCCTATGGGCTGTGCTCTTGTACTTGAGCTCTGCTTCTCCGCTCTGTGGTCTGGGTCAGCTAGCAGCCCACTCAGTTCACCTTGGTTCAGACTCATGGCCTTTCATTTTCAGTATCTGACTTCTGGTTTTGCTCAATACCTGTCTAAAATGTAATACCCATCTGATTCTTCATACTAAGCCACACAATTGCTCCTGATCCCTTTTAATCTCCAATATTGAATGGTGGTAACATAAATATGGAGACAGATCATGACAGAAACCCAGGGCCTAATCTTTTGTGCCCACTCTTCTCACAGGCTTCTTAATACTTTGGAAGCTTTTTTTTTTTTTTTCTGGCTGTAACCTAGATTTTCCCTTTATCATTACTCTGTTATTGTTAGAGCACTTCTAATTATCTTAGCCCTAAACTCTGCCTCCAATTTTAAATAGCAATAATTCTCACTCCTGCTAATACTGCTACTAGTACTACCATCACCAAACTTTTTCTTCCCCAAAGCAGTTCTGTTTGGGAAGAAAATAGTTCCCTCTCATACAATTTCAGTTATCTTCTTGTCTTTTCTGTTTAATGAATCTTCCTGTTAATGTTACATCTTTTAACATGGAAACTTCTAGAGAAACAAAAGATGATGGATTTGTTAAACTTTTTGGGTGCAGTTTTATACTAACTCTTACCGAAGTGTGTACATTATGAGTGTGGGTCCGTTACAGCTGTAATAGGAGCAGAACCTTCCAGAGCATGAGTGATGTGCTGGGCTTGTGCTTAGCTCTGTCCATGAGTTGAGCATCTCAATCCTTAGGACCCTCTGATATATGTGCTATTACTATTTCTAGTCTATAGATACAGAGACTAAAGTTTAGAGAGTATTCAAAAACATTTACAAGGTCCTATAGGACAAAACTGTAAGACAAAATGCATACCCAAGCAGCCTGAGAGCAGAGCTCCTGTCCAGCCCTGTGATAGCTGGGGACGCAGAAACAGAAACAATGCAATTATTGACAAGGGCCGTGGTGCCATGTCTGTCCATATTTTGAAAATATGGATATTTTCACCTTTAAATAACTTGGAGAGTTTCAACATTAACTCAGTCAAATGGATATATTTATATCATATCCGGTTGGGAGTGACAGTTAATTCTGGGTCCGGTGGCAATTGCACTTGACTGAGATGAATGCTGACTGATGGCTTTAACATTTAACTAATGTGATATTATTTAACACACCCACATAAATACTACAGTCTTTGGGTAAATAAAATGTTACTGGCTGGACATACACGAATATCTGATGGTGATTATGGAACATATTCTACTCATACTTCTCTGAAAGTAAAAAATAAAGTATATGTTTCGGTACACAATGTGATATATACTCAGACTTAATTCATAAATTTCTCTTATTCTTCATCTATGGATCCTTTCTTTATTTACTTACTGCATTTGTTAAAATGCAGGCTTCTCTGAAAAATTATTTCTAAAAATAGTTTTTAGACAATCATATTTTCTCAATTATTTTAACATTATAATCATACTTATTTTTTATTCATTTATTCATTCATTTGGCAACAATATATTGAACATTTACCAAGCACCAAACTGGCTCTACCGCTTAATAGTGGCATGACGTTCATCAGGAAATTGTTAGTGCAATCAAGAACACTAGAGATTCACTGGGAGAATTTAAAGAAGCTTTTAGAAGGGTATTATATTAGAATTGAGGCACTTGATGAACCTATAAATAATATTATGTTTTCATGCTAGAGATCGTGCCAATGAAGATATTTACTTTGAAAGGGGGAAGATGAGAAGTTTCAAAGCATTTCCATATTGAAGTAAATATTCATTTCCATATCTTCACAGTTATCTTCTCAGAGTTCTCTGACTCATTGTGAAAAAAAATTCCAACCTTCTGCACAGCTCTACGATCTTCGAATTGTTGCCTAGAGGGGTAAAAACTATTCTAAAAGGATGTGTGCACTGGATGAGAATTTGGAATTAGATGAAATGACCCCTAGAGTCTTTTCCTGCTTTAAGAGCCTGTGATTCCAAATTCTCACAGTGCATTTATCAAGAAAAAAATATGCTGAACATTTTAGTAGTTTTTGAATAGTACCTGGATAAAATAGATACCTAATAAATGTGCTTAATGAATAATAAATAACTGATTAAGATTTAAATAAACCTCCCAAATCTCTTTCACATTCTAAGAAGGGAAGCATAAAGGTTGTTAATGAACTAGTGACTGTGTGAGTAGCTCATTATTTTTAAGTACTCTTGACTTTGCTGTTCATTATCTGTGTGGCCTTGGGAAAATACATACATTTCTGAAAGGATTATGTCATTTGTAAAATAGAAAGTCCTTATCTGTCTACCACAGATGATTCTTGTGCATATCAAATGAAATATTCAATAAGGCATCTGTAAAATAGTAGAGAGAGATGAATTAGGAGCTACTGTGATTTGTTTACATTATGTCACAGGTGCACTTTATTAGGGATATGTTTTAGCGCTATCTTAATTATGCAATTCTTTAACTTAGATTGTGAGAATGATATTATGGTTATATAGGAAAACACCCTTATTCTAAGGAAATGTATAATATGTTTAGGTCTGAAACATTGTATCTGTAACTTAATCTAGTATATAAATTATGCTAATTTACATGATAATTATATGTAATTATATTATATGTTACTATGTATACAATCTATTTACATGCATATATGTGGGGGAATGTTATCGGTTAGTGTAGTAGGAGTTAATCATGCTCAAATTCGATGTCTCCACCCTTCCAGCTCTTCATGCTTTTCCAGCATGGTGAGGACTGCTGAGCTCCATCTTTTGCTGGTAGTCTCTCTGTCAAATAGAACTGTTTCCAAATTCAGTCATTTACTCCTTGAAGGCTATGAATTCATACTTTGTTATATTTTTCTGGCTGCATATTTAAATTACTCTTACAATCATATAAGTTCATTGTAAAAATTTTCGAAATAAAAAGGAAGATAAAATGTACAGATAATTTTAGCAAATGAAATAATAATTATATTGGGATATTTTCTTCTTAGATTTTAATTTGTACATTCCTGTCAACTTTTTATTTTGAAAATGTTTAAGCCTGCAGAACAGTTGAAAGAGTAGTACAGGCCAAGTGCAATGGCTCCTGCCTGTAATCCCAGCACTTTGGGAGGCTGAGGTGGGTGGATCACTTGAGGTCAGGAGTTCAAGACCAGCCTGGCCAACATGGTGAAATCCCGTGTCTACTAAAAATACAAAAATTAGCTGTGCATGGTGGTGGGCGCTTGTAATCCCTGCTACTCGGGAGGCTGAGGCAGGTGAATCGCTTGAAACCAGGAGGTGGAGGTTGCAGCGAGCCGAGATCACACCACTGCACTCCAGCCTGGGCAAGAGAATGAGATCTCCATCTCAAAAAAAAAAAAAAAAAGTAAGAATAGTACAGTATACACTCAAATACCCTACACATAAATTCATTGATTATTTACTTTTTGCCCTACTTGTTCTTTCTTGCTCTGTTTGCGTATGAATGAATTGCTGAAATTAAGTTGTAGACATCATGCCATGTCATCTCTGAACAGTGTGTGTATTTCTTTAGAATAAGGATGTTTACTTACATGATCGTAATACCATTATCACAGCGAAGAAAATAATTCAGTTGATTTTTTCTACATATTTGATAACTTTCTGTCTATCCAGGATTCTATCCTACATTTTCTTTTAATTTATGTCATAGTGTATCATCTTAGAAAGTGATCCTGAAGTTACTGCATGGTATACATTGTTTAGTTGTTTAACCATTTCCCTTTGTGATTGGATTTCTTTAGGTTGTTTATATTTTTATTATTATCACAAATGTTGAAATCACTCTTATTTTCTGAAGAATTTAAAAGTAATTTATCTCTCTTGTGGAATAAAAGATTTATTTCCCCTTAAAAGAATTTCAGGCATGAACCCAAGAGAGAAGGCATTTTTTGTTTTAGTTGTTGTTTTTATTTTTATTTTTTATTTTTTGGGTAGAAAGAGCAAAGTGACAAGTTCAGGAAATAATGAGAGTGTTAGAATTTTGGTCAGGTTAAAGTGAGTTGGAGTGAAGTTTAGAAATCTCCTTTCTGCTCATCTCTCCTGTTTTTAAAACACTGTCCTGGAAATAGTTAATATTAGGAATGAGAAAAATGATACAGGTTTTCCTAGTAAGCTTTATTTCTTAATTATGAAATACTACTTAAATAACTTACCATTGAATGTTTATCCTTATTATCCTTCAAGGTAATTTTATTGAAGATTGAAGATACTTATAATAAAGATTGAAAGGATTTTATTGTCCTTTGAGGTCAACCTCGGGGGATGAGATGTTATGAGACAGGACAATTAATTGACTTGATCAAGGTACCTGGTTATAAAAATAACACAGCCTGGTTTAGAACGTCTCTTCCTGACTCTCTTGTTTGGCGTAGAGCCTAAGTGTATGCCTTCTTGGATGTATGAGCCCTGATGTTGGGCATATTTATTTTATCTGCTTACTTTCAGGGTTTCGTGCACCTGAAGTTGCCAGAGGAAATGTCATTTATAATCAACAAGCTGATGTTTATTCATTTGGTTTGCTACTCTATGACATTTTGACAACTGGAGGTAGAATAGTAGAGGGTTTGAAGTTTCCAAATGAGTTTGATGAATTAGCAATACAAGGAAAATTACCTGGTAAGCTCTGTTTCCTCTACAATGAAGATTATTTTTTCTTAATATCAGCAGCTTTATTTTTATTTAATTGTAGTTGTATGCTTAATTCCTTAAACAGATGATCATTTTTTGTTTAAAGCATAAATATTCTTAAATCCTGTGGCATATTAATAAAAATCACCTGAAAAAGGTAGCAATTGTAGGCTTTTTAAAAGAATTCCAAATTAATATTGGTGTATTTAGTATTATATTTAGAAACATACTCAGAAAAGGAAATTGCTGTTAGAACTCCACATTTGGTGATTTTTAATTTTCATAAATAATTACTATGTACTCATTATCCTGGAATGTTTTCATTTTCTTGGAGTGAAATAATTTACATGCAGGAATGGAAGACTGAATGATCTATAATAATAATTTTTAGTAAGAATCGGTAAATGCGTATTTAATGTTATCAAAGCTCATTTGGAATGGTTGTCTCAGGCTTTCAAGAAATTAGAGGACTTTGTAATTCATTCCTTAGCCATTACTTTGGTTCTCACCCCAAAATGCCCTTTTAAATTTGTTTAGCTCTTCTCATATTTTCTGCTTTCCCTTTCATTTAAAAAATACTTTTGAGTGTACACGACGTGCCACGTACAGGAAATGAGCCCTTTATCTTTTTTGAGTGTAACTTCAAGATCGTGGCAAAACACAACTTATTATTAATTGGATAAACCTTAGATATAATCTAGGTATTTCCTTTATTTTACTAGTTTTCTAGTGAAAATATTCAGGTCTCTGCTGGGTGCAGTGGCTCACGCCTGTAATCCCAGCACTTTGGGAGGCCCAGGCGGGCACATCACTTGAGGCCAGGAGCTGGAGTCCAGCTGGGCCAACATGGTGAAACCCTGTCTCTACTAAAAATACAAAAATTAGCTGGGCATGGTGGCACGTGCCTGTAGTCCCAGCTCCCAAGGAGGCTGAGGCATGAGAATAGCTTGAACCTGGGAGGTGGAGGTTGCAGTGAGCCAAGATCGCACCACTGCACTCCAGCCTAAGCAACAGTGAGACTCCATCTTAAAAAAAAAAAAAATCAGTTCTGCATTCTGCATCAACCAGAAGAATAAGCAACATCTTGTAAAAAACAAATGTGCAGAAACCATCTGTGAGGACATAAGGATTAAATGCTTGCCTACTTTGAGTATTAAAATAAAAAGTAGAAGCTTAATTATTATATGAGTAAAAGTGTTTCCAAAGTCTATTTGAAATGCAGGTGTAGAATGAAAATCTATTATTTTATTAAATTGTTATTTGGGTCTCTTTTGATTCCATAAAAAATAATCTTTTTCCACATCTCTTAGTGGAGATCAATTTAACAAAATTAGCTTTAATTTTGTTAAGTAAATTTACATAAATATAGGATTATGGAGATAATATTTTTCTTTGCAATGTCTGGACCTTTTATAAACATTGAGGGGAAATTTAAGTGTTCTTACTTATTTAGTATGCTAGCATGATGTTTTTTAATGTTTTAGATCCAGTTAAAGAATATGGTTGTGCCCCATGGCCTATGGTTGAAAAATTAATTACAAAGTGTTTGAAAGAAAATCCTCAAGAAAGGCCTACTTCTGCCCAGGTATTCTTATAATAAAATTTTGTTAATATTTTGTACAGAACATCATGTGCATATATGTGTATATATATAAAATCTTCAAATATATATACTTAAACACATAAATAAACACACACAGACAGAATTAAAAATACTTATAAGGCAAACCTCCTATAATTTTCACCATCCCAGGCACAGAAAAAGGACATTGCCAAAACCCCACGTGCTCCCATATGCCTGTCTCCTCTCCTCTTCTTTGAAATGCCTGCCCATTATTTTGCCCATTTTTCTGTTGACTCTTTTGCCTACAAATCAAACGAGAAAAAAATTTTCATATATAACCTACTAATCCTTTGTTGGTTTTATATGTTGCAAATTTCTTTTTTGAGTTCGTGGCTTGATTTTTAAATTTCCTGTAGGGTGCCCACTAATGAACAGAATTTCTTAATTTTAATATATATAAATTTAACAATCCTTCTTTTTCCTTCTTTTTCTAGTTACTCCTGTTTGGTCCTGTTGTAGAGTCCATCTTTCTTTTAGAGCCATAAAAATATTTACCTATGATTTCTTCAAGCCTTTTAAAAGTTTGGTTTTGACAAGTTTTTAATCCATTGGAATTGACATTTTTATCTGTATCTAACTCCTTTTTTTAATGTAGAAAACTAGTTTTTTCAGCTTGATTTACTAAATGGTTTCTCCCCTTTTGTCCCATTGATCTGATGTGTCCCTTTTGTAGTTTATTAAAGATAATGCACATATCCACATGTACACTGTCTTCCACTGATCAACTCGCTTATTTTTCCTCCAGTATTACCCTGTCTTAATTCCTGTAGCTTTCTAATGGTCTCTCCCTATTTACTTTTCTCATCCAGGAATATTTTAACCAGTCTTAGGCTTAGCTTTTCTACATAAAATTTAGAATCATGCTGTCAAATCTTGTGAAAAACCACATTGTCCTTTGGATTGGTCTTAGATTAATATGGAAACAATCTGGAGAGGATATCCTTATGGTATTAAGTCTTTGTATTCTTTTTTTTTTTTTTTTTTTTTGAGAGAGGGTCTCGCTCTGTTACCTAGGCTGGAGTGCAGTGGCAGAGTCACAGCTCAATGCAGCTTTGACCTCCTGGGCTCAAGCTATCCTGTCACCTCAGTCTCCATCAACCAATTGTGTGCCACCAGGCCTGGTTAACTTTTCCCTTAATTGTTTTTTTGTAGAGAATGAGTCTCATTATGTTGCCTAGGCTGGTCTTGAACTCCTGGCCTCAAGCAATCCTTCCGCCTAGGCCTCCCAAAGTGCCGAGATTATAGGCATGAACCACTGTACCTGGCCAAGTCTTCCTATTCTGGAATGGCATAAATTCTCTCTGTTTACTTAGGTCTTCTCAAGTGTCTTTCAATAAAGTTTTGTAATGCTATGTATAGGTCTTGCATATCTTTGGCTGGATTTTCTTGCTGCAAATTGCTTCAAATGCAATTCATGGCTTGAGATTTGTTTTTTAACTGCCTAGTTGATGTAAATCTGGTCTATGAATTGTACTGACAACAAGCTTGTGAATAGCAATTTTTCAGCAACCTTTTGCTCCCTCTCCCCCTTTCCGTGCACAGTCCCAAAGCAACTTTCCTTATATACCAATGAAGGTGGAAATGTGGACAGGTTGATTTCTGCTTCTTGTTTATGCTGAATATGCAGTCCCTTAGGGTCCCAGCTTTATGGGTACAGTCCCTTTACTAAGACTGTCTTATCTTGGGAAGGCCGTAGACTATAACTTCTTTCCCATGGACCCCACAAAGCATCCAAGAGTATACATTTATTTTGTCTCACTTTGTCTTGGCAGACAAATGTCTTCAGGGCAAGTCTGGCTTTAGGGGTCAACTGACCTCTCTGGTTTCTGTCTCTCACTGTGATTTTGGCCTGATAATGCCTTATGGTATCAGATCTTCAATGTTTTTTAATACATTGTTTTTTAAAAAAATCATTTAGCATTTTAAATTGTTTTTAGTTGGAAGATTTGCCCAAGTAACCTCTCCACCATATTATCTGAAAGAGAACTCTTGTGATGTTTTATACTTACACACATTTTAATAAACGTGGGTTATCTTTATGTTGGGAGCTCTTGATTTTGTGTTGTAATTAATTGGAAAAGTTTTAACTTTAAATTTTCTGATCAAAAATAGTCAAGTACAACTGTAATGACTTTATCAGACATTATATGCTTTCTTTTCTACATGGCTTATTTGTTTTTAAATTTATGTTACCACCAGTGTTAGTCACATGAACTTTTATATTTATGTCAACAGTAAACATTTTTCGTAACTTGTTGTTTTACTTCTTTTTTCATTTTCAACTGTATTTCACTTATACTTAACAGAATATATAACAAGTATATATATATATATATGACAATATTAAAAAGCTTAGACATACTTACTTTATCTTTAAAATATAACATATACTAGGCAAGACAGGAAAACTCATCACCTTTATGAGATGAGGCACAGAGAGAGTAATGGGCTTTCTTGGTGTCTCCTGAGTGGTGGGTAAGTGGCCATGGCACACCTCTAATCCCAGTTTCCTGACTTATGGTTCTGTTTTCTTACAGTGCCTTCACACTGTCTCTCCAGATCATTAGTGTTTGAAGGACAAACATAAAAACAGAATCTAGAGGTGACCTCTAAATTTTGTTACCAAAGACTGAAATTCCTGTTCCTTTCAACTACTCGAAGCTCAACTAAATTGTTGTCCCAAGGGTTTTTCTGTCACTTACGGTGGCTCTGCAATGTAGAATTGCATGAAGAGTACCTCCTGACTCTGCTAAAATCCTGTTTAATTGACCCTTGAGATTTTCAAGTTAAAAAAAAATACTACACATACCAAAAAGTATCAAGTACGGTTTAAAAATACAGATCTGCCTTTTCATGTAATTGTATCTGTAGTTTAGACACTAATCTTGATGAGCTAGTTGGGTTCCAGTTTAACAGTTTTTGGTTTTGCTTGACAGAGCTATAACATTTAAGTCTATGTTTGATTTTTCAAGGGAAATGAGTTAACTTGATAAGTACTGTTTCATTATCTTTAAACTTTCTCAGGTCTTTGACATTTTGAATTCAGCTGAATTAGTCTGTCTGACGAGACACATTTTGTTACCTAAAAACGTAATTGTTGAATGCATGGTTGCTACACATCACAACAGCAGGAATACAAGCATTTGGCTGGGCTGTGGGCACACCGACAGAGGACAGCTCTCATTTCTTGACTTAAATACTGAAGGATACACTTCTGAGGTAAATCCAATGCTCTTTAAATCTTTTGTAATTTAAAGCATATGCCAGTTAGAAAGTTACTTAAGAATAATTTTTTAAATTTATTTTTACAAAGTAAAAATTTACAAATTTTAATTTTACAAAGTAAAAACAAAAGTATAAATTTTTTACAAAATAAAAAATAAATTAAATAAGAGCCAATGTAGGAATATTATTCAATTAGCCTTCTGTTAGAACAAGAGTATTCAAGAGCTAGTGTGTTTTGCTTTAGGATAACAGTATATGTCTTAGTTCAGCATACCCAGAAACAGCCTGAGATGTTGCACAAGTGATTTAAGGAAAGAGAATCTTAGAGGGAAGTAAAGGAAGCCAGAAAGGGCAGAGGAAGAAGCTCAGTAGAAATGTGGTTTCTGAGGAGGTCTAGCCTCAGTCTCTGCCCACAAGGAGCTCTGGAGTATGAACAGTAGCACAGAATTTTCCCACCGCCAGGCAAGGGGGCCAGTCTTTCATTCTCACATACTGGTCAGTCATTGGCTGCAATCTGCTGGGAGGTGGGGGTAGTGTAACTTTCAAGGCATTTCTGGGCAAGCTGCCTCTTGTCATCTCAGGGCATTCTGGGGTAAAGAGCACAGCTCTGAACTATAGTAGCCAACACTCATGGTAGCCAGGGATGGCGTACCTGATGGATAAAGGAGATCCGGGCATGGCTCTACAAGTGGATCAATACATTGTATTGGCAAATATAAGATAAATTTCTAGACTTAAAAGACAACCTAATATTTTGACTGCTGCCTAGAGATAAATATTGTACCTCGACATTAGTTCTGAGGTTAAATAATATTCTTATATGGTTTGAAGGAATGAGAATTCACACTGAACAATAATTTTTGATTTTACTTTCAGATGTTATCTTGATAGACAAAACTTGTTTGCCAACTAACTCAATTATTATTGAAAATTAAATAAAATTGGCATTGTTTTTAAAAGTAAATGCAAGAAAGCTAAAAGAGTTAAGTATGTTGATAACAGAATCCTTTATTCTGTACAAGTTCTAGTTGCTTAAGCTTAAATCAATTCCTTGTAAGAATATTTTCTTTTCTTAACAGGAAGTTGCTGAGAGTAGAATATTGTGCTTAGCCTTGGTGCATCTTCCTGTTCAAAAAGAAAGCTGGATTGTGTCTGGGACACAGTCTGGTACTCTCCTGGTCATCAATACCGAAGATGGGAAAAAGAGACATACCCTAGAAAAGATGACTGATTCTGTCACTTGTTTGTATTGCAATTCCTTTTCCAAGCAAAGGTATGGTAGTGAATTTGATCACTGGGGGAAATTACAGACCTTTTAAATGACTTAATTGTGTGCAGAATTGTTATTGCATCAGTAAAGATTGTTCATTTTTAACCCATTTTCATTGGTTTGCATATATTAAAGGGAATTGTGGAAGGTCACAGAGATATTTGTTATTTTTCTGAATACAGATCTAGCTGAGACAGTTATAAAATAAGTCAACCATTTCTTCAGGCCTACCAGCCCTGCTCCTGGTATTACCTCAACTGTGGCTCTCTCTCTTTACTTCTCCTCAGATCAATGCATCTTTCTAGGGCCTTTTCAAGGATAAATTCTCATTCATTCATTCTTTGAATATGTGTGTGTGTGTGTGTGTGTGTGTGTGTGTGTGTGTGTATGTGTGTGTATAAGCCCATTGTGTGCCAGGCTTAAACATACCAATTGTCTATCAAATTAAGAAAAAAGTTAAATAAATGAATTAATAAATTCTGAATTGGTGAAAATGACTTAGCTCTTATCAGTTGCAGGGTTCTTGTCCCAAAGAAATATATCTACATAGCAAAATTTCAGGTGTGAGTTGTAGGTTGGTGTCTGTAATATTTGGGGCAGGATGATTTCCAGGAGGCATTAAGATTATACCCCATATATTTCTCTGGTTTAAGTTAGTATTGGAAAAAAAGTATTAGAAAAATGTGAAGCCTGCTTTTGGTACCTGAAATATCAACTCCACTGGCAGTTTTGGAGTTGAAATTATTTGAATATGGTCAAAGAAAAATTTCAATGGATGGGATCGGGCCAGGAAGACTTTATTCAAGCCTATCACAACAGGAGAGAGAGATCTGATTGAACTAAACTCCACTGAAACAAAAGGTGGGAGAGTTTTAAGTGCAGGGGTGAGCTAATGGAAAAGTACCTGAGGATGTGTTGCAGGGAAGTGAGAGCAGTTGTCAATGTGATTAGGCCATCTGTGCTTGCTAATTGTCCCTTCTTGAAGGTAGGCTCCTATCCTCCCACAGACACTGGAGAATAGTCTTCCTTTCTTCCTTCCTTCCCTCCTTTCTTCCTTCCTTCCTTCCACCCACGTTTTTGCTCTTGTTGCCAAGTTGGAGTGCAATGCATGATCTCAGCTCACTGCAACTTCCACCTCCTGAGTTCAAGCGATTCTCTAGCCTCAGCCTCCCGAGTAGCTGGGATTACAGGAATACAACACCAAACCCAGCTAATTTTTTGTATTTTTAGTAGACAACGGGGTTTCACCATGTTAGCCAGACTGGTCTCGAACTCCTGACCTCAGGGGATCTGCCCACCTCGGCCTCCCAAAGTGCTGGGATTACAGGTGTGAGCCACCGCACCAGGCCTCTTTCTTGATAATTACATTTCAAAGGAATAGCTCCCAAGTCCTTGGAAAAGACATTCCTGGGGTATAAAACTGGAAAGAGTCTGGGAAAAGGGGCAGAGAAAGAATTTATAATTGCAAGTCTTCTAAAGTAAATACTCTAAGAAAAGGGAGGTTAGGAGTTTATAGTTGAGAAGTCTATCTAAAGTTTAATAAATCAGAGGAGAACATTAAGGCCATTTTAGTCAACGTACATGTTCTTTTTGTAACAATTTCAACATTTTTCCTTTCAGCAAACAAAAAAATTTTCTTTTGGTTGGAACCGCTGATGGCAATTTAGCAATTTTTGAAGATAAGACTGTTAAGGTAAATGTTGAATGCATTCTACATCTAAATTTATTTTAAGTCTTTTGTTTTATATATATATCTCACCCCCCTCTTAAGGGATTACAAACTCTGTGAGAGCAAGAATCACAAATTATGCTTATATTTGTATTGCTTCATAAAGTCTTGCACACAGTAGATCCTCTGAAAATACTCGCTGATTGACTGTATATTTTATATGAATGAACTAAGAATAAGATGATAAATGACATCTGATTGATAATGTTAGGAATGGAAATAATTCAATTTGTACAGATTTGTATCTGAGGCAGATAAGATAATTCCTTATAAATATATTGTGGGAAAAAAACCCAAAAAGATACTTAAGTTTTAAATATGACTTGCCATTAACTTTTTCTTAAGCATTGAAGAAATCATTTAATTTTGTGTTCTTCAGATTCTTATTTAGTCATTAAAGCATTTATTCCTCTATCCATCTATTCATCTTTGGTGCCATATATTCACTCTACTTCCTACCCGTTCATTCTCCTATTACCAAAAAGCTTATTATCTGAGGAGAGACATGGAAATAGAGTATAATAACCCTTAGGTTATTTCTTATGTAATTTTTACATGGGGAAAAAGAATAGCTTGAATGTAACAATAATATTTTGAATATGACTTAAATTTTTTTATATATAGTATTTGTACATATTTATGGGGTACATGTGATATGCTGTTACATGCATAGAATGTGTAATGATCAACTCAGGGTGTTTAGGATATCCATCACCATGAGCATTTATTTCTATGTGTTGAGAACATTTCAAGTCTTCTCTTCTGGTTATTTTGTAATGTTTTTAACTGTAGTCACTTTATTGTACTATTGAACATTAGAACTTATTCCTCCTATCTAACTCTATGTTTGTACCCATTAACCAGCCTCTCTTCATCCTCCCCTTCTCCCACACACCCATATCCTTCCAAGCCTCTGATAACTATCATTCTACTCTCTACCTCCATGAGATCAACTTTTTTAGCTCCCACATATGAGTGAGTACACATGATATTTGTCTTTCTGTGCTTGGCTTATTTCACTTAACATAATGACCTCCAGTTCCATCCATGTTGCTGTATATGACATGATTTCTTTCCTTTTTATGATCAAATGGTATTCCATTATGTAAACACACACATTTTCTTTATGCATTCATTCATTCATGGGCACTTAGGTTGATTCCATTTTTTAGCTATTGTGAATAGTGCTGCAATAAACATGGGGATATAGGAATCTCTTTGATATACTGGTTCCTTTTCCTTTAGATTAGTATCAGTAGTGACATTGTTGGATTGTATGGTAGTTCTATTTGTAGGTTTTTGGAGAAATCACCATTCTGTTTTCTGTAGTGGCTATAGTAATTTACATACTCACCAACAGCATATGGGCATTCCTTTTTTTCCACATCCTTGCCAGCATGTTATTTTTTGTCTTTTTTACAATAGCCATTCTAACTAGGTGAAGAAGATCTCGGTGTGGTTTTCATTTGCATTTTTACTGATGATTAGTTAATGTTGAGCTTTTTTTTTTTTCATATATCCATTGGCCATTACTATGTCTTCTTTTGGAAATGTCTATTTAGATCCTTTGCCAACTTTCTGTCTTGTTTTAAGACAGGGTCTCGCTCTCTCACCCAGGCTGGAGCACAGTGGCATGATCATAGCTCACTGCAGCCTTGACCTTCTGCACTCAAGTGATCCTCTAACATCAGCTTCATGAGTAGCTGGCACTACAGGCGTGTGCCACCATACCTGGCTATTTATTTTTATTTTTTGTAGAGATGGGACCCCACTATGTTGTCCAGACTGATCTCAAACTCCTGGGCTGAAGCAATCCTCCTGCCTCATCTTCTCAAAGTGCTGGAATTACAGGCAGGAGCCACCACACCCCGCCCTTTGCCTACTTTTCAACGGGGTTCTTTTTTTTTTTTTTTTTCCTGTTGAGTTGCTTTTTCGAGTTTCTTGTGTATTCTGGATGAATAGTTTGCAAATATTTCCTCCCATTCAACAGATCGTCTCTATATTGTTGATAGTTTCCTTTGCTGTTCAGAAGCTTTTTAGTTTATTATTGTCCCATTTGTCTATTTTTGTTTTTGTTGCCTGTGCTTTTGGGATCTTAACCATAAACTCTTTGTCTAGACCAACGTTCTGAAATGTTTCCCCTGTTTCCTTCTAACAGTTTCATAGCTTCTGGTCTTACATTTAAGTCTTTAATCCATCTTGAGTTGATTTTTGTAAATGGTGAGAGAGTGGGGTCTAGTTTCATCCTTCTGCAGACTGATATCCAGCTTTTCCAGCACAATTTTTTGAAGGTGATTTTCTTTCTCTCATGTATGCTTTTGGTGCCTTTGTTGAAAATCAGTTGGCTCTCAATATGTGGGTTTATTTCTGGGTCCTCTACATTGGTCTACGTATCTGTGTTTTTGCCAACACTGTGCTGTTTTGGTTACTCTAGCCTTGTAATATATTTTCAAGTCAGGTAGTGTGATGCCTCCAGCTTTTTTCTTTTTGCTCAGGATTGTTTTGGCTATTTTGGCTCTTTTTGGTTTTATAATTTTTTTTCCTATTTCTGTGAGAAATATCTTTGGAGCTTTCATGGGAATTTCATTGAGTCTGTAGATTGCTTTGGGTAGTATGGTCATTTTAACAATATTAATTCTTCCACTCTGTGAGCATGAATATCTTTCCATGTGTTTGTGTCCTCTTCAATTTCTTTCATGTTTTTCAGGTTTCCTTATAGAGATTGTTCATCATCTTGGTTAAATTTATTCCTAGGTGTTTTATTAATTTTTTGTAGCTACTTTAAATGGGATTGCTTTCTTGATTTTTCAGCTACTTTGTTCTTGTGTAGCTATGCTACTGATTTCTGTATGTTGGTTTTGAATCATTTATTGTCCTTATTTATCAGAACTAAGAGGTTTTTTCTGATGGAATCTTTAGGTTTTTGAGGTTTAATTTTAATATCTCTAATCATTTAAGATGGAAAGTTGTTTTTTGAAAGCACAGATTTTTAGTTTTTTATTCTGTGGATACTCAATTTGCTGAGTGTGTTTTCTTTTTTTTGGCAAAGCTTGAAGGAGCTGCTCCTTTGAAGATACTAAATATAGGAAATGTCAGTACTCCATTGATGTGTTTGAGTGAATCCACAAATTCAACAGAAAGAAATGTAATGTGGGGAGGATGTGGCACAAAGATTTTCTCCTTTTCTAATGATTTCACCATTCAGAAACTCATTGAGACAAGAACAAGCCAACTGTAAGTTATTTTTTATCTGTACAAGTAATTTGTCATTATCTTTATGTTTATTCCTTATAATCATTAATAATACTGTTGATAATTCATAAGGAAGATCTTTTAAAGTGCATAATTTATTTCTATCATAAAATTAAACATTCATTATAAAAAATTTTAAAAATTTCAAAAAGCAGAAGGGTATTTTTAAAAAGTCACTCAGCCTAATCACTTTTAGGGATAAAATATGTAAGCCCATTGTAATCTTAGTAGTATCTATCAATATAAATTTTTAAACAATTTTTATTATCTGTGTTTCAAATTAGACATGAAATTGGAAGACAATCAACTCTGTATTTTGCCAAATTCATGGACTTTACATATGCAATTTGAGTAATTTCCATTAAGTATTGATTGTAGGAAAGATAGACAGCAAGTATTCTTGCTTGTCTCAAGTTGTTTCTAGATTTGATAATTATACAGATGTCTACTAACAACCAAGTTAGTGATACCAGTTTCAAACAAGAATAAAATAAAATATTAATATAAACCTCTTTGAAGTTTGTTTTTTTCAGTTGTATTTTAATCAAATCTTTGCAGTTGGTCCTTATTTATCACATTCCTCAGTGATAAGCAGTGTAGGATTGTGGATAAGAGCATAAACCATAGTTCACCTATTGCTTTGCCATCTATTGGTTTTGTGAACTTGGGCAATAACCTTTCACATCTTCAGTCATCTCTTACCTGAGGATTGTAATATTCTCTATCTCAAAGGGATATTTGGAGGAGTAAATAAGAACATTAATATATGGAACTTAATTAACGTAATGACCAGCACCTGGTAAGCTGTCAATAAACATTAGCTATTGTTATTATTCTTATTATTAGCTTTGAGTCACAAATCCCTACCTTAGAGAATATCCTAGTTTCCCAATATTCATCTAATTGCCCAAGATTGGCACTTGGGAGTAATCTTTGACTCCTTTGTTTTTGCTCCCTTTATCCACTTGACCCTCCTAATTGTTATTCGAATCTTTGTACTTCTCACTGTTCTCAGTGCTGCTACCATAGGCCAGACTGCCATCCATCATCTGTGGCCACATTAACAAGAGCATCCAGTTCTCATCCTCTGATTATACTCTCTTCCACCTATTTTCAGCATTGCAGACAGAGGGACCTTTTTAAAATGTACATCAATCTGATGCAATTTTCCTGCTTAAAACCCTTTGGTGGCATCCCATTGTCCTTTATATGAAGTCCAAATTCCTTAAGATAGCCTACTAGGCCCTTCATAATTCAGTGCTTGCTTAGCTGTCTAGATTCATATTTTGCAACCTTCTTGTCATCTGTGCTTTACCCAAACTGAAATTGACTCAGATCTCTAAGATAACCTGTTACCTCTCACCCCCAGCCTTTGAATGTAGTATTCTCTTTACCTGGATGACTATTATGCCCGCTGCCTATTTCAGTCCAAATGCCACTTGCTCTGAATGCCACTTCCATTGCATCTATTGTTTTCTATCACAATAGCTATTTTACTTTTATAATTGTATTTTTTAAAGTAGTTTCTTAATACCACTAAATCTATTGGTTTTCAACATTGGCTGTGCATTTAGAAACCACTAGGTAGCTGAAAATAATGATACCTGGGCCCTACCTCAGACCAATTAAATCAGATCAGTTAAGCCTGGGATGGGGAGCAGACTTGTTTTTTTTCTCAGGTTCTCAAGTGATTCTAAAGTATATTCGAAGTTAAGATATACTGCAGACTGCAATGTGTTGTAAGTTCCCATGAATGAGGATTTTTATTTCTGTGTTTACGTATTTGTTTACTAGTGTGTGGTTAACATTTAGATCAACTCATTTTCATTCTGTAACACCCACTTTTTAAAATATGAACGTAAAAATGTATTTTATTATTTTTATTTTTCAAATTTTATTTTAGACTCTGGGGTACATGTGCAGGTTTGCTAACAAAGGTATAGTGAGTGATGCTGAGGTTTGGAATACAACTCAACTCACAACCCAGCAAGTAAGCATAGTACTCGATAGGTAGTTTTTCATCCTTTTTCCCCTTCCTGTAATTTCCACTTTTAACCTAATTATACAAGCCTGAAAACCTTTAAAAAGAAAGGGCCTCCAGTTTATTTTTTTATTTCATAGGTCATTTTATGGGCTCATGGATATCAATTAACTCCTTAAAGTTCCATATAAGATTTGGAGCACAGATGCTTTACTAGAGAGCATCCATAAAGATCAAGCTCTCAAAGATGTTCATCTCCCAAAAAGAGACTGGGACCCAGTTGCATAAACACTTAGAGAGAAATATTTGCTCTCTTCTGAACAAGTATCTCCTGTGGCCTTGATCTCTACCCCATGAAACAGACATCACATCACAAATCAGAGGTTGCCTCATTATCAGTACCCTCATCATTGTCAATACACACCGACTCAGAGGCATATTGGGTAATGAAAGATGACTGCCTTTGAAGCCAGAAGACTGCACAACTTTTGGAGTTCTAGATCTGCAACATGTTTTTAGTCCTAGGTCGGCAAGCATGATGTCAGTAGTCATGGAACCCTGAGCAAATTATTTAGCATTTGTACATGTTTCTGTCTACAATTAAAAACAGTGAGATTTGTCGTATTTTATGTTTTTTTTTATTAAGGATCAAGCAAGATAACACACAAAAGTATTTTATAAAATACGAAAATTCCCTGCAAAACTTTGTCCTAATTGGAACTATTTTCTATTAAATACAGCAAACATCCAGGAAGGCATTACCTAAAACGTAGTGGCTCTCTGACAACACATCACATTTTTATCTCCTTTTCTGGAATAGAAAGAAAAGGGGGAGAAAAAAAAATCTTCCTGCTCTAGGATGTACTAATGATTGTTGAATCATTATGGTATTTTCATGTTATCTATCTGATTTAAATGCAATTTTGACTATTTTTGCTTATTCCTGGTTGTTCATTCATACTGTAGTGCCTTCTATCCCCCCACTTCACAGACTGCTTGGTATATCAGAGGTGCTTATCTGTGCAACTCTTTACTGGATGAGGGTTATGTAGAAAATACATCGTGCTCATCCTTATGAAAGTACACTCATAATCTAGTGTGAGGGATGCCCTAATAAAGACAATTTTATATTTAATAAGGTCTATAATATGACAGTGACACCAGTGGGGAAAAGGGATTGGTTAGTCTCTTTTGATAGGTCAGGGAAGAAATCCAGAAGAGCTGATATTTAAGTTAATCCTCAAAGGCCAAGTAGGAGTTTGCCATGTTGATGTGGCCCATGGTAGCCAATCTGTTTGTGAAATATGTATAATGTCAGATGCCTTAGGTTGAAAGGGAAATATTTTAGGTGTTCGTAATTTTTCTTTATGTTTAAAAGGGGAAAATGGCAAATATTTTACTTTCTGTTTATGTTTGGATGATTTGGATTTCTGTTTCCTATAATTTGACTGGCTCAACTGCAAAGATATACCTTGCTTTAAAATTTGAAGACACTGCAACTAAATTTTTTTTCAACATTTTATATTTTATAACTCTAGATATAAAAGGCTAATGCTTAGTTTTCTGAGCATTCAGGAAACAAAGTTTTGCAACGACATTCAAAAGTTACAGATATTACAATATTTCCTTCAGAAATTTAGATATAGTATAAAATTCTACAAAGAGCCACATAGAATTGAAACTAAAAGTAAGACCAAAGTAAACATTGGACATAATCTTTATTTTATTATCAAGAGAAATTAGTATAAAATAACCAAAAGTATGTAAAATACCAAAGCATGTTATATATTCAATTCAGAATTGTTAGGGAAGAATATGAAATAATTGCAATAGTCTAGCTTGTTTAGTTTTCAAAATAGTGTTTTTTACATGCATTAAGAACTAAGGTTGTATTACACGTAGAAATTTTAAGAATAAAACAAATAGTGATGACTTTCTGTTTTTTTTTCTCTGCAGGTTTTCTTATGCAGCTTTCAGTGATTCCAACATCGTAACAGTGGTGGTAGACACTGCTCTCTATATTGCTAAGAAAAATAGCCCTGTTGTGGAAGTGTGGGATAAGAAAACTGAAAAACTCTGCGAACTAATAGACTGTGTGCACTTTTTAAGGTTAATTCATTGGTTTTTAAGTTTATTTCCAAAAGAATCATCTTTGCACTTCATGTGTCGCAGAGGAAGGATTTATCTTCCTTTCTGCCTCTGAATAGAGAACTTTTTAAAAATGCAGAAAAAAATTTGTAATGCTTCTCAGCACCATCTTTTCAAATTAGGAACATTTTGTCTTGGAAAAATAAAAAAATAGGAGCATAATATGCATAGTTTTTTCATGGTGTTATAAAGAATACTCTCGAATGAAAATAGTATATTATTGAAAATGAGCATACTGGAGTCTCTGCTAGCTTTGATGTAGTTGTGTCACAGCGTCAAATACACTATTTATAATTAAATTATGGGCCCCAGGATTATCTGCTCTAAAGAAAAAGAGTCACAAAATAATAGACGAATATGGGGCGAAACACAATGGACTCAGCAAGGCACTAACTAAGGAGTTGGGATCAAGACCCCAGAATGAGAGCATAGTGCTTAGTCTGATGCAGCCCGTGAGTGACAAATCCATAGCAAGCACATTCTTTCTGTGCTGGTGCTGAGAAACAAGACCATTTTCAAGCTTATTTGCTAGCCACTTTATATTTTTATTTTGTTTTGGTTTTACCTTATAGATCTATAATACTCTTGAGAACATCTGAGATTACACACTGTATCTGTAAAAGGAGACTTCAAAGTTTCCTTTCTTAGATTCATCTGACAGTTTTTCTCTGGATTGTGAGAAGGGCTCACAGTTTATGTTCAGAAGAACCAACAGGTCTCCTTGATAAAGGGTTCCTTACTTCCTGAAGTGCCAAGACGATTAGGATTCTTTTATTTCTGGACACTTCATTTTGGTCGTGAATTAGACTATTCACTGGTTCTGGGAAAAAATCCAGTGGTTTGTATCGATATCTCTACATGTGAGTGACTATAATTTTATATTCCTTTGTAACACTGAGACTTCATGTAAAGCTTTTGAATCTAACTTTTTTTTCTTTATCCTGGGCACATGCATGCTATTTTTACTGAATTAGATAGCTTTGGTATTTATAAAAATTGTATTCCTCTTATTCATAATTTCCTGAAAATGAAGGGCTATTGTTGTCTTTGATAATTTATACTTTAAGTAAAGAAATGTGGCTCTTTGGCATTCTGTGTTTAGCAAAATTTGCTTTGTATAATTTTAATGATGCATAATGTGTGGTGTCATGTTTTCATAATTTAAAATGTTATTTATGTTTTCATATATAAATAGCATTTATCTCTTAACTGGTGGTAAAATTATTAATGTATACTTTATGGTTCTAGGGAGGTAATGGTAAAAGTAAACAAGGAATCAAAACACAAAATGTCTTATTCTGGGAGAGTGAAAGCTCTCTGCCTTCAGAAGAACACTGCTCTTTGGATAGGAACTGGAGGAGGCCATATTTTACTCCTGGATCTTTCAACTCGTCGAGTTATACGTATAATTTACAACTTTTGTGATTCGGTCAGAGTCATGATGACAGCACAGCTAGGCAAGTTTCTTTCCTTTAGATATTTTTCATATTCTCTAAGTCTTATAAAATATGCCTTTATTTTACATTTACTTTTTCTCTGCGCTTTCCAGTGTCATTTGGATGGTCTTGGAGGTTCACACAATGAAACATAAGACTGGTGTAAATTGTGAATAGGGTCATTACAGAAATGGAGGGAGTAAATGCTCTCAGTCCCATAAGAGAAGCAGATTACTGCAGCTGAACACTCAGTTTGGGTCTTACATGCTTTTTTCTTTTTTACCTAAGGCAAAAATGGGAAATACATAGTGTTGAATATATTTCACTTTTTGAGCAAAGAAAATAAAGAAAATGTTTATTTTAATCATAGTCTAGCCTCCCACGCTTGTTAAAGAATCTCATTTGGTTTTTCATTCTATAACAAATCTTTATTCTTGCAGCAATACATGCTGAACCACACAACCTACAAATATTGACAAATCATGTTTTACTGAAACTTTGTCTTTTTTTGCTTCTATTTTTCTATTTAAATATGATGAAATTGTGATAGCACATAAAATGTATTTTCTGCATAAATATATTTGTGTCTTCCTTTGATAATTTGATTTAGAAAATAATAATAGCACACATACAAAAGTTTACAAAAACAACACTATGGGGTTTAATTCTGAAAAAAACTAGAATTTATGTAACTTTAGCAAATAATTAATGAATGTTTTGAACATGGTGAAGACAATAGATTCATTACAAGTATGTGTGAAAGAGGAACATGTGTTTCTCTAGCACCTTCACCTATTTTTCATTTATAGACGTTAGAGTTGCACAGAAGGAGTTAGAATTAGATGCTCTTAATGACTGCGAACTATTTTTTTTTTTATTATTATTATACTTTTTTTTT
>NW_012114600.1:7300486-7308651 GCF_000951035.1 Colobus angolensis palliatus | reverse complement strand
TACTCCTTATACGAAAATTAATTCAAGATGGATTAGAGACTTACATGTTAGACCTAATACCATAAAAACCCTAGAAGAAAACCTAGGTAGTACCATTCAGGACATAGACTGCGAACTATTAAGATACATGTCCACACAAGCAGAGCAGTAGGTATCTCAATGAGTTGTCTCCGTAGTCTTATTCTACCAAAGTGGTTGCATTCTCTAGTTGAATTGTATGTACTTTGGGACCCAAATAGCTTGCTTATAACTGAAGTTATAGTGGAATTTCAATAGGTTACAGTTTGATTTTAAAATAAAGATCAATTTGAACATAGCCTACAAGGTGCTGCATGAGCTGGCTTCACTGTACCTCTCCTGCCTCCATCATCTACCACATTCCTACCAGATCTTCCTCGTCTAGATGAACATCCAGTTCTTCTTAATTACTGTGCTATATTTTGTCTCAGGGATTTGCACATGCTGTTTATTTCTTTGCTTAGTTAAAGTAGTTTTTTTTATGCTTAGTTAACTCATACGGTTTGAAATGTTAGCTCCTGTGTCAAAACCTCTGAGAAGCCAACACTGATTAGGTCAAAGTTCCCGCTTTGGGTTCCCATAACAGCTTTCTTGCATAGTTGTGATCATAGTCATTTTTGTTTTTTTCATTAATGCTAGTCTCTTCACTAGAATATAAACACCAAGCAGGTTGGGTTAGTGTGTTTTGGTTTACCCCTTTATTCCCAGGATCTAGCCTAGGACTTACATAGAAGACTTTTGATGCAAATTTGTTGAATAAATTAGTGAATAATTTGAGAAGAAAATATGATATTTTGACATAGTATCAGTATATCCATCCATCTAAGTGTCCATCTAAATACTCATATTTGTACCTTACCGTATCCAAAGAACTTTTTACACACATTACCTCATTTAACATTGTAACTTTGGGGAGGGTAATGTATAAATACTAAGCCTATTGTATAGAAAGGTTAAGCTGTTTTCTCAGACTCACATAATTAAGAATTGCAGCAAGGAGTGGATCACAGATTTTGTTAGTTTTTTTAAATGCTGGTCTTTATTCAATATAATTTAAGGGTCACCTAGAAAATAGAACTGTGAATTCAGTTCCAAGGTATTTGTGTCTTAGACTATGAACAACTTTGCTTTTTTTCAGACCAGCTTAATATATAGTTTTAACGGAAAACTTCTATATTTTGTTTTTGTAAAGGGAGCCTTAAAAATGTCATGCTGGTATTGGGCTATAACCGGAAAAGTACTGAAGGTACACAACAGCAGAAAGGTAACATTCAAAAGGATACTGTATTCCAAACAGTGCAATGACATGAATGACGGTAACATATTATGTGTTTTGTAAATTTGTAGAAAATATTACATATGGTATAATCAGGAATTTTAATTGGTAGTTTATAGTATAAAGAACTTAGGTGTAAATTTTCAAAATTACAAGTGATATGAAGTGTTAAATATTTATATTTTCAGATGAAGTAGAGGTGTCAATCACTAGCTCAACCTTAAAGTAAATGTGAATATTTTTTACAACTTACCTATATTTACATAATGTTTAATTTTGAACAGTGTTTGAAAAGCTTTATTTCTTTTAGATTATGAAATGTTAATTTACTAAATGTCCACACTCTTCTTGAAATTTAGTAGTTTCTATAATGTATTACAAAAATTGTCCAAGTACAGTTTTTTATAAATAATTATTTAGTGCATTAGTTACAGCTGTGTATATATATACATTTATCTAAGTCAACTAAAAATACATAAGCCAAACTGAAATAAAATAAGAATGTTTTATGGTGGATCTTTGAAACATGATTTCATTTTTTTCTTTTTCTAGAGATACAATCTTGCTTGACTGTTTGGGACATCAATCTTCCACATGAAGTGCAAAATTTAGAAAAACACATTGAAGTGAGAAAAGAATTAGCTGAAAAAATGAGAGGAACATCTATTGAATAAGAGAGAAACAGGAATTGTCTTCGGATAGGAAAATTATTCTCTTGTAAATATTTATTTAAAAATGTTCACATGAAAAGGGTACTCACATTTTTTGAAATAGCTCATGTGTATATGAAGGAATGTTATATTTTTAATGTAAATATATGTAAAAATACTTACCAGTAAACGTATATTTTAAAGAACTATTTAAAACACAATGTTATATTTGTTATAAATACCAGTTACTTTTGTGCATTAATTAATGAAGATAAATCTGTGAAGTACCTAATTTAAGTACTCATACTAAAATTTATAAGGCCGATAATTTTTTGTTTTCTTGTCTGTGATGAAGGTAAACTTTATTTTAAATTCTGTGCTTAAGACGGGACTATTGCTTGTTGATTTTTCCAGAAATCTGCAAGGTAGAATGAAAACATTAAGACAGTTTCCTATGTAATGTATTGCCTCTTAGATTGCTTTGAAATGCACTATCATATATGCTTGCAAATATTCAAATGCATTTGCACTAATAAAGTCCTTTGTTGGTATGTGAATTCTCTTTGTTGCTGTTGCATACAGTGCATCTTACACAACTTCACTCAATCCAAAAGAAAACTCCATTAAAAGTACTAATGAAAAAAACATGACATACTGTCAAAGTCCTCATATCTAGGATATGAGGAGAGTTTCTGTGTCTTTCCTAGACATGATAGAGTTGTTTTTCAACTCTTACCTTTGAGTGTGGATACCCTGAATTTTGTATAATTAGTGTAAATACAGTGTTCAGTCCTTCAAGTGATATTTTTATTTTTTTATTCATACCATTAGCTACGTATTTTCTAATCTGCTTCATCCTGATGCTTATATTCATCTTTTCCCTAAATTTGTGATGCTGCAGATCCTACATCATTCAGATAGAAGCGTTTTTTTTTTTTTCAGAATTATAGAATTCCACAGCTCCTACCAAGACTATGAGGACAAATATCTAACACTTTTCAGTTGCTGAAGGAGAAAAGAGCTTTAGTTATGATGGATAAAAATATCTGCCACCCTAGGCGTCCAAATTATACTTAAATCGTTTACATAGCTTACCACAGTAGGAGTATCAGGGCCAAATACCTATGTAATAATTTGAGGTCATTTCTGCTTTAGGAAAAGTACTTTTGGTAAATTCTTTGGCCCTGACCACTATTCATTATTTCAGACAATTCCCTGTGATAGGACAACTAGTCTATTTAATATTCTCAGAACTTATGGCATTTTACTATATGAAACCTTTAAATTTGTTTATATTCAGGGTGATCAAATTCTTAAACATGAACGATTTTCTGTATTTTAAAGGAACCCATGCTTTAACTTGCTACGTAATTAACAACAACAAAAAAATACAGTAGAGCTCTTTGTTCCAGTGTTATCTCTTTCATTGTTACTTTGTATGTATTTGCAAATTTTTTTTTACCAAAGACAAACACAAAAAAAGAATACTGTATTTAAATGGAATAATAAAAATTTTAAAAGCATGTTTATGAATTTTTAAACTTTGTGATAGTGTTTTGCTTTTCACATATAGGTCTGTTATCCATCTCATGGGAAACATTGTATATTAATTTGTATATGGAACATTCCACGATAAGAAAGTGCAACTAAAGTTTTTTCTTGAGAACTTAACGGAATATTTAAATTTAATTTTCTATAATGCATATAGTTGCCAGGATCCCAGGACAAAATCTGATGGGTATGAAACATTCTATTTTCAAGTTCTCTTAAAAATTTTTTGTAAGTAAATTTGTTTGCTCTTGAGTACTGAAACAAAATATGACTTTAGAGTAAATGATATATACAAAAAATAAGCACAGTCACTTCAAGTGTTTTCTGATTAGAAGCATAAAATAACCTGCTAATTATGATCCAAATACAAACATATTATCGTAACAGAAAATATTCTTTTGGGAAAATTTTGAATTCAAAAAAGGGCGCCTCTCTGACTCTAATTCACTCTATCGATTATGTGTGAACTATTTTAACTAAAATGCAACTTATTTTTCATCAAGGCAGTGAAATATATTGATGAAACATAGCAGAATTAACAAAAGAAGATCGTGAACTTTCCTAAGTTAAATGTAAGGATGCAAATGTTCTAATATTGAGGGGAGATAAAATTCAAAACCGTTGGGACTTTGCTTCTTTATCCATCACTTTGGGTATCTTAACACCTAACCTGGTAAATTGAATGTTTTTCATGGAGGCTCATCAGCAATTCAGTAAAATAGTAAACTATGTCAACTCGGGAGAAACTGACATCCTCATTCTCCATGCTAGCCAGTTTCTGATCCAGGGTGTCATTGTTTCTAATAACAATTCAGAATCTGGCTGCTTAAAGGCACCTAGGTACTTGGTTCTTTCTAATTTGTCAAGGAATTTGGAGTGATCCTATCACCCTGATTTCAAGCAAGAGACAGTGAGTCACCTGACCCAAAGGCCTGCTGTCTGAACACACTCTGAGTGAGTGAGCAGAGATGTGGTGGTTCTCTCTATGTGCTGCCACCACACTGTTCTTGATTTCTACCCTTACTTGGGAAGTTTCTACTTGATGTCTGTCTCAGGCTAAGAAAAAGAGAAGAGAAAAGGAATGAGTATTAGCATCTGGATCATGGGGCTGCTTCTTGGCCTCTATGAGACTCCACTGTTTTACAGCAATCAGGGCCTACAAAACTAGATGTTACAGAGTAAACGAGGTATCGTTCTGATCTGGGCTTCACCACATTTACCCACTGAACATTCCCAAGAGAAGGTTGTTACCATTTATTTATGAAAATACCAAACTCCGATACATACTCTATTAGAAGTATTATGGAAAAGTAGAGAATATGTCTACCTGGCCAGAGAATAGAGGATCCAGATCACAAAAATAGTACAAATATTTAAACAGAGACTTAGGACAAATGGGCATTCAACAATTTCCAGAGTGAAATAACATTCTAGGCAGATGATGAAACATATGCTGTCTTAGGAACTTGAGCTTATTTTGAAAGCATCCCTATCAAATACATGCTGAAATTTGTTGCAAGTTCCCATTCCTTACAGTACTTACGGGATACACTTAAGTGACTGAAGATGCAAAAGAAGTATGTATTTGTGTATGGATATAGCAATTTTATCATTAATTGAGAGATTATAAAGTTAATGAGCTGTTCTTTGCAGAGGGAATATTTGTTAGGATGAAATGGGGAGAGATGTTTTTTTTTTTTTTTTTTATTATACTTTAAGTTCTAGGGTACATGTGCATAACGTGCAGGTTTGTTACATATGTATACTTGTGCCATGTTGGTGTGCTGCACCCATCAACTCGTCAGCACCCATCAATTCATCATTTATATCAGGTATACCTCCCCAATGCAATCCCTCCCCCCTCCCCCCTCCCCATGATAAGCCCCAGTGTGTGATGTTCCCCTTCCCAACTCCAAGTGATCTCATTGTTCAGTTCCCACCTATGAGTGAGAACATGCGGTGCTTGGTTTTCTCGGGGAGAGATGTTTCAAACACCAAGTTTATCTTATAGGTTAAGAAATCCTAGAAGGAATCCATGACTTTATGTACATGTACAATATATGACAAGAGATTTCCCCATCTTCTTGCAAAATGAGCACAAAGTAACTAACTCAAAGCTTGTGCTATTATGATAAAAGTTTAAAAGGTTAGTACATAGCAGAAATGTGATATACTATAATGGGGGTCCAGGGGATAAAATCTTTGCAAGCTGATTCTCCCATGTTGGCACTGTTTCGATTTCCTACTATGTTATGTAACACAAATGAGATCATACATTAGAGTAATAAGGCAACCACTGATAGAAGCTGCATGCAGGCAAAAGAGTGTTCTCTGATCATAAGCTTAGTTTAGTTGGATCCTTGCTGCAATCACTAAATTAATAAATCTGTGCTAGTATTGAATCAGGAAATCTCCGCCACAAGCAGATAAATAAAAACTTTCTGCTTTGGCTGAAATAACTGCTTTTAGGAAAAGAAAGAGTATACGCTTATTAATATAGCTTGGGATGTGGACCTCTTTGATGAGACTATACAATTCAGGGTAGATAAAGTGTGCCTATAAAGAAATTTAAAATAAACTTATACGTTCAAATGGAACATATCCTTTAATAATGACATTTTTAAGGGCTCTGCATTTATTCCATGAATGTTGCCATTATTGTTCAGTTTTTCTTACTTACCTGCATTCACTTTAAAAAAACAGAAAAAGAAAGAGAAACAGTTGCAAAAGAAAGCAGCCAGAAAGAACATACATTTAGAATTGAAAAAGACCTTGGTCTAAATTATAGATTTGACTTTTACTTAGTAATCTGAACTGGAGCAAGTTGCACAAATGGCCAGAGAATCTTTTTTTTTTTTTTTCTTCCGTAAAATGGCAACAGTAGTATACCCACCTTCTAGAAGGATGAGTGTAAATTAAGGAATTGTGCAATTAATTCCCAGGCAAGTCACACACAAGCACCACCTTATGAGGCAAGTCACACACAAGCACCACCTTATGAGGCAAGTCACACACAAGCACCACCTTATGAGGGAATTCATATTAGACATCAGTGTCACTAAAA
Organism: Colobus angolensis palliatus; assembly: GCF_000951035.1. Classification (NCBI taxonomy): domain Eukaryota; kingdom Metazoa; phylum Chordata; class Mammalia; order Primates; family Cercopithecidae; genus Colobus; species Colobus angolensis. Next base: position 7,302,092 of record NW_012114600.1, on the reverse strand, counting down.
ATTCATTTCTCTAATAAAGCACACATACTGTATGTTTTGGATATTTGGAAGTTGCTCCTGGTAACCACTAATAATAAGTTCAAGGTGCCAAGAGTTTTAATTGAATTTGCCAAACAAAGTGTGAAAAGAAACTACTATCAAGATATTGACTTATTACATTATGTTTTTATGCTTTTAGTGAAAGCCATGACCAGATACAGCTAGAAAAATGATCTCTGCCCTCATGATGTCCTTATGATTGCCTTCTCTTCTGTTTCCATTGTGACTTGATAACAATTGATAACATCTATGATTTTTTTCTTTAAACAATTCACTCCAATGAATTGCCTGAAGCTGTTGATTTCTGGATAGTATACATCATCCGTTCTGAGTGGGATAATGTTTTGTGCAACAAGAAGGAGAGCAAGTTTGCTCTTTCTGTTGATTTTGGTGAATGGTGTGGGAGAAAAGAGCAGCACTGAGGTTGAAGATCACTGGGTGACAACTCTTCTGCTATAGCCAGAATTATTTTTCTGATGTAACTTACACACATTACAAACAATCTCTACTTTCCTCCGTGCTCCTCCCTTCCCCACCTACAATATAGGATTTTACTATTTACCCATTTCATGTCCACTGTGTCTGAGTAACATTACTAACTAGTACAATGCATTTAGCGGATAATTTTACATGAGAATTAAATTTCACATTAAAAATCACCTACATGGTTCTGATAATTTTGGACAGTTCTTTATTCTTAAAGTGGAAAATTATAAAATAAATGAAATAATTTTAGTTTTATGTGTCATTGCGCTTAGGTAAAGCTGGGAGTATCTTTGGCTCTCAATAAACTGTGTGTTTAGCAAGAAGGATTTTATTTAAAAGATAAATATGTTTTTGCCACATACAATAGAATGTCTTCATTGATATATATTTATTTCAAAAGTAAACATAAGTGGTGGCAATATGTTGTAATACCATAAGTTAAATATTATGTTAAGCTTTTAAGTAAATTCAATCACCTCTTCTATAAATGCTCTCAATTATTTTATACACTTTGGTCTTCCATAAAGATAATTAGTATGTGTCAATTACTGAGAAATAAGCTGTCCTTCATCCAGGGTTGCTGATGTTTTGCTTCTTACTTCTTCCTTTTGTGTTACTTTCTTTAAAGAAAATGGTTTTCCAGGTGTTATTTTCTAAATGCCATCATATAAACTGAGGCATAAATTATTTAATTGCTCTCTCAAGTAGCTTTTATGCTTTCAAGGTAATGTAAACAGGAAGAAGGAAAATACATAATTTGAAACACTGACTGAGGAAGATTTTTATAGCACAATTATAAATTATGGAAAATGAGAAGAAATGGTCAACCTGAGGGCGGAGCAAGATGGCCGAATAGGAACAGCTCCAGTCTCCAACTCCCGGCGCGAGCGACACAGAAGACTGGTGATTTCTGCATTTTCAACGGAGGTACTGGGGTCATCTCACTGGGGAGTGCCGGACAATCAGTGCTGGTCAGCTGCTGCAGCCTGACCAGCGAGAGCTGAAGCAGGGCAAGGCATTGCCTCACCTGGGAAGCGCAAGGGGGAAGGGAATCCCTTTTCCTAGCCAGGGGAACTGAGAC
>NW_012114600.1:7293451-7295246 GCF_000951035.1 Colobus angolensis palliatus | reverse complement strand
AAAAAAAAAAGAAATAGTCAACCTGTATCTTTAATCACTAATTGGAATCTTGTGTATCAAAAACTGATGAAAAAAAACTCCCTTGCAAATCTACACAAGCAGAAGAATTAATCTTTTTTTTTTTTCCATCTTGTGAGTTAGAATCAAAGACATCATAGAGGTTAGAGACATGGGCCCTGGGCTGTTGGGCCTGGCCCCCTCTCTTACTTATGCCACTTTGTTGCTCAATCTCTCTTTGTACCAATGTCCTCATGTGCAAAAAGATATAAAAATAGACAGTTGTTGTGAGGAGCATGTTGTTCTCAGATTCTCCTTATCCCCAAGCCTAAAAGGACTCTTAGGTGCTTTCTATTTGTTGATAAGGAAAAGGAGAGTTTTAAAGTTTGAAGCTGGCAGATGGAGCCGATATTCTGGTGATTATTCATTCAACTGAGTTACTTTAGTGAGTGGAACATTAAGGTCCCTGGATTATAGAGTATGAATATCAGTGACCAGGAAAGCTGGTAATTTGGCATCCTATCAAACTGATACTTTGTGTTTAGCATTTGTTTAGTTGGACCTGGGAGAAACTGACTTTGTGTCAATAAAAATAACATGAAAACAAATTGGCTTTGGTTTCATTTCCAGTAACAAGATAATGATTTGGAGAAGTCCACCTGCTGAAAACTAAAAAGGTTAGCTTAAAAGGAAAGGAAGAATATTAAAATGAACATCTAAAATTACCAAATATCTGATGAGATGGTATGGAACTATCTGGCCAAAATCAAAGTGAATTGTAAGCAGAGCACCAAAGCTATGTTTTCTTGTGAGCATTTGTTTAACCTAGTGAATCTGACCTTTAGTTTCCCCAGCCTTGAAAGGATTGGATCACATCTCAAGGTCAGGAGTCAAACACATGGGTATTTCCATTAGACTGGGGCACCAAAGGAATTCAAGTCAGTGTGACAGTCAGAAGTATAACTGTCCACCTTCTACTCACTGGCAAGATCCTGAAAAAGCTCATAAGCAATTCCTCCCGGAGTTGCCCAAATTCACATCATCTATGTTATTTTTTTAAAAAAATTACTCAAGCTTTTAATTAAATGAAAATTTTGGACAGAGAAGACCTCAAGCAAGGAAATTTATCAGGGAAAAGAAAGGCATTGTGTAATCATAGAAGTGTCTTTATACCCACGTAGACCAGTTGTTGGATGGGGGATGCCGGAAGAAGGCAGAGTGAGCTTGGGCATGGCCACATTTTCAGCAGAGGTATTTCTAGGAGAAGGCTGTAAGGTAAGTTGACCACTTTCCCAGCAACTGGGAAGCATTGGTCAGGTCTGGGTGGCATTGAACAGTATTTATGAAAGAAAACTCAATTAATAAATTAATAAATGCATGTGTAAATAATTGCTTTGGTGAAGGTATTTATTGATTCTACTGAAATTGAGATGAGGTTTCAAAGGACTTAAGGTATATGTGGAATGGAAGACATAAAACATGGAGATACTAGATCGACTCTTCAGTAAAAGCTGAAACCCAAAATAACTACAGTCATGTGCTGCATAACATTTTGGTCAATGATGAACTGCATATGCAATGGTGGTCCCATAAGATTATAATGAAGCTGAAAAATTCCTGTCCCCTAGTGACTTAGCATTGTAGCACAATGCATAACTCATGTGCCTGTGGTAATGCTGACATAAACAAATCTACTGTACTGCCAGTCGTATTAAAGTTTAGCACCTACAATTATGTGAATTACCTAAGACTTGATAACAAACATGATATTACTGGTTTACGTATTTACTACAGTATA
>NW_012114600.1:7287247-7293000 GCF_000951035.1 Colobus angolensis palliatus | reverse complement strand
ATATAAAGTTAACTGTAAAATGGCCTCAGGCAGATCCTTCAGGAGGTGGCCCAGAAGGCATTACTCTAGGCTATGGTTTATGTTTATCTTCGTTTTCAACCAAAAAGTTAAAAAAAATTAAAATAGACAAAAGCTTATAGAATAAGAATCTAAAGAAAAAATATTTTTACAGCTGTAAAATATGTTTCTGTTTTAAGCTAAGTGTTTTTATAAAAGAATCAAAAAGTTTTAAAATTAAAAAGTTTATAAAGAAAAAAGTTATGGTAAGCTAAGTTAAATTTATTATTTAAGGGGGAAAAAAAATAGGATGGGTGCAATGGCTCACACTTTTAAGCCCAACAATTTGGGAGGCTTAGAAAAGAGGACTGACTCCAGGAGTTCGTGACCAGCCTTGGCAACATGGTGAAAGCTCATCTCTACTAAAAATGCAAAACATTAGCTGAATGTGTTGTCACAGGCCTGTAGTCCCAGCTACTTGGGAGACTGAGGTGGGAGGATTTCTTATGGCCAAGAGGTGAAGGGCAGAGGTTGTGGTGAACTGTGATTGTGATTCCAGCCTGGATGACAGAGCAGAACTCTGTCTCCGAAAATAAAAATGGAAAGAAAAAAGAAAAAAAATTGTTTTAAAATACATTTAATGTAACCTAAGTATACAATATTTATAAGGCCTACAGTAGTGTACAGTAATTTCCTAGGCCTTCACATTCACTCAGCACTCACTCACCGACTCACCTAGAGAAACTTCCAGTCCTGCAAGCTCCATTTATGGTGCCCTATACTAGCATACCATATTTAATCTTTGATATCAAATTTTTATTGTACCTTTTCTATGTTTAGATATGCTTAGACACACAAATACCAGTGTGTTACAATTGCCTATAGTATTCAGTACAGCAACATCCTGTATTGATTTGCAACTTAGGAGCAAAAGCTTATTCCATATAGCCTAAGTGTGTAGTAAGTTATACCCTCTAGATTTGTGTAAGTACACTCTACGATGTTTGAGTAAAGATGGATTTGCCTAATGACACATTTCTCAGAAAGTGCCCTTGTTGTTAAGTAATGCATAACTGCTACTCTTAGCATGGTAGAGCAGACTTCACCCATACCATGCTTTTACAGTCCCTCACTGCACAAAGTAAAATAGTTTTGGTGTCAAGCATAGCAAAGTGGTAAGAAAAGCATCAGAGTCATTGTAACTGTGAAATCACAAGAGATTTACAGGTCACATTTATGACACAGATGTTTCCAAACACATTGAGAGGTTTATTATTGAAAGTAGTTCCATTAGTAGTTAGATGCCTGGGATAAGAAAATCTAAATCTTCTCTAATGAAATATATATTTATCCTATTAATATTTCTCAAATAATATACTTTCTAAAGACAATAAGCAGTGTACAATGTACAGTTCAAATAAATGAAGCTTAAGAGAAAAATGAAAATGTGAAAGAGACGCTTCAGGATCAACTAAGAGCAGAAGAAAGCTAAGAATCCAAATATTAGAAGGTGAAACATGGAATCTGAAATAAAGATACACTTGAATGTTTCTTCAGGGGGCAGGAAGCTATAAATATGAGTAAGGGGATTTGAAAAGGAGTCAAGTAGAACTTCTAAAAAGAAAAAATATAATACTTATAATTTAAAATATCATGTATGGAGTTAATAGCATTTTAGATACAGATGAAGGAAAAATTAATTAACTGAAAGATAAGGCAAAAGGGATTTTCTAGAATGCAACATGGATAGAAACAGAGATGAACAATGTAAACCAAATAGTCAAGACTCTTCAAGGTGGAGTAATAATGTCTAACTTACGTCTGATTGGAATGCCAGAGAAGGGGAATATAGAGGAGAAATACGTTTGAAGAGATAATGACTAGGATATAACTAGAACTGATGAAAGATACCGATTTGTATACATACAAGAAACTGAGACTCCAAATGAAGATAAATTAGGGCATCCCCACATTGACACACCAAAGTGAAAATTCAGAACATAAAAAGAAAAGGCATGGAAGACTCCCACAAAAATGTTGGGTGAGAGAAACACAATGCAAAGAATTTACATATTATGCATCCATTCACATAAAATTAAAAATCAAAACTGAACTCGATTGTTTAAGGATGTATAAATAAGTGGTAAAATTATAAAGCAAGTAAGAAAATGATAAATAGAAACATCAAGAGTGGTTATTTCTATAAAGAAGGGAAAAAATTATAACTGAGAAGTAGGCAGGTAGAGGATTCTGAGATGCTGGAAAATATTCTATTTCCTGACCCAGCTGGTGGGTAAATGGGTATTTCTTGTATAATAATTCTTTAAACTATACATTTGTGTTTTATATATTTATTTAGTACACTATGTCTCTAAATTTAAAGATGAAACCAACTAATTTACTTTCACTGAATGAACTAAAATTGTCCTGAAAACATTTGGTAATACATTTCCCAAATGTCTGAATTTCTCATCTCAGTTTTAGTTGTTGATTTTCTCCAGCCTGTCAACTAGGGCATATGGTTTAATAAATATAAATGGTTCACAGATAATGAAGAAGCCATTCATTTCCACTTAACATTGCTACATCACGCCTTTTCAGTTTTAACCTCACAATTAAGACTATACATTTAATAAAATTATGAGACTTTAAACTTAGATTGTTGGACACAGAGATACACTGAGAAGTAAAGAAGATCAGCAGGTCTGGTGCAGATAATTATTTAAAGTTTGACATATTTATTTAAGCTTCTTGTAAAACATACAGATGGAAATGTTCAATAGATGGTTGCAAATACTGATCCAAATCTCAGAAGAGACTGGGGGGTCAGAAACAGATTTGTCAGTCATCTGTTGAGAGGCCATCTGTATTTGTTTTCTAGGACTGCCAAAACCACAGACTGGATGGCTTAAACACTGAAATGTATTTTGGCTAGAAGTCTGAGATCAAGGTATTGTCAGTGTTGGCTCCTTCTGAGGGTTGTGAGGGAACTATTTGTTCCAGGCCTCTCTCCTTGGCTTGTAGGTGACTGTCTTCTTCCTGTGTCTCAACATCATCTTCCCCTTGCACCTGTCTTTGTCCAAACTTTCTCCTCTTATAAGGCACCAATCTATAGGATTAGGGTCCACCCTAATGGCCTTACTTTAATTATTTCTTTAAAGATCCTATCCACAGAGTTACATTCTGAGGCACTAGGCATTTCGACTTCAACATAGGAATTTTTTTCAAGGTACAGGGAAATTTAGCCCATAACACCATCAATTAAACCCTCGGACAAGATGACCTGGCCAATGTGCAGAGCACATTGAGAAAAGAGCTCTGAAAAAAGCCATATTCAGAAGAGACAGAAGAGGACAGAGGCTGAGAAGGAGATCGTTTAAAGAGATAATCAGTGAAGTAAAAAATGGCAGGACAGTCAATGAGGATCTATCTGGACTTAGTAAAGCAGATGAACTTGATGACGCTATATGTGGTGACCATTGATACAACAGAGTTTATGGAGTGGGAAGGAGTGGAAGACTGACTGAAGTGGGTAAAGGAGTACATCTAAAAAGGCACGATGAGAATGGAAAAACAGCAATGAACGTTAAGAACTGGAAGAGGACTAGAACTAGAACATTAAGAACTGGAAGAGGAACTAGAAAGAAGGAGCTGATATAATAACTGTGTGGGTGATTGTGCAGGACAAATGATAGAGTGACCATTAAAATATGGCTTATGATTGAGCACAAGAAATCATTTCAATGATGCAAATGCAGACAGAAGACGCAGGTATAGAACTTTTGTCAGGAATACAGCTTACTATAGACCTATTTACCAGGGGAAGGCCAGTGTTCAAATTCCTCTTAAAATGTTATTAAGGGAAGTTCATATGGCAACTGCAAGTATCAATACCACTATAATATTCTATTCAGAACACTGACAACATTTCTCATTTATGCTTTTATAAAATCACTATCTGGAAGTCCATTCCAACATTGTGAATTTCTTCTGCATACTAAATACTACTCTAGGAAAATGCTGAAAATTTAAATTGGAGGAGATAAATCACTTTAGAAAATTATTTATTGTTTACATCTAATAACTATTATTTATGTTTTACATAATTAATGTCAATTTAAATAACATTTATTTTAAAATTTAATTGTACTTTTACTTCTCTTGGAATGAAACTTTCCGTATAACAAAAATTTTTTAAATTTTCAGACAATCCATTTTCAAATGTAATTTCAGCTCATAATGTATAGAAAATGGGGAGCTTCTTTCTCACAATCCAAATAGATATTATTTAGCATTTTCTGTATTTTCTCCTGTCAAAAACGTTTCATAAAAACAAACTGAATTACAGGGAGGGGAAAAACACACACTGGGCCTGTTGCGGGGCGGAGGGAGGCAGAGCATTAGGATAAATAGCTAATACCTAGCTGATGGGTTGATAGGTGCAGCAAACCACTATGGCACACGTTTACCTACGTAATAAGCCTACACGACCTGCACATGTTTCCAGGAACTTAAAATAAAATAAAATAAAATTTAAAAAATGCCTTGCACATACTGATGCTATTGTTCTTTCAACAGTTGACGTTTTCTCTGGCATTGTATCTTTAAGTGTGCAAACACTTAAGCCACATCATTTTAAAACAAGAAGGAGATGTTTGACTATTATTCGTTCTGATGGATATGCTTTTAATCTATGTATAGAAGTTATGCGGTATATGTTTTCATATTATCAGATGACTTTATCCAATTGATATATTGTTACAAAAGAGGTAAATCCTTAATGTCCTTGTAAAACAAGCTACCTAGTGAGAAGTTTCTGAACAAAATGAATCATTTCCTAAAAAAAAATATTTTAAAGCATCCTATTTAACATTTGCTAAGTTGATAGTATTAATTCATGTATATATATTATATACTTTTTCTATTATGTTATCAATTACATGTGCTTTGAAATCTGAGAGATAAAGCTTTCATACATATCATCAAATTATCAGGGTCTTCATGAAAGTTTTAAAATACTCATAGAAAAGCAACAAATATAAATATAATATGCTGCCATTTTATTATTATCTTGACTTTCAGTTCCAATGTAAACCAAATTTTATCTATGGTTATTAACATTACAGTATAGAAGTTCTAGAAAGCATCATTAAACCTAGTGATTATTTTCCACTACTAGACAGTTTTGAACTGTTAAAATCAAACAAAGACTGTTAACACCACCAGTATATTTGTCCTTTGTGGTAACTCATTGAGGGTGAATCTAGGCTAGAAGTTTCTAATAGTGGGAACCTCTTCTTATCCATCATGTATTCCCAGTTTAAGTGCTGTGTGAAATAACTGCAAGTTGTATTAAACTGAGTCATGTCTCAATGTAAATATCTGCAATAATAAAACCTATTTAAGAATTCATTTTTTGAATAGATTATTTAAGTCTATTTAAGACTAAATGACTATTATGACTATTACTATTGCCATTTTTATTTAATGTAACTTTTTTTTTTGAGATAGAGTCTCACTCTGTCACCCTGGCTAGAGTGCAGTGGCGCAATCTCAGCTCACTGCAACCTCTGCCTCCCGGGTGCAAGCGATTCTCCTGCCTCAGCCTCCCGAGAAGCTGGGATTACAGGTGTGAGCCACTTTGCTCAACCTTAATGTAATCTATTTTTGAGCCCAATAAAATTATTCACTAAATCAATCATTCAATATTTATTAAGCACTTATTTGTGCCAAGTTCTCTTCCGGGCATTGAGACT
>NW_012114600.1:7272204-7287197 GCF_000951035.1 Colobus angolensis palliatus | reverse complement strand
TGGCGCAATCTCAGCTCACTGCAACCTCTGCCTCCCGGGTGCAAGCGATTCTCCTGCCTCAGCCTCCCGAGAAGCTGGGATTACAGGTGCCTGCCACTAAGCCCAGCTAATATTTGGAATTTTTTTAGTGGAGACGGGGTTTCACCATGTTGGACAGGCTTGTCTCAAACTCCTGACCTCAGGATCTGCCTTCCCTTGGCCTCTCAAAGTTCTGGGATTACAGGTGTGAGCCACTTTGCTCAACCTTAATGTAATCTATTTTTGAGCCCAATAAAATTATTCACTAAATCAATCATTCAATATTTATTAAGCACTTATTTGTGCCAAGTTCTCTTCCGGGCATTGAGACTCAGGAGTGAACAAACATGCAGAGATCCCTACCCTAATCAAATTTACATTCTACTGCTAAAGACAGATAATAAACATGTGTAGTAAATAGATTACATTAAGATGTATACATCAACTGGTGGTGACTGCTACAGAAAAACAAAACAGAAAATAGGTATAGGGAAGGAGTGGAGTGGGGTGATATTTATAGTTGAAAGTAAGGTATTCAGGAAAGGTCTTCATGTGAAATTAGTATTTGAGCAAAGACATAAATGGGGTGAGGAAGTGAAATCTGGGAGAATTAGCAATTACACAAAAGTATAAAAGGGTCGGCAAGAAATTTAAAAGTCTTTTAATTTATTTCAGAATTTGGTATAGAATATTGATAATATAATCTTGTTATGTTATCTATCGATCTTCTTAGACATCTGCTTAAAACATATGCAAATTATCCACATTTTAAATCACTTACATATAGAGAGGTTTTACCTCATTAAAGCTAAAGTCTAATTATAACTCTGAAAAAGTTATTTTGGAGGAAGAACTAATTATAGTACACAGAAGTGTGGTAGGCCAGGCCTCACTAACGCAGGCCTCCATAACAACTATTTCAGTGCTGACTGAGCCGTGAAGTTCAATATTAAAAGCCAGTGCCCTTAGACAAAGGCCGAGATGTAACAAAAGCCCATCATTAGTTTTACCTAGGGGTTTCCTGGGCCTTAAAGCATGACAAAATAATGAAGAAATTCTTAACAGGACCACTGAAGACTAAATAAATTTTATTGTGGGTCTAAAGAGACTGCCCAGGCCTCCATAAACAAGTTTATTGGGAGTCTGAAGGAACTCCTCAAACCTCCGAGATTTAGTAGGAGACAAGAGTAATCACCCCAGCTCCTGGACCTATTCAGATTAAGTAAATTTACTGAGGCTTCACAGGAATGCCTTCAGGACTCAGATGTTAGTTAGAGATTAAAATAAATTTGGCTCGGTGTGGTGACTCATGCCTCTAATCCCGTCACTTTGGGAGGCCAAGGCATGCAGATCACGAGGTCAGGAGATTGGGACCATCCTGGCTAACACAGTGAAACCCCATCTCTACTAAAAATACAAAAAATTAGCTGGGTGTGGTGGCACATGCCTGTAGTCCCAGCTACTAAGGAGGCTGAGGCAGGAGAATTGCTTGAACCCAGGAGGTGGAGGTTGCATTGAGCTGAGATTGCGCCACTGCACTCCAGCCTGGGCGACAGAGCAAGACATCATCTTGAAAAAAAAAAAAAAGAGGTTAATCACTTGTCTTTAGATGAATGCACACTTACACATAGACATATAGTTTATATAGTATATAGATTAAGGTATATAAGCTCTCGAAAAATTTGTAATTTGGAGTTGGCCTGGTGATGGTTTCCAGGACTTCTCCCTGTAACTGGTTGCAGAAATTAAAACTCTCTTCCTCCCCAGTTCATCTGCATCTCATTATTGGGCCACGAGAAACAGCAGCCCAATCCTCAGTTTGGTCTGGGAACAGAAGTAAATACTAGCTATTTGTAAAATATGTCATAAAAATCTGAGTTTTAGTGAAGTAAGGGAGCATATTGTGTGGATATCTGAAGAGGGTATTCTAAGGAGCAGAAGCAGCGGTATAAAGGTGGGATGGTATAGTAGTCTGTTCTTTCACTGTTAATAAATACATAACTGAGACTGGGTTATTTATAAAGGAAAGAGGTTTAATTGACTTACAGTTCAGCTAGGCTGGGGAGGCCTCAGGAAACTTACAATCATGGCGAAAGTGAGAGACAGGACTAGCTGGATTTCCTATAAGAATTCCTAAGCCTAGCTGGGGAAGGTGATTACGGCCACCTTTAAACATGAGGCTTGTAACTCAGCTCACACCCAAACAATCAAGTAGTAAAGAGGGCTCACTAAAATACAAATTAAGCTAAGAGCAGGAGGTAAAGAAATAGTCAAATCATCTATTGCCTGAGAGCACAAAGGGAGGGACAATGATTGGGATATAAACCCAGGGCATTGAGCCGGCAGTGGCAACCCCCTTTGGGTTCCCTCCCATTGTATGGTAGCTCTGTTTTCACTCTATTAAATCTTGCAACTCCACACTCTTCTGGTCCGTGTTTGTTCCGGCTGGAGCTGAGCTTTCACTTGCCACCAACCACTGCTGAATGCTGCTGTCACAGACCCACAGTTAAATCCCACCCCGATCTGGCAAGGTGTCTGCTGTTCTTCTGATCCAGGGAGGTGCCCATTGCTGCTCCTGGTCAGGCTAGAGGCTCACCATTGTTCCTGTGCAGCTAAGTGCCCAGGTTCATCATATTGAAGCTGAACACTAGTCACTGGGTTCCACATTCTCTTCCATGACCCACAGCTTCTAATACAGCTATAACAATAACACTCAGCACACGGACCAAGGTTCCATTCCTTGGAATCCATGAGGCCAAGAACCCCAGGTCAGAGAACAAAAGACTTGCTGCCATCTTGGGAGCAGCCTGCCACCATCTTGGGAGCTCTAAGAACAAAGACCCTCTGGTGACATCTGGTGGCCTGTTCGGGGATTCTCCAAAGCGGTGAGTAATATTGGACCACTTTCGCTTGCTATTCTGTCCTATTCTTCCTCAGAATTGGAGGAAATACCAGGCACCTGTATTAGCATGGCCACCAGGCTTAAGACTCAGGTGTGAGGCTTCCTGGAAAAAGGCTTTCTAACAACCCTCAATCCTTCTGGGTTGGGAGCATTGGTCTGCCTGGAACCAGCTTCTGCTTTCCTAATTTCCTGGGGGAAGCTGAGGGCCAACTAGAGGCAGAAAGCTGTCATTCTGAACACTTTCATGGCACAACCAGAAGTCTCTACTCCACAGTCGCCCATGCGTGTGCCCCTACCTCTCCTTCTGACCCATACCTCCTTGGTCTTGACCATGACTTTCTTGAGAGTGTAGCCCCAAAATTCTCCTTACCTCTGAATCTACTTCCTCCAATCCCTGCCTCCTAGGTACTAATGCTTCAGACTTTCATTTCCTATTCCAAGTACTAGAGCAAGTTGTATCTCCAAAGGGATCTAAGGAAGCTCAATGCTGCATCCTTAAGCATCTAGGCTATGAATCCAGGGAGTCTTGCCCCTGGTGTCCCTCCTAATTTAGGTATACAGCTCTTGACATGGGCAGTTATGTGGGACCCATTCCCCATCACCCTTGCCAGGGCCACAAGTTTGTAAATGGCTAGGAGGATTGCTCTCTCATTGTGCAAGATGCTCTCCTCCCCCAATTTCTACCCAGCTTACCCCGCTCTCCCAATACAATCTCCAAGTCTTGGCTCCTTGGCCAGGGCCTTAGAACTGATGACCCAGTACTTTAACAGCTGGAATTGGGTCTACAACAACATAATAGATCAGGATGAAAGCAAATTGAGTAAATTAAAGGAAAAAGAGAGAAGGCAGAGAGAGGGAGAGAGAAAAGAGAGTAAGAGAGAAAAAGGGAGAGAGAGAGAGAAAGGCAGAAAGACAAATAAAAGAAAGAAAGAGAGAAAAGAGAGAGAAAAAAGGGAAAAGCGGGGGAGAGGGGAGAGAGAAAGATAGAAGTAGTAAAGAATAAACAGTGTGCCCTATTCCTTTAAAAGCCAGAGTAAATTTAAAACCTATAATTGATAATTGAAGGTCTTCTCCATGACCCTGTAACACTCCAATACTACCTTGTTGTCAGTGTAAACAAGGACATAGCCCAAAAACACTGAGACAACTGACAATCCGTAGCCGTCCTATCAAAAATCCTTCACCCAGTAACCCATGGATGGACCAAATGCATTCAATCTGTAGTGGCCACTGCTTTGCTAACAGAAGAAAGTCGAAAAATAACTTTTAGAGGAAACCTCATTGTGAGCATACCTCACAAGTTCAGAGCTATTCTAAGTCAAAAAAAGCAAAAACTTAGCTTACTCAAAAATCTTAAAGTATAGGACTATTCTGTTAGAAAAAGGTGATTTAACACTAAGCACTGATAATTCCCTTAACCCAGCAAATTTCCTAACAGGGGATTTAAATCTTAATTATCATGCAAATGTCCAACCAAACCTAGGAGGAACTCCCTTCAGATCAGGGCAATAGATGGTTCCTCCTGGGTGATTGAGGAAAAAAACACAATTGGTATTCAGTAATTGGGGGAAACTCTTGTAAAAGTAGAGTTAGGAAAATTGCCTGATAATTGGTCTGCTCAAATGTGCGAGCTGTTTGCACTCAGCCAAGCCCTAAAGTACTTACAAAACCCACAAACCCATCTTTTTCTCCTCACTCTCCTTCTCATAGGAAAAAGGCATAGGATAAACAGGATCCATCTCTCGTATTTTGTACCCAAAAGGACTTAATCCAGGACAACAAAAAGTTTAAGATCGATAATTAGGGCATATTCCTACAAAGGAAAAGAAGAACAAAAGCCCTGGTGGGCAAAAACTGTATCTCAATCCTGACTCAAAAGGTTACCTACACAATCTCTGAAATGAATTTGCATAAAACTGTTGTTTATGGGAATGCATCTTGATGGGGCAACTGGGTTGTTATGAAATACTCAAAAACCCGGTCCAGCTGTAGAAGTCACCCTTGAGCACAAAGGCAATGTTGGGCACGCTGGTAAAGGACCACTAGAATCCAGCAGCCTGGACCCCTTTCTTTGTGGTCAAGAAAGGTGAGAAAACAGGTGCAGGACTACTACATCAGTGAGCATAACTAATCTGATAAGCAGAGGCCCATGGGTGGTTATGCACCCTGGAAAGGAATAAGCATTAGGACCACAGAGGATGCTCTCAGACTGATGCTCATTGGAAAATGACTAGGGGTGCTGGCATCCCCATGTTCCTTTTTCAGATGGGAAACATTCTCCCCAAGGCAAAAGAGCCCCTAAGATGTATTCTGGAGAATTTGGCCCAGCCAGAGTGCCAATTTTCATTTGCTTTTCAGACTTGAAGCAAATGAAAATAGACCTAGGTAAATTCTCAGATAACCCTGATGGCTATATTTATGTTTTACAAGGGTTAGGACAATCCTTTGATCTGACATGGAGAGATATAATGTTACTGCTACATCAGACACTAGCCCCAAATGAGAGAAGTCCTGCCATACCTGCAGCCCAAGAGTTTGGCAGTCTCTGGTGTCTCAGTCAGGTCAATAATAGGATGACAGCAAAGGAAAGAGAAAAATTCCCCACAGGCCAGCAGACAGTTCCCAGTGTAGACCTTCACTGGGATGCAGAATCAAAACATGGAGATTGGTGCCACATACATTTGCTAACTTGCATGCTAGAAGGACTAAGGAAAACTAGGAGGAAGCCTATGAATTATTCAATGATGTCCACTATAACACAGGGAAAGGAAGAAAATCCTAATGCCTTTCTGGAGAGACTCAGGGAGGCATTGAGGAAGCATATCTCTCTGTCACCTGACTCTACTGAAGGCCAGCTAATCTTAAAGTATAAGTTTATCACTCAGTCAGCTGCAGACATTAGAAAAAAACTTCAGAAGTCCACCTTAGGCTTGGAACAAAACTTGGAAACCCTATTGAACTTGGCAACCTCGGTTTTTTATAATAGAGATCAGGAGGAGCAGGCAGAATGGGACAAACAGTATAAGAAAAAGGCCACTGCTTTAGGCATGGCCCTCAGGCAAGTGGACTTTACAGGCTCTGGAACAGGGAAAGGCTGTGCAAATAAAATGCCTAATAGGGGTTGCTTCCAGTGCAGTCTACAAGGACACTTCAAAAAAGATTGTCCGAATAGAAATAAGATGCCCCCATCATCCATGTCCCTTATGTCAAGGGAATCACTGGAAGGCCCACTGCCCCAGGGGACGAAGGTCCTCTGAGTCAGAAGCCACTAACCAGATAATCTGGCAGCAGGACTGAGGGTGCTTGGGGCAAGCGCCAGGCCATGCCATCACCCTCACAGAGCCCTGGGTATGCTTGACCATTGAGCGCCAGGGGGTTAACTGTCTCCTGGACACTGGCGCCCCCTTCTCAGTCTTACTCTCTTGTCCTGGACAACTGTCCTCTACATCTGTCACTATCCAAGGGGTCCTAGGACAGGCAGTCACTAGATACTTCTCCCAGCCACTAAGCTGTGACTGGGGAACTTTACTCTTTTCACATGCCTTTCTAATTATCCTGAAAGCACCACTCCTTTGTTAGGGAGAGACATCCTAGCAAAAGCAGGGACCATTATACACCTGAGCATAGGAGAAGGAACACTCCTTTGTTGTCCCCTACTTGAGGAAGGAATTAATCCTGAAGTCTGGGCAACAGAAGGACAATATGGACAAACGAAGTATGCCCATCCTGTTCAAGCTAAACTAAAGGATTCCGCCTCCTTTTCCTACAAAGGCGGAGACCCAACAAGGGCTCCAAAAGATTGGTAAAGACCTAAAAGCCCAAGGCCTAGTAAAACCATGCAATAGCCCCTACAATACTCCAATTTTAGGAGTACAGAAACCCAACTGACAGCAAGATCTCAGGATTATCAGTAAGGCTGATGTCCCTCTCTACCCAACTGCACCTAACACTTATACCCTGCTTTCCCAAATACCAGAGAAAGAGAGTGGTTTATAGTCCCAGACCTTAAGGATGCCTTTTTCTGCATCCCTGTATCTTTAATCTCCTTGTTAAGTTTGTGTCTTCCAGAATCAAAGCTGTAAAAGTACAAATGGCTCTTCAAATGGAGTCCCAGATGCAGTCTATGACTAAGATTTACTGTGGACCCCTGGGCCAGCCTGATAGCCCATGCTCCAATGTTGATAACATTGAAGGTACCCCTCTCAAGGAAATGTCAACTGCATGACCCCTGCTATGCTCTAATTCAGTAGGAAGCAGTTAGAGTGGTTGTCGGCCAACCTCTCCAACAGCACTTGGGTTTTCCTGTTGAGAGGGAGTACTGAGAGACAGGACTAGCTGAATTTCCTATAAGAATTCCTAAGCCTAGCTGGGGAAGGTGACGGCACCCACCTTTAAACACAGGGATGGTAACTCAGTTCACATCCAACCAATCAGATAGTAAAGAGTGGTCACTAAAATACAAATTAGGCTAAGAGCAGGAGGTAAAGAAATAGTCATATCATCTATTGCCTGAGAGCACAAGGGGAGGGACAATGATCGGGATACAAACCCAGAGCATTTGAGCCAGTAGTGGCAACCCCCTTTGGGTTCCCTCCCATTGCATGGGAGCTCTGTTTTCACTCCATTAAATCTAGCAACTGTACACTCTTCTGGTCCATGTTTGTTCCAGCTCAAGCTAAGCTTTCACTCACTGTCAACCATGGTTGAATGCCACTGTCGCAGACCCGCCATTGACTCCCACCCCTCCAGATCCGGGAGGGTGTCCTCTGTGTTTCTGATTTAGCAAGGCGTCATTGCCACTCCCTATCACACTAGAGGCTCACCATTGTTCCTGTGCAGCTAAGTGGGCGGATTCATCCTAATCAAGCTGAACACTAGTCACTGGGTTCCACGGTTCTCTTCTGTGACCCAAGGCTTCTAGTAGAGCTATAACACTCACCGCATGGCCCATAGTTCCATTCCTTGGAATCTGTGAGGCCAAGAAGCCCAGGTCAGAGAACAAAAGGCTTGCTGCCATCTTGGAAATGGCCCACCCCATCTTGGGAGCAGCCTGCCACCACCTTGAGAGCCCTAGGAGCAAAGACCCACTGGTAACAAAAGGAGACACAAACATATCCTTCTCCACATGGTGGTAGGAAGGAGAAGTGCCTAGCAAAGGGGTAAAGGCCCTTATAAAACCATCAGATATCATGATAATTTGTTCACTATCACAAGAACAGCATGGAGGTAACCACCCCCATGATTAAATTACCTCCCACTGGATCCCTCCTACAACATAGGGGGATTATGGGAACTACAATTCAAGATGAGACTTGGGTGGGGACACAGCCAAACCATATCAGATTCTGAGTGTGATTCTGAGGTATGATTGTACTTGGTGAGCTCCACCAATAGAAGGGAGGCCTCTGGGGCTGGAGTGGAGACAGTAAGAGTAGGTAGGTAGAAGGTGAGATGAGAGAGTTGGGGCTGATGGAGCACGAACCTGTAAGCCATGTTAATGGTGTTGGTTTTATTTTGAATGAAATAAGGCCATGAGAGTTTTGAGTGGAGAAACACAGCATAAAAGCCAGTTTGCACAGGACCATGCTGGCTGATGTCCTGAGATTAGCCACAGCGAATAAGTAGATAAGTAGAGAGACTAGCTGAAAGTCCATTATGGTAATCTAGGCCAGAGGTGATGGCAGCATAAATGAGGGGTATCAGGGTGGTGGTAGTGGGGGTGCTGAGAAGAGGTTGGACTCAAGATGAAAGTGAAAATGAAGAGGATTTTCTGATGGAATGAATAGGGGATGGGTGAAAGAAAAAGAGGAGTCAAGGATGGCTCTAAATTGTGGGTACAGGTAACTGGAAGAACAGAGGCTCCATTAACTGAGATGAAAAGACATTGGGAGAAGCATATCTGTGGAAGGGATGGAACATGGCACTGGAGTTTCATGTTGGACACATTGAGTTTCAGCTGCTTAGCAGACATTCAAGTGAAGATGATTAATATGAGCCTGGAGCTCAGAGGAAAAGGCCAGGCTAGATATATAAACTTGAAAGTGATGAGCATATGCATGGTATTTAAATTCATAGAATTTGAATAGAATCCCTCCCAAAGAGTGAATAACAAAAAGAGAGATGCAAATTTGAACCTCAGGGTCCTCATGTTAACAGGCCTTGGGATATGAGAAGGAATCAACAGAGGATAAAAAGGAGCAACAAAGGAAATAGAAAAAAACTTGGAATTTGCAGAAGTGATACAAGGTGTACTGAAAAGCAGGAATTGATCAACTGTGTTCAATGCTGTTGTTGAGAGGTTAATAAAAGAAGAACTGAAAACTGACCATTAGATTCACAAAAGGTGATCAATCACCAGCGTCCTTGCCAAGGGCACATCTTGTGGAGTGATGGAGTGAAAACTTGAAGGAACAAAGTTCATGAGTGAATCCATGAGCACAAATACCTCTTTTGTGATATTTAATCATTAAAGGGAACAGATAAATGGGAAGAGAGCCAGAAAGGAAGTGAGTTCCACAGTTTTTTTTTAAACAGCTTTATTGAGATATAATTCACATTTCATAGCGTTGTTTCATATACATATTTATTTATTTTGAGTTAGGGGAAATAAGCTCATGCATTTATACTGTTGAGAATAATCCAAAATTCTTGGATGGAATCCAGTATACAAATGAAAGAGTTGGCCTTTGATAGTGGTACAGAGAGTTCATTTGGATAAATAAGAAGGTAGGTAATTGAGTAGAAATCTGGTAGAGTTTTATTTTGATAGCTTTTGTTTTCTCAGTAAAACTGGAAATAATGCTGTTAACAGAAAGGGATGATGGGAGAGAGGTGTTGGATGTTGAGAGGAGAGAAGATATGAAATGGAAGAGTGTGACAGCAAATGGACTAGAAAATATAATTGCCTAGCTGTCTTAAGGGTCAATTTGGGGTAATGAATTAATTTAAGAGAGACAAGTTAGCATGTGGTTCATAGATGAATCAGTTGTGTTCATCTGCATAGCGTAGTTGGGAACAGGAAAGAGTTTAATTTAAGCCATGGTTAGGGTTGTGCCAAGCAAGAGTAATGAAATGTTCCCTGATTCTTCTAAGCTAAAAGTAATCTCACCTTCCTTGGAGCTTCCATACCATTTCCATTCAATCTTGCTTATTGAAATGTTCTATCTTGCATATATTCTTAGTTGCTTAACAGCCCCTGATAACTTTGTATCATTCTAGTCTCTTACATGTCTAAGGCTACTGTGAAGCATATAGCAGAATAATTATGTCATAATGATAATCTAAAAAAATGGGTTTCCTGGGATTAAATCTTCTTCACAATGAAGTCATGTATGATAAAGAAAAGAACATCATCAATAGCAGTGTTACTGTGAGTCACATGTCTCAATGGATAATATAGTTCCCTCTGAACTATATTTTTTTCTATGTTGGAGAAAAGTCCTTTATGTACCATCTTAATAAATTTGTGAATCATTGAAAGAAACAAGGCTGGGTTTTGGAAAAATGACAAAGTCAGTGAGTCAGTTGTTATTCTCTTTAACCTCTGTTTGTTACCTCTTTCTCTGTTCTTGGAGTGAGTCCTCTTCTCCAGCACTAAAATATCTATTGTTTACCATCTCCAAAAGCCTGATTCAGAAAAAGCTCTGATACTTATACTGGTATCAGATTTAATATTGCATGGCCTTCAGTAAATGTGCCACCTTAATCAGGCAAATGCAATTAAAATGTTTAAATCTGTTAAATTCTGTCCCCTTTGGAAATAATTTAAGACTCAACAAATAGACTAAACAGATTTGGCCAGCCAAGGAGCATGTGTAAAAGCATTCAATATGTATTGGTGAGGCCCTCTGAAAAGGTAGGAATTATTTATTTGTTCTAAGTTAGTTGAGTCATGAGTGGATAAAGGGAAAGAAAAAGGATTGTAGGTCCATACCTTTTCCCCCTTTCCTGGATTCTTCTGCTTTTCTGGGGAGAATAAACTAAGGACTGCTTTCACTTTAGCTGCTGAAGTCTTTCCTTGGTAGCAGCTGGGAGCAGATGAGGAGCAAATGGCATCATTGAAGCTGTGGAGTTGGCCTTTCCATTTTCCAGGTCCAGCTGACTGGCCCAAGAGATTCCTCCCTTGTCAATCCTCTCTACCTTGTTCATCATAGACCAGACCAGAACTTCTCTGAGATTCTAACTTGAACTTATCTCTTTACCCAGGATATCTAGATATGTATTGATGAATGACATTTTCTATTTAAATTTGTTTTTGTCCTAAAACATTCTTTTTATGTTGTTTTCATTTTAATATATTTTCTACTTATTTATATATCTTATTATAAAATAAAAACATATCATTAGAGTTTTACATATCCTATTGAATTATAAAGCTATTACTGTATATTTATACATCTTAGTGCATCTATACCTATACTTGTGCAATACATTTCTCTAACATATTGGTAAGTAAAGAGTTCTTTGTTTCAAAGTACGTTAATGTTTAAAACACATTTTGTTGTTAAGGGAAAGACAATTACAATATTTAATCACAGTATTTGAGTTTCTTGAGGTATTAAGACTTCTGCAGTGATTAATGGAGGACAGATAAATGTGTGTATCCTCAGCTTATTTAGTTTTTAATCCTGGGGCTTTTAGTTCCTGGCTTTGCTGTTTGCACAGGGCGGCAGGAAGGCATGTTCTGGGTTTGGTATGAGCTGGATTTGGTCCAAGATAGAAGATGTCATAGGAGTAAGGCACTAAACTGGCTGAAAATGGATTTTATCTTTGGCAGGCTATGACATTTACCTTTGCTCTCTCGTCACCAAGTTTACCACACCTAGCCCATGATGGCAGACACTGGGATGAGTGGGTATAAAACCAAAGTTACAGGGGCCCTTGTGGACTTGTCTCTCCAGAATGACTATGCTCCATTTCTAGGTCTCAAATCACAACCATGAATTTGATCTTATGGTACTTGGTTGTGGCTCTTTGGTGCTTCTGCAAAGGTAAGAAACTAATTTAAAGAATTCTTTCAAATGTGATGACCTCAAATATATAATTGTTTAAATGTTTAGTGTTCTGTACATCAAACATTTTTCTTCCTAGCAATCTTTCTTACACTACGCTTTAAAGTAGGTTAAGAAAACTGGATTTTTCATCTTACTGTGTATTACCTCAGCTTTAACAATCCTGTCTTAAGGGCGTAGATACAAGCACACCTTGGAGATATCTCGGGTTTGCTTCTACATTACTGCAATAAAGTGAATATTGTGATAAAGCAGGTCACACACAGTTTTTTTGCTTCTCAACATGTATAAAAGTTATGTTTACCCTATACTGTAGACTAAGTATACAGTAGCATTATGTACAAAAAACAATGTATATATACCTCAGTTAAAAATCCTTTATTGCTAAGCAATGCTATGATCATTTGAGTTTTCACTGAGTTGTAGTCTTTTGGCTGGGGAAGGGTCTTGCCTTGATGTTGACTGCTGCTGAGTCCCCAGTGTGGTGGCTTCTGAAGGTGGAGAGGGGGGAGCTGTGGCAATTTCTCAAAATAAGAAAGCTATGACATTTGCTACATTGATAGACTCTTCAATTCATGAAAGATTTCTCTGTAGAATGCAATGCTGCTTGATAACATTTTACCCACAGTAGAACTTCTTTCAAAGTTGCAGTCAGTTTTCTTAAATCTTGCTACTGCTTTAGCATCTAACTTTGCCTAATATTCTAAATCCTTTGTTGTCATTTCAACTATGTTCACAGCATCTTCACCAGAAGTAGATCTCAATTAAAGAAATCACTTTCTTTGCTCATTCACAAGGGGCAACTCATCATCTGTTCAAGTTTTCTCATGAGATTGCAACAATTTGGTCACATCTTCAGGCTCCACTTTTAATTCTAGTTCTCTTGCTCTTTCTACCACATCCACAGTTGCTTCTTCTACTGAAGTCTTGAACCCCTAAAAGTCAACTTCTTCCAAATTATTTTAATGTTGATATTTTGGCTTCCTCTCATGAATCATGAATGTACGTCTAGAAAGGTGAATCCTTTCCAGAAGATTTTCAATTTACTTTGATTATATTCATCAGAGGGATCATTATTTAGGGCAAGCTATAACCTTAAGAAATGTATTTATTTCTTCAGTAAGAAGATGTGAAAGTCAAAATTACTCCTTTACCTGTCGGCTGCAGAATGGATGGTGTGTTAGCAGCCTGAAAACAACATTAATCTCTATGTACATATCCATCAGAGCTCTTGAACTCTTATCAATGAGCAGTAATATTTTGAAAGGCATCTTTTGTACTGAGCACTAGATCTCAGCAATGGGCTTAAAATATTCAATAAGTCCTTTTGTAAACAGACGTACTATCATCCAGGTTGAGTTATTCCATATATAGAGCATGGGCAGAACAGATTTAGCATAATTCTTAAGGGACGTAGGACTTTCAGAATGGTCAATGACCAGTGCTTTTAACCTCAAGTGAGAAGCTGCATTAGACCCTAAAA
The DNA here is from genome assembly GCF_000951035.1 of Colobus angolensis palliatus. Lineage (NCBI taxonomy): Eukaryota > Metazoa > Chordata > Mammalia > Primates > Cercopithecidae > Colobus > Colobus angolensis. Next base: position 7,273,783 of record NW_012114600.1, on the reverse strand, counting down.
AGAGAATCAGTCTGTCCTTTGAAGCTTGGAAACCAGGCATTGAGTTCTCCTCTCTAGCTACGAAAGTCCTAGATGGCATCTTCTGCCAATCGAAAACTGTTTTGTTTACAATGAAAATCTATTGTTTGGTGCAGCCACCTTCATGAATGATCTTAGCTAGATCTTCTGTTCTGAACTTGCTGCAGCTTCTCCATCAGCCCTTGCTACTTCACTTTGCACTTTCATCTTATGGAGACCGCTTGTTTCCTTAAATTTCATGAGCTAACCTCTGCTAACTTAAAACTTCTCTTCTGTAGCTCCCTCACCTCTCTCAGACTTCAGAGAACAGAAAAGAGTTAAAGCCTTTTTTCTGGATTACGGTTTGGCTTAAGGGAATATTGTGGTTGGCTTGAGGCTACTCAAACTTTCTCCATATCAGAAATAAGGCTCTTTTGCTTTCTTATCATTCGTGTGTTCGCTGGAGTAGCACTTTTAATTTCCTTCAAGAATTTTTCTTTTGAATTCACAAATTGCTGAGTGTTCAGCACAAGAGACTCAGCTTTCAGCCTGTCTCGGCTTTCCACGTGCCTTCCTCACTAAGCTTAATCATTTTGAACTTTTAATATTAAATGCAAGATCTGCCACTCTTCTTTTCATGTGAACACTTAGAGGCCATTGTAGGGTTATTAATTGGCCTGATTTCAGTATTGTTGTGTCTCAGGGAAAAGGGAGGCCCAAAGAGAGGGAGAGAGAAGGGGGCAATGACCTATTGGTAGAGAGGTCAGAACATAAGTCTATATTAAGTTTGCCATGTTATTGAGCATGGCTTGTGATGTCCCAAAACAATTACAAGAGCAACATCAAAAAATCACTGATCATAGGTCACCATAACAGGTATAACAATAATAATAAATTGGAAATATTGGGAGAATTATGAAAATATGTTACAAAGACCTGAAGTGAGCACGTGCTGTTGGAGAAATGGTGTCAGCAGAGTTGCTAGTCACAGGGTTGCCACAAATCTTCAATTTGTAAAGCACACAATATATGTAAACATCAGTAAAGTAAAGCACAATAAAATGAAAGATGCTTTTAAATATATGTATACACATTTAGATGTATTTGTTTAGCAACTGCCTAGAACTATTACTAAGCAGATCACACAATATACATTCAGTGTTGTTTGTTACTGATTTTCATCACAGTTTATGCTTTGATGTTTCTATCTTGAATGCATATCCCTATGAAGACTAAAGACACAAACAGGTAATCATGTTTTTCACAGATCAAGAAATTATCACCAATTAAAAACAGGGTCATCATAAAAAACAACACTTTTTTTTTTTTCTTTTTTTTTTTTATTATACTTTAAGTTCTGATGTTTCTATCTTGAATGCATATCCCTATGAAGACTAAAGACACAAACAGGTAATCATGTTTTTCACAAATCAAGAAATTATCACCAATTAAAAACAGGGTCATCATAAAAAACAACACTTTTTTTTTTTCTTTTTTTTTTTTATTATACTTTAAGTTCTAGGGTACATGTGCATAACGTGCAGGTTTGTTACATATGTATACTTGTGCCATGTTGGTGTGC
>NW_012114600.1:7258581-7271529 GCF_000951035.1 Colobus angolensis palliatus | reverse complement strand
GATGAGTATTTTTTCATGTGTCTGTTGGCTGTATGAATGTCTTCTTTTGAGAAATGTCTGTTCATATCCTTTGCCCACTTTTTGATGGGGTTGTTAAAAAACAACACTTTTAAACTAACGACTTTCCTGGATATTTTAGAAAGTCCATTAATTACTTTCACAAATTAAAGGTAAGATGTCATTCATTTGGAGAAAATTAAACATGAAGCAAAATGAAAAAGTGCCTAGAAACAAACGTTGTTCTGTTCCTGAAAAGGGCAGAAAAGATAACATTATCCAAACGTAAGGGGAAAAGTCTGCAAAGAGCAGGAGATTTTTTTCCATATCTAAACTGAAACACCTATTCTGTAAATCTGAAAGTAGAACACAAAACATACATCTTACTTTTCTCTGAGATGCCAGAATATAAAGAACTGCAATTATTTGTTATAATTAAGATAAAATGTTTCTATGTTTAATCCAGCTCTCTGGGAAATTGATGAACCATTAGAAAATGATTATTTTGTGTAACAGTGATTTTCAAAATCTTACATAGTGCTTTGTTATATTCTTTTTTTCCTGTTGCATAAATGTGTTTCTTGTTTCCTAAGTAATGGAGCACAGAGCACATTCTTTTCTTTTTTTTTTTTTTTTTGAGACGGAATCTCGCTCTGTCGCCGGGGCTGGAGTACAGTGGCGCGATCTCAGCCCACTGCAACCTCCGCCTCCAGGGCTCACGCCATTCTGCTGCCTCAACCTCCCGAGAAGCTGGGACTACAGGTGCCCGCCATCTTGCCCAGCTAAGTTTTTTGTATTTTTAGTAGAGACGGGGTTTCACCGTGTTCGCCAGGATGGTCTCGATTTCTTGGCCTCGTGATTGCCTGCCTTGGCCTCCCAAAGTGCTGGGATTACAGGCGTGAGCCACTGCGCCCAGCCGGAGCACATTATTTTCAAAGCATTTATTATACGTCATATCACCATAAACATAATTTTAAAAGTACTTGTTGTAAGTATATTAAATTTCCTGAAGAATTGGCTCATGTTTCTAAGGTAAATCCCTATGTATCCATCCACTGTAGATCTGGAAAATGATTGTGAGTATTTCAACAGGCTTTCCATAGACAGGCGACTTATCAACAAAATTCAAAGATTGTATGTATTTATTCAAGATGTCATTGTGGGAACTGAGAAACATACTTGGAAAACTGCTCTTTGCAGAAATCCTAGGTGCCTTATTTGAAATGAATTTTTGTTGCTGTTAGTCAGTGTGATTTATGTTTCAAATACAGATTCTCATCGTTTTCAGTAGGTTATAGGATGATAAATCTTGGGGCCTGGAAGTTGCTGAAGGCAAATATTTAGTCAGTATCCATATAATCAATTGGAAGAAACATTTGCATTGTTTAATCAGGCATAACTATACAGAAAGAAAAAAATTTGAAAAGCAATTTTTCTGGTTAAGTAGAAAAAACAGTTATAAGAGACATAATTCAGGCGTGAATATGCATAATCTACTTTTATTTTTTTTTCCTCAGGCTATCCTATATTCTCATTAAAGTCCATATAATTGATTCTGTTCTTTTATTCTTGTTTCTTTTTTGTATAATTCACTGCTTATGAACACATTACCCAGAAAATGTTTAGGGGAAATAAAAGCATGTGAAATTTAGATCAGAAAACATACTTTAAACAGCCGTAGTCATGTGAAAAAGATATAAAGTACTGGCTAATATTAATTTGTGAGCTTAATCTATTTGGTCATGCATATTTTCAAGTCTGAGTTGGCATTGAAAATTTTGATATCAAGTATGCTGGTAGGTCTGTGTTACATAGATCATTTCCTATTAAATAGAAAAGCTACAAAATAATAAATTACCATTGAAATATTACACTTACCAGATAAAAACAGTGGATTGCTTATACTGAATTTTAAGGAAGAATGAAAAGAAAAAGAACATCTTTTTCATTGTCTTAAAATGTTATAGAGAATTATAAAATGACTTTTTTTTTTTTCATTTAAAAATAGATGTGGAAGCCCTACTTTACCAACAAAAATCAGGTCAGTATCTTTCAGGAATTAATCTTTGCTTTGAAACATTATGCTGCATTGTGAGGTTGCTTTTGGAATCAGAAAATTGTGTGTCCTACACACTTGGTTTTGTGAATGAGCTCCCATGACACCCCGTTTACTCCACGTGACTCTGAACTCCTTAAGGACAGATTTTGGTCTATGCTGTTCACCCTGTATTCATAATGCCAAGAGCAGTGGCTGCAATGGAGTAGGTCCTGAGTACATCTTTGTTTTAAATGAATAAAATAAATTGGGATTATCAATATAAGATTTATTTTGCCTACAAGAATTTTCTACTTGAAAGTAACCAAATGCTTTGCAAGGTAAACTTTCTGAAATAAAACAAGGATGCCCTAACTTCTTACCAAAGAAGATGAGGAACTTCTGAAATTAGCTTAATCTTTTTTAAGGGCATGAAAATTCATGTCCATTATCATATTATATTCTATACAATGATGCCCTTGGAATCTGCTGACTTGTGTAAACAGTTTGTCCCTGTTCCAGAGATTGTTTCTGAGTTTCTGTGTCTGCTCTTGATTTGCCTTTCTGTCCTCTCTCTTCTGTTCAACAACTAATTCTATATTCATAGGATCATCATGTCTACTTTTAGCAGTCAGTTCCAATTCTTACTCATTGTTTTCAGTCCACTGGGCTGAGAACACCATCGATCCAAGCTCATTACCCTTGTACCTGTGGTAAGGATGTGCACTCTGAGTGAGGCCTCAAAAGATTTCTCCTGATGAGTACAGTGAATAAGCAAGAATTTGTACGTGGGCTCGATGATATCTCTATTTGCCGCAAGAGGATTTCGGGACAACTTCTTAACTGCAATCTACATTTCAGATAGTTAGAATTTTCTGGGTGTTTAACTTACATAGAGAATATTACTGTGCAGTTTTCTTTTGAAGCGTTTATATTAAGTGTCTCCAAGCCACATCTGTAAACCATTTCTTCTTAGCCTTTGGCTAAACATGTGTGTGTGCATTTGTTTGTGCAATACATAAGATTTGGTTTTGACAACAATTTATGAGAACATATGGGAAATAATTTATCTTTAAATGTGCTATTTACTGTTTGTCTTTATTTACCCCTTCATCTCTGGGATAGGTTTACTAACCATAAGTCCTAGATTATTCTGAATTGGATTTTAGTTCAAATTTCTAGTATCTTAGTACTAGAATCTTAGTATCAGACCATGTGCCTTGACTCTTTATTTGAATAATGCAGTCAGTTTAGAAAATTTAAAGGTTATAGAGCATAGAGAAGCATTAAAAACAAACCACAATCCTGTAAGTCTCCAAATAAAAATGTTACCAAAAACATCTTTGAGGTTTCTTTAATATGCAATCAACATGCAACTTTATGCAAAATTCGATTGCCATTGTTAAGTGTTTTATTTCACAGAATTATTGAGAAAATTATTTTGGAAACTAATGACTTGATGTATTTAATACAAATATTTTTATATTTGTAAATCTTAATAAGTGCGTGTGTATGTAAATTATACTTTTTGTTGTAAAGTACCCATTCTTATTGTGAGTTTTTGACTCAGCTGTACTTACAATAGCTTGACAAGGTTGTACATTTACATGCCATTTATTTAAGTATGGAGAAAGTTTACCTTGATTTACTATAATGACACTTAAATAATTTGTAAGTTGTGTATATATAAATTTTAGTATTCAGCTGTAAACTAGAAATTGTAGACATTTGATTCAGATTAAGTAATTGTAGTTTATTCAGTACCTTTGTCACTTGAAAATATCTTTTAACTAAAACTTCTGCATTTTACCAAAAGAATAATTAGTCTTTTGAAGCACCTGTTCAGGCATCTAAAAATTATTGAGTTTTGCTGCATTCTAATTTATGCATTTAGACTGGGCATGAGAGTGACTGGAAGATCAGCCCAGACTTTCTCCTTTATGGCAGTGTTCTGGAGATGCAGAAATGTACCATGGGCAATGGCTAATTACCATATTTATGCCTGAGTATTAAATTCAATGAATATCTCTCTTTGGGAGCACCTCCCAAAGACAAGAAATGACTGTAATCAATATTCACTTTCTACTGGCAAATCTATCATTTAGAGACACCATTAATGACAGCAATTCTTCCTTTCTTTGTTCAGATGGTAAAATAGCAGCAAGCAGATCAGGTAAATTACTTTGTTCTCTTTTCTTATACTGTTTATACTCAAAAGCAATAGGATGGTAGTGCTTTGCTTTGTACCTAGGGCATATCTCCCCTGGAAAAATCCTTCAAATGCTTAAAATATAATCTCTCTTATTATTACAGACATGCTTTAATGTGTTTTTGTATAATCTGGGCCAGACATTTTAATCTTTGATCAATACTTTTATAGGTGGTGAAATTTAAAATGGAAAATTGCTCTGGTTATTTGCTTAACCTAAAATATCTTAAACCTGTGATAGAAATGTGTATGCAAATTTAAGACTTTACTTTCCTATATTTTCATTGGCAGGACATGCTGTTGCTTTTCTCTTCCAAGATTAATTCCTTAGTGATCTGCTTTAAAATCAATCTAGTTTCAGCAGTTTTACTAGATCCCATCAGGTGATTAAATATCACCATTATCCTTTACTGTTTTTTGTTTCTCTACCCACTGAAATGAAAAAATGAGCCATAGCAAATCAACAAGACTGCTTAATGAAGTTTTTCTGAAATCCAGCATTAAGATTATTGCTAATATCAACTTAGATTCAATTTTATTCTGATCTATTATACACAGCAATCAAAAGAGCCCAATATTCTTTCCTGTGCTTTTCTTATAGGGCATTTTACATCCCTACCTCGTTCTACAACATAAATAAAATGTAATTTTAAAAAGTCTTCTTTGAGGGAAAATATAAACTGCGATTAAGCAGCAGCTCAGTTGAGTCAGGAAGACAGCAAGATTATTTTTCACAACTATGGACGGTACTCATTAAGTTCCATCATAGTGATATAGTAAGAGTTTCTCTACAAAATCTGGTTGTTACTTTTGTAAGTGGGGGCATACGAGTCTTCAGCATTCCTTTAGAAGCCCCCATTCACAAATGAGAGGTAGGTAAGGGTATGCTTGGGATTCTATAGTTTTCTGAAAGTTCCTTAAAATTCTGAGGAATTGAATTTATTCCTATGTGTCTCAGAGAACCTTCCAGGTCTGGGTATTATTTAGAAGGGACATGAGGTTCTCCAAGGCTAGAGTTGTCTTAAGTGAATAGTGAGGTTCTCCAAGGCTAGAGCTGTCTTAAGTGAATAAAAACAGCAAGTAAGAAAGCCCCCATCAACCACTCAACCAGTCAACATAAAACTGGACAAACTGACCAGGCACGGTGGTTCAGGCCTGTAATCCCAGCACTTTGGGAGGCTGAGGCAGGCAGATCACGAGGTCAAGAGACTGAGACCATCCTGGCCAACATGGTGAAAGCCCGTCTCTTCCAAAGTAGAGAAAAATTAGCCGGGCATGGTGGTGGGGGCCTGTAGTCCCAGATACTCAGGAGGCTGAGGCAGGAGAATTGCTTGAACCCGCGAGGTGGAGCTTGCAGTGAGCCGAGATTGCGCCACTGCACTCCAGCCTGGCAACAAAGCAAGACTCCATCTCAAAAAGCAAACAAACAAACAAACAACAAACAAAAAAACTGGACAAACTTCAGGGCATTGTTATCCCTCAAACTCTTCATTCTTTAATGAGATCAAGACTCCTACATTTGAGAAAAAGGATTATAGGTCAATACAGGACTTCATGTTTTTTAATATCCACTGATTTTTACTGATGTCAGAAACATAATTCATTTGTTCCCATTACTTTAAAAATCTTCCTATCCACACAGCTGAATCATGTTCACCTCTCTTATCCAGCCCTTTCTCTCCAGGAGGTAGGGATGAAGAAGCAGAATTATGTCTATTTTTATTTTCTACTCCATTCTATGGTTTAAAGTATAAGCTAAACCTTCTAAAATTTTGTGCAAAATGTATTCAAAATCTATTTATGATTTTATTATGAAAAATATAAACATTTCATTTATCCTTAAGCTATAAAGTAAACATTTTATTTATCTTTGTGCATTGTATAAGCAATCTGTCTTTAAGCAAGATGATGGCAGTGTACATCGCACTTAAGAGCAAAGGATTTCTCGGCAGAATTTTCTAACCACGTGATCTTGGACAAATTATTCAGTCTCTTCTAAATATCTATTTTCTCATCTACAAATGAAATAGTTTAATGGCACCTATCCCATAGAATTGAGGCTATTAAAGTGATAAGGTATATAAAGTACTGTTATATAGATGTTGTACATTTGAAAAACATATTGACCATTACTCCTAATAACTTCAGCAGAAAGTATTTCTGAGCAAGTTTTATATAATAAAAACAAAAGGGATAAAATAAAGTTAATAAAGTTAGTGAAGACAAATGTGGCACACTGAATATCTAGGATGCCAGGTCTACTCATGTCAACATTAGAATGAAGAAATACTGGTCTAATAAAATGAAGAATCTAATATATCTCCGGGGTTGAACTCGGGAGAGGTATGATGAGTATGGTGAACAAACACATCATGAATTAAATAAGTGAAATAAAAGGCATCTAAATGAGTTTGATGCAGTAAGTTTGCTGAGACAAGTCAGATGTATTAAAGGACAGGGTTTATCCCAGTTGAATGTTGTGTGTAAGACACTGGACTAGGTGCACTCACCTCACTTAACACTGTCATTTAATTAATACTTCTATTATGAAGTAGACATGATCTTATCGTTGTTTATGATGTACTCCCCATTTAGTAGACAAGAAAACTTTGTTTTAGAAATGTTAAATTGTCTATCCAAGGACAAGTCAAGAACACAAAACACAGCCAGGGGCAAAAGTACAAATGCAAGTGTGTAAATAATAAAAAAGTTACAAATAACAGGAACAAAGTAGCAAATAAAATGTGTTTCTTTCTTCTACTTTGACAAAAATACATTCATGGCAAGCTGGAATGATATTTCCTATGCAGAATTTTTAGATTCATTGGAAATCAATGCAAGAGCAGGGTTGCCTGTGCCCTATCCAAGAAGTAGCCCTGCTCCTTCTATCTCTGGCTTGGTCACACTGGGAGGGACAGCCCAGCTTTCCTATCTCAGTCCACATCTTTCTGCAAACTGACCACCCTCTGTTCTTCCTCACACCTTGGGCTTCAATTTTTGCAGTGTGGTCTCACCTGGGGCAGAAGGTCTCAGGAAAGATGCCCATGCAGGTCCAAGTAGCAGGCTTGGAGCTGCAGCCCAGGGGACTTAGAATATTGTCCAGTAACGGGGAGGGGCAAACACACCCTCTGAGTAGACAAAGGCTCTTCACCCTCGCCCTGTATTCTGTGTTCTCTGAGGAAGGCCATGACCCAGGAAGGCTGCATGAAACTGACATAGATCAGAGCAGCAACCTCTGTCGCTAGGTCTAAGAGAGGTAGTGGCCAAGACCACACTGATTGCAAGAGGGGGAGCCCAGATGGGTTTGCAGAAAAGTGCATACTTTACACACAACTGAATACTTCTTTTCTTTCTTCTGCTTTGTCATCAAACTAAGATATTTATATATTAAAGTGTGGTTCTGAAACTACATGGCATCGAAGAAAGACAATGAGAGAGAGAGGGTAAAAGAGGAAAGGAAGAAGAGTATGTGGAAAACATGGGTTAATAGAGGAAAAGAGGAGACAATGAGAGGCAACGCTTTCTGTGGAGAAAGGTAGTGTAGTCATTGGAAGGTTACCTAATATAGGTAATAATATAAATTGACTATACATGATTTAAGCACTTGTATTCCTACAATAAAAAGTTTTATTATGAAATAAACATTAAAGCAGAATGTGATACACATACAGGTTAAGGAGACTGCCAAAACAGAAAGACATAGCAAAGCAGATGTAATCTATCATATACATGTTCTCAAGATTAACAGTAGTTCTCAAGTGAATTTCATAGCAGCATTAGCCATACAGTTCAATCTAAATTTACGGGGCAGTTGGGGTGGCCACCTGTGTCTGCTGATTGTCTTTAAAAGAAAAAAAATAAATTTCTTGTATCTTATGACTGGAGGTAAGTTTGCAATTTGTAACCAGGCACCAGCTGAAGTTAGGCTCCTACCTCCCAGGAACCTAGGAGATGGGAAGTTATCTTCCTCTGTGATGACATGTCAAAGTGATGGTGCCAGGCCCTTGGGGAAACATTCTTGGGGTGCTTATCTAGTCTTTAAAAATATTTATATACATTTCAGAGAGGTAGAGAAATAAGTCACAAGTTTTCTTTTCTTTCTTTCTTTTCTTTTTTTTTTTTTTTTTGAGAGGGAGTCTCACTCTGTCACCAGGTTGGAGTAGGGTGGTGCAATCTTGGCTCACTGCAACCTCCACCTCCTGGATTCAAGCGAGTCTCATGCCTCAGCCTCCCTAGTAGCTGGGACTACAGGCATGCACCATCACACCCAGCTAATTTTTGTATTTTTGGTAGAGACAGGGTTTCACCATGTTGGCCAGGCTGGTCTTGAATTCCTGACCTCGTGATCTGCCTGCCTCAGCCTCCCAAAGTGCTGGGATTACAGGCATAAGCCACCGTGCCCGGCTGAAAACACAAGTTTTCTAAAGTAAATGATCTAAGCAAAAGTGTATAGGGAGAGGAATCTCATCTCCTATTTTGAATATGGAGAATTAAACTACTTAGTTTTACTTGCATTTGCTCTTACTTATTCTTCAAATTTTACTTACAAGTAATGTGCTTCATTCTCTTCTCTATTCATTGATCAAAATGTATGTCTTCCACAACTTTACAGGAATATCATCATTATTATGACATTATTAATTCTAAAGCATTTCAATTTTATTGTAAAGATTAAAAAAATAAAGGGAATGACGGAAAGCACATATGCATCATGTAAGACAGTATTTCTTCTCTTAAAAGTAATCTTGTTGGTGAATGTATTTACTAAATAAATATGAATTGGGTGTCCTCTGTAGTTCAGGCACTGCTCTCATCACCTGGGATACTTGAGTGCATTAAACAGGCAATGAAACATTGAGTTTTTGCAGCTTAAAACCTGGAAGGATACAGTCAATAAACAAAAAACATTATAAGCAGTAAACATGTTATATTACAAGGTGATAAAATCTGTGGGATAAAATAGAGTAATATTAAATATAGTGGTAATTGGAAGTATAATGGTGGGGGTGGAGTTGCAGTTTTAACTGGTCAGAGTGTGCCTCATTGAGATGAAATTTAAGCCGAGACTTGAAAGAGGCTAACTCTACAATTAATTTATGAGTAAATGGTTATGTCTTTGCAGGAATACAGAAAAGAGAGTCAGATATGTTATCTTAATTTTGTCAGTTATAAGGAACAGTAGCCAAGGACAGAGTGGATTCAACATAGCAGAGTATTTTGTTGAGTGTCTAAGTTTATTTGCCTTGCTATCCTTAAGGAAATATGTGAGACTGGGTAATTTATGAAGAATAGGGGTTATTCATCTCCTGTATTTGAAGGCTGTATAAGAAGCATGGCACCAGCCTTTACTTCTGGTGAGGGTCTCTGGGTGCTTCCGCTCATGGCAATGGCTGAGGGCAGCTAGCCTGTGCACTGAGAGAGGAAGAAAAAGAGAGAGAGATGAGGAATGACAGTTCTGTGGGAACTAACAGAGCAATAGCTCATTCATTACCAGGAGGACAACACCAAGCTATTCCTGAGGGGTTTGCCCACATGACCCAAACATTTCCCAACAGGCCCTACCTCCATCACAGGGATCAAATTTCAACATGGGTTGTGTGGAGACAAACTCCTAAACAATAGCAGTGGGAAGAGGTGGGATGCTGGAACTTGGGACTTATGAATGGGGAAGAAAGCAGATTGGGGAGTTTCTGCTCTGTCCAGGAGAAGAGTCTCTCTAGCACACATCAATGATTGAATTTCCACAGCTCGATTCTCCTCTCTTTCTTAAGGACTTAGAACCATGACAAAAAGACATGAATCGGTGGTATATGTTGTTCAAGTGCCGCCAGAATCATAAGACTTGTATAAAATAAAAAAGTGGCTTTTCTTAGTGTCATAATCAGACCACTTTTATAGTCTGTGCTAACAATGCTGTTTTCATATAAAATCTTCTGTTATTTGCTGTAGGTAGCTTCTCTTACGGTAGTTCATCCTCTGGTGACTTGGACAGAAAAAAGCCACTCTTTAGCTTGGAATTTGGTTCTCCAGGAGAAGCTGAAGACAAGTCCAGACAACGTCAGGATGCTGGGAGTTCAAGGTCAGAAGACACCCCAGCAGGTACTGTTACAGAGAATACACTTACCTAGCAAGCATTTTTTTTTTTTGGGATAATATGATAATCTTTGTTTTATTGAAGACGTAGCCTTAATAGAAATGTGAAGACCCTATAGGCACTAATGCTAGCTCCAAAGAGAGTGCTAAATTCTGTCTTTAGAGAATTCTGGCAAAGAGGTTTACAATAATTATTGTCCTGGTAATATTTATCTTGTATGCTATCTTTATATGTAGTATCTTAATTGTTATTATAACATATTTCAGTGTATAAATTAATAATTTAAAGTGCTTCCTGGACCCAAATGTAGTATAAGATCTTTCTATTCACATTTCTGTAATCTAACCACCATTTATTTCCTACATTAGGATTCTCTTTTTAAATTACACCCTTAATTTGCTAAACAATATTATAAAGCAGAGTTTCTAAAAAGTTCATGGCCTGCAATTTTTTGGGGAGGAAAAATTTTTAGTGTCCTTAGATGAGATATTTCATCTCTTGTATAAAATTTTAAATGTCTTTAGGTGAGGTGTTTCGTCTCTTTTTGTGTTAGTTTATTCTCATGCTGCTATGATGAAATACCCAAGATTGGGTAATTTATAAATAAAAGAGGTTTAATTGACTCACAATTCTGCATGGCTGAGGAGGCCTCAGGAAAGTTACAAGCATGGCAGAAAGTTCTTCACGTGGCGACAGGAGAGAGAAGAATGAGAGCCCAGTGAAGGGGCAAGCCCCTTATAAAACCGTCAGATCTTGAGAACTTACTCATTATCACAAGAATAGCATGGGGGAAACTGTAATCATGATTCAATTACCTCCCACTGGGTCCCTCCCACCACATTTGGGGATTATGGGAACTACAACTCAAGATGCGATCTGAGTGGCAACAGAGCCAAACCATATCACTTGTTTAACACATTTCTTCCCCCTGGCCAGTCCAAACTTTTTATTTCTTTTCCTGGTCCCTGAAATCTGTATGGTTTGTACCTCTACAAAAAAAAGAAAGAAGGAAGTCTAGTGAAATAAATACTTTCAATATTTTATATGAAAATTTAATATTTGAGCTCATGTAATGAAAAGGCAGTAACCGCTTTGGGTGTAGGGGATGTGGTTATGATATCTTTAGGCAGGACATAAAATTGTATATCTTTCCATGAGGTTGATACTATTTTATGCACATTCATTATGTAGTCTTCATTTAATAGTAAAATAAATTTTGTTTAAGGGAACTTTGTTTTAGAAGTGTTACTTTGTTTAACAGGCCAAGGGCACGGTCAGGGGTCAAGAGTATAAATGCAGGTATACACAAAATTAAAAGTTATAAATAAAAGAACAAAATAGTACATAAAATACTTTTTTTCCCTTCCTTGACAACAATGTATTTGTGACAACCTGGAAGGCAGGTTCCAATGTAGAATTTTCATCTTTATTGGAATTCAATATGAGAATAAGGTTGGCTGTGCCCTAGGCAAGGTCCCTACAGCGTCTCTCTTTCTATCTCCTGCTTTACTCCCATACTGAGAGGAATGCCCTAGTTTTACTATTTCAGTCCATCTTCTTCCACACACTGGCCATCCCCTGTCCATCCTTCAGACCTAGGGTTTCAATCAGTGTAATGTGGTCTCACCTGGAAGAGAAGGTCTTGGGAAAGATGCCCATGTAGGCCCAGATCGTGGGTTTGTCTGTAGCCCTAGGGACTTATGACATGGTCCAGAAATGGGGTAGGGGATGACACAGACTCTAGGTAGGCATGCCTTCTTCACCCTCAGCCTGTAGCCTCTGCTCTCTGGGGAGCATCATGACCCAAGGAAGGCCAGAGTGAGACTTGCATAGATCAGATTAGGAACTTCCAAAATGTTTGGATTAGATGATTAAGTCCCAGTGGTAGATGTTGTTTCAAGTACTGTTAGGATAATGGGATTTATACAAAATAAAATGGGGCTTTTCATAATGTCATAATCAAACGACTTTTATATTCTGTGCTAATAATGCTGTTTTCAAATAACATCTTCTGTCATTTGCTGTAGGTGGCTTTTTTTACAGTAGTTCATCCTCTGGTGACTCAGACAGGAAAAAGCCACTCTTTAGCTTAGGACTTGGTGCTCCAGGAAAGGCTGAAGACAAGTTCAGAGACCGTCAGGATGTCAGAAGTTTAAAGTCAGAAGACACCCCACCAAGTACTGTTCCAGAAAAACATATGTACTTAGCAAGCAAGTGCTCTTGATTTTCATTTTGGATAATCTGATACCCTACGTTTTATTGAAGACAAAGCCTGCATAGAAATAGTGGAAACCCTAAAGACACTATTTCCAAGGCCAATGAGAGTGATAAATTCTGTCTTTAGAGAATTGTGGTAAAAAAGTTTACAGTAAATTAATTATGGTCCTGATAATATTTATTTTTAATTCTATCTTTATATTTAGTATCTTTATTGTTATTATGACCAATTTCAGTATATAAATTAATTATTTAAAATGCTTCCTGGACCCAAATGTACTGTAGAATCTCTTCATTCACATTTCTTTTATTTATTTATTTATTTATTTTTTAATTATTATTATTATACTTTAAGTTCTAGGGTACATGTGCATAACGTGCACGTTTGTTACATAT
>NW_012114600.1:7233562-7254128 GCF_000951035.1 Colobus angolensis palliatus | reverse complement strand
CACTTTCAGGCACCCCAATCAGACGTACATTTGGTCTTTTTACATAATCCCATACTTCTTGAAGGCTTTGTTCATTTCTTTTTCTTCTTTTTTCTTTAGACTTCTCTTCTCACTTCATTTCATTCATTTGATCCTCGATCGCTGATACTCTTTCTTCCAGTTGATCGAGTCGGTTACTGAAGCTTGTGCATTTGTCACGTATTTCTCGTGTCATGGTTTTCATCTCTGTCAGTTCGTTTATGGCCGTCTCTGCATTAAATATTCTAGTTATCAATTCTTCCACTATTTTTTCAAGAATTTTAGTTTCTTTGCACTGGGTAAGTAATTCCTCCTTTAGCTCAGAGAAGTTTGATGGACTGAAGCCTTCTTCTCTCAACTCATCAAAGTCATTCTCCGTCCAGCTTTGATGCGTTGCTGGCGACAAGCTGGGTTCTTTTGGAGGGGGAGATGCGCTCTTATTTTTTTAATTTCCAGCTTTTCTGCCCTGCTTTCTCCCATCTTTGTGGTTTTATCTGCCTTTGGTCTTTGATGCTGGTGACGTACTGATGGGGTTTTGGTGTGGGTGAGTCCTTTCTGTTTGTTAGTTTTCCTTCTAATAGTCAGGACCCTCAGCTGTAGGTCTGTTGGAGATTGCCTGAGGTCCACTCCAGACCCTGTTTGCCTGGGTATCAGCAGCAGAGGCTGCAGAAGATAGAATATTGCTGAACAGAGAGTGCTGCTGTCTGATTCTTGCTCTGGAAGCTTCGTCTCAGGGGTGTATCCTGCCATGTGAGGTGGGAGGTGTCTGTCTGCACCTAGTGGGGGATGCCTCCCAGTTAGGCTACTCAGGGGTCAGGGACCCACTTGAGCAGGCAGTCTGTCCATTCTCAGATCTCAACCTCCGTGTTGAGGGATCCACTGCTCTCTTCAAAGCTGTCAGACAGAGTTGTTTGCATCTGCAGAGGTGTTTGCTGCTTTTTTTTGTTTGTCTGTTTTTGTTTTTGTTGTTGTTTAGCTGTGCCCTGTCCTCAGAGGTGGAGTCTACAGAGACAGGTAGGCCTCCTTGAGCTGCTGTGGGCTCCACCCAGTTCGGGCTTCCCAGGGCTTTGTTTACCTACTTAAGCCTCAGCAATGGCGGGGGCCCCTCCCCCAGCCTCGCTGCTGCCTTGCAGTTAGATAGCAGACTGCTGTGCTAGCAATGAGGGAGGCTCCGTGAGCGTGGGACCCCCCCCCGGCCAGGTGTGGCATATAATCTCCTGGTGTGCCCATTTGCTAAGACCCTTGGTAAAGCACAGTATTGGGGTGGGAGTTACCCGATTTCTATAATCTAATAACCATTCATTTTCTACACTAGGATTCTCTCTTATATACTTAGTTTACTTAAATAGTAGCATAAAGCCAAGTTTCTAAACAGTGTGTAGGCTGCAATTTATTTTTATTTATTTATTTTTTTAAGGAAAAATTTTAAGTATCTTTAGGTGAGACATTTAATCTCATTTGACATATCTTTCCTTGCTGGCGTATTTAAACTTTCAATGTACTTGCCTCGTCTCTGAAATCTAAATTTAGAGTTTATACCTCTATATGGGAAAGAAAGAGGTTCAGTGAAATAAACAACTTTAACATTTTATATGAAAAGTTGATATCTGAGTCCATGTAATAAAAAGGCAGAAAAAGCTTTGGGTGTAGGGGTGTGGTTGTAATATCTTTAGGCAAGACATAAAAAAGGCTTTTCATGAGTTTGGCAATATTTTATCCTCATACATTATGTAGTGTCCATTTAATGGTGAAATAAACTTTGTTTAAGGAAACTTTGTTTTAGAAATGTTAATTTGGTTAGCCAAGGACAGGCCAAGGGCACAGTCATGGTCAAGAGTATAAATGCAGGTATATACATAATTGAAAGTTACCAATAAAGAAACATAATAGGACATAAAATGTGTTGCTTTTTCTACCTTGACAAAAGTACACTTGTGACAACCTGGAAGGCAGGATCCAATGCAGGATTTTCAGGTTTATTGGAATTCAATGCAAGATCAGTGTTGACTGTGCCCTAGCTAAGATCCCCACAGTCATGCTCCTCCCGTCTCTGGCTTATTCGCATACTGGGAGGGACATCCCAGCTTTTCTATCTCAGTCCATCTCCTTCTGTACACTGACCACCCCTTCCCCATCCCTCAGACCTAGGGGATCGTATTTGCAATGTGGTCTCACCTGGAGAAGAAGGTCTTAGGAAACATGCCCATGCATGCCCATGTAGCAAACTAGGGACTGCAGCCCTGGGGCCCTAAAATGTGATCCAGAAAGGGAGACTGGGATAGCACAGGCTCTGGGTAGGCATAATCCCTTCACTCTTGGCCTGTATTCTGTGCTCTCTGAGGAGTACCACAACCCCAGGAAGGCCAGAGGAAAATGTGGTTAGAACAGAGCAAGAATCCCTGTTGCCTGAGAGCAAGAGAGCTACTATCCAAGGCTACCAATTGCAAATGGAGGAACCAGATGCGTTTGCATTAAGAGTTTATACTTTTGCTGTGACTGAATACTGCTTTGCTTCCTTCTGCTTTGCCAGCAAACTAAAATATTTATATATTAAGGTGCAGCTCTGAAACTACATGACATTGAAAAAGACAATTAGAAAGATGGTAAAAGAGAAAAAGAAGAAGAGTGTGTAGTGAAGAAGGGTAGATAGAGGGAAAGAGGAGAGAAAGAGGTGAAATACTGTATATAGGAAGAGTAGTACAGGTAGCAGTGGTTGAAGGGTTAGGTAATTAAACAATAGTATATATTGGCTATTCATAATTTAAACATTGTTTTAGTCCTAAAACAAATGCCTACATGCACATTTTATAATTTCAAAATTTCTTAAATGTTGAATGCCTTTCCCTAATACTACATAATACATTATTATTTTGACTATTCTCATAATCACAGACATATTTTATTTTTACTATTTGCTTTAGAAAAGTAGAGATACACTTTCTAGAAACATGGAAAATGGCTAAGAATTCCAAGAGAGGTTGTTGGGGAAATGTCTTTAAAAACAGTTTCCTGCCCCCTCTGAAAACCTGTCCTGACAGGCATCTCACTAAAAAGATTGCAGACACACAGAAATATTTCTCTATTATAAAACAAGCAGATAAAACCCATTACATGTAAGTTATGAATATAAGAAATAACTAGTCCTCGAGTGGATTTGACAGCATCATTAGCCATAGGGTTCATCCTACATTTACATGGTAGTTGGGGTAGCCACCTGTGTTTGCTGATTGCTTTTAAAAGAAAAAAGAAGTTTCTTGTGTATTATGACTGGAGGTAGGTTTGTGATTTGTAGCCAAACACCAGTGGAAGTTAGGCTCCTACCTCCCAGGAATTTAGGATATAGGGAAGCATCTTCCTTCATGACTACATTTCAAAGTGTTGGCCCCTGCCCCTTGAAGAAACATTCTCGGGGTGTTTATTTAGTCTTTAAAAATGTCTATGTACATTTCAGAGAGCTAGAGAAAGTACTCACAAGTTTTCTTCAGGAAATGATCAAAGAAAAGGTATTTGTGGAGGCAGAAGTCTCTTTCCTTATTTTAATGCAGAATTAAGCCACTTATTTTATTTGTATTTGTGATTACATAGTCTTCAAGTGTTACTTAGAAATCATTCATTTCATTTTTTTGTCTATTTGGTGACCAAAATTTATGTCTTCCACAACTCTACAGGAATATTACAGTTATTAAGATGTTAATAATTCTTAAATATTTAAATTTTATATAGAGATTTCAAAAAATATACAAATGGCATGATAGAAAGCATATATACTTCATGTAACAAGGTGTTTATTACCTTAAGAAGTGGTCTTTGTTGGTGACTGCATTTATTAAATAAATACTGAGTGCCCTCTATTGTTGAGGCACTGGTCTGGACACCTGAAATCCGTCTCTCAATAGAACAGGCAAAGAAAACTTGAGTTTATGGAGCTTAAAATGTAGAAGAAGGATACAGTCAATACTCCATAAGCATTAAAGACAGTGATAAAAGGTGTATCACAAGGGGATATATTTTACCTTGTATATTACAAGGTGACAAATCTGTGGGATAAAATAGAGTAATATAATGGTAACTGGGAGTGTAACAGTGGAGTGAGGTTGCAATTTTAAGTTGTCAGAGTGTGCCTCATTGAGATGAAACTTAAGGAGATGGATGGTACAATTAATTCATGAGTAAGTGTTTACATGCTTTCTTCCTTGTAGAAATACACAAAAGAGAATCAGGCATGTCATCTCAATTTTATCAGCTATAAGGAACAGTAGCCAAGGACAATGTGGATTCAACAAGGCAGAAAATTTTGACTGGGGGAAGTGGGATGCTGGAACTTGAGGCTTAGGAATGGGGATGGAAGCAGACTGGGGAGTTTCTGCTCTGCCCAGGAGAAGAGTATCTAGTACACATCAATTATTGAATCTTCATAGCTGGATTCTCCTTGACTGAAGTTTTAGAAACATGACCAAATGATACAGATAAGGTGATTAAGTCAACCAGTGGTGTATGTTGTTCCAAGTGTTGTCAGGATAATGAGACCTACTCAAAATAAAATGTGGCTCTTCATGGTGTCATAATTAGACTACCTTTTTAGTCTGTGCTAGCAATGTAAATGGTTTTTTCTTCACTGTAGGTGGCTTTTTTTATGGTAGTCCATCCTCTCATGACTCAGACAGAAAAGAGTCACTCTTTAGCTTTGAATTTGGTGCTACAGGAGAGGCTGAAGACAAGTCCAGAGAACGCCGGGATGCTGGGAATTCAAGGTCAGAAGACAGCCCAGCAGGTACTGTTCCAGAAAAAATATGTACCCAGCAAACAAGTGCTTTTGGTTGTCATTTTGGATAATCTGACAATCTTTCTTTTGTTTGCAGCACATGGCTTTAATAGTCACAGCTACTCTAAAAGCACTGATTTCAGGGCCAATGAGAGTGATAAATTCTGTCTTTAGAGAATTTTGGCAAAGATGTATACATTAAATTAATTGTTCTCCTGATAATTATTTTCATATGTGCTCTTCATACTTGGTACTATTATTCTAATGATGAATTATTTTTCTGACAGTTTTTACTGTATAAGTTAATAATCAAAAATGATTCCTGGGCCCAAATGTAGAGTAGGTTCTCTCCACTCATGTTTCTGTATCTAACCACAATTGATTTTCTATATCAAGATTCTCTACTGAACTTACATATCAGGAGAATGGCGTAAACCCGGGAGGCGGAGCTTGCAGTGAGCTGAGATCCGGCCACTGCACTCCAGCCTGGGCGGCAGAGCGAGACTCCGTCTCAAAAAAAAAAAAAAAAAAAATCCTTATAAATTTTAATATTTCCACTTAATGAAAACATTCGATTGCATAGTCTTGGAATTTGTAGTAAAAAATTTTAAAATAATATGTACTCTTGATGCAGAAACTGTTTTGATGCTGTTACCAGGGCTGGAACGTCCTGGGAACCACTAGAGTAGAAGACAATAGAACTGGGGACAGTGGACCACTTACAGTAAAATGGAGGTTCTGGAAAATATTCAGGATTCATCTTTGGAATTCAACTTCAGGATTAATATCTTTTTCTTAAAAAGTGAAATGTAATTAGCAAGAGATACAGTGTAGTGTAGTAACGGTTGACCTGATATGGGATTGACTATCAATTAACCTATTCCAAGAAAGGCCTGGTCATACAGAACTAATAATTTTAATTTTGGTTGTTCTTAAACTTTGGTCATCAATTTTGAAGTCAACACTTCCAAAGAACTAAGAAATTCATTTATTATTTATTGACACGGATTTTTTTAAAATCACAGTTGTTACAAATGGTTTCAAAGACACCTAATTTAGGAACTCCAGCTAGGCTGCCATTAGCTCAGGTATTCAAATTTAGGCTTTCTTCCTGAGAAATGTATTCAGAATAATTACATCTTATGTTTCTTAGTGTGGAGTGGTTACCGATTTGATGATTTTTTTTTTTTTTTTTTTTGCTATTTGGATGTTAGATTTTAACTGCTTTGATTTTTCCATGTGAGATAGACTTTATTAAGTAGTGTTATTTTTGGTAATGTTTCTAATGGCAGTAAATCTAGTGGCTTTGCAATGGGAAGTCTGAATCTCTTGACATTAATGAAGGTGTCAGTTCATTTACATTAGTGTTTTTCATATTTCTAGTTTCTGTGAGTGCAGAATCTTTTGTTTGATTGACCTCTTGAAATAGTACCCAGGTTTCCTAAAGGTAAAACAATTCAGAATGGGAAATAGTTTGGTTGACAGTGGGATAGGAAACCTAGAACCTTGTCTAATGAACTTTTTTCTCTTACCCTTGACAAGTTTTAAGACAAATAATCTAGAAAAAAATTGATTTGGTGTCAGTTAATTTAGAGGCAAGGCATTTAATTTTCTTACCCCAGCAAAGTTTTGAGTTGACATTTTTTTTTTCTTGTACAGCTTTATATGGTCTTAGTCTGCTAGCATTAGCATTGCTGGACTAGGATCTATGATCTATCCATCAGATTTTCTTTAAAAATCACTTTACCAAGTAAAATTATACACATAAAATAGCTTAATCATTTTGTATTGAAATAGGTGTCACAAACTCATCTGAATACAGTACATCTGGACCACTCAATACTCCAGGTAATCTGATTTATGACTTTGGGTGTTTAAAAAGATACACATACACACACACATACATACACTTACAATGTTGTAATGTTCTGCTGGTTATTGATTTACTAGGACCTGATACTTTTTTTTCTCATATTGAGCTCTTAAGTGCTACTTCTCTTTGGATACTAAAGTTTAGATGGCCAACTAAGTATTTGAAACAATTTCATGAATAAGAGAGATTAAACCACATTTTAAGGGAATTTGAATAAAACATATTACAACTCCTTTACTATTTTAGACATAGTATTTTTAAAATGCCTTCATAAACAAATTAGGAGTTCAATCTATTTCCACTCAGTCTGAGTAAATACAACCTGTAATAAAGAGAGGAAACTTCAAGATAGATGATAAAGAGCATTTTGGAAAAGAGTTTACAATTCTATCAAAACATCCACTTTTGTTATTGTTGTTGCTTGTTTTTAGGCCTTACCCTACGATTGAATATAAATTTACTTGGTTACATAACAGGGTCATTCGATATAAACAATCATGGGAAATGTAAAGTTTTAAAATACACAGATTTTTCCCTGTGAGTGGGAGAATTGACTTTTCCTCATATATAGATAAATTATTAGTATTAGATAATAGACTCATTGACTAAAATGTACCTCTGTCCTATTTGTGCCACAGCTCCTGATAAAAATGAACATGTAATGTTTTATTTCTAAAGTTGAAAAATATTTCTGTAAGGGGTGCAGCATATGTTAGTAATTGTACAGGACCCCAAATACATAAGCTCTTAATGATTCGTGAACATACTGAAGAAGTGTGGACTGCAGAGTTAATCATGTATGTGACTTTGGCAAGTCCCAGTTCTCACAGAGTTATCCATTATATATGTTATATAATATACAGTATAAAAAATTCATTGATGGCCTTCAATGCCAACTTTTAAGTTCCCATGTAGACGTTCCAATATCTTGTATATTTAAAATGAATATATGTCTTAACATTGAAATAATCTATGCATTGTGTTGAATAGAAAAAGGATCCCACATTCCAGAAGCAACTCCAAAATACTCAGAAACAAATGCAATTATTGGTAAGTAAAAATGGTTATGATATTCATTCATATATTTACACCCACACCAGTACCTAATGAGATCACAGAAACAAATTTACAAAATTTGAAACTAGTTTTGCTTATTTATTTATTTATAAGGTCTCACTCTGTCATCCAGGCTGGAGGGCAGTGGTGAAATCATAGCTCTCTGTAACCTCTGACTCCTGGGCTCAAGCAATCCTCCTGCCTTAGCCTCCTGGGTAACTGAGACTATAGGAAGGCACCACCATGCCTGGATATTCCTTTTCCTTGGTAGAGGCAGAGTCTTGCTATGTTGCCCAGTCAGGTCTTGAACTTCTGGCCTCGAATGATCCTCCCACCTCAGCTTTCCAAAATGCTGAAATGATGGGCATGAGCCACTGTGCACAACCTGAAACTAGTTTTAAAAATGTCCCCATCATCTGTCTGTTTAATCATTGTGTGTTTGAATGATACCACATTTGTACTATTTTTTTCTCCAGAAAACATGTATACACACACACAAATATATGCATATACCTATACACAGTCATATATACACACATTTATATGTATAGAGATAAATGATGTAATTCTTTACCGTCATTCAATATAAATGGGACTTCATTCAGACTTAGAAAAACTATCTCTACCAAAAAAGCAAAGCAAGAAAGCATACAAACCACTGCTTCCTTCCATATATTCCATCCCATATTAGAGACAATTTTTGTTTCCCTATGGGAAGCAAGATGTTTTCAATCTTGCTTTATTTTAGCTGGAATAGCCAACTTAGGGTACACTAAAGAAGTACTCATGTACTAGTTTTAGTGAGTCTTTGCAGTAGTGAAAGAAAGCAAGCACTGATTTAAGGTGGTGGCTCTGAGAATTGAACCTTTCAGTGATTTTATTTCCCTTAGGACAAAAATGCTTTAAAACAGACCTAGAAGGTATGCTAATTGTTCTAAATAATTATGTACATGTTCCTCTGAATATTTTGTAGGTGAAGCATCTACCTGGAGCAAAGGAGCATATAAATCTTTCAATGGCCGCATCTTTTTGTTCGAATCTTCATGCCCGTACACTTTCTGCCGTCACTGCGTTGAATCTGGAGAGGATTTCAATATTGAAATCAAACGAAACAATGATAGTGAGACTGAAAAAATAACAGTTCTAATTGACAATAATGACATCTCTATTTTTGGTGACACCATTTTAGTTAATGGAGAAAGGTAAATACCGTAGTGTTTTGGGTAAATGATATAAAATTATTTAAAGTGACCTGAGCAAAAAAAGAAAAAAAAAGAAAAGAAAAAGACAAAAAGGGAGATGATACTTTCTTCCCATTTTGATGGTCATATTGATATTTTAATTGATTATTGGCCAAGAGTTTGATAAATGTGTAAGACTTTGACATATTTGGGATTGTAAGACATTGTATTTATTCCTATAACAAGACGGAAAAAAATTCTGTTGTTCAAGTATACTGACTATCTAGATTATGGGAAATGTGTGTATTCAACAAATCTGATTATTTTTGTTGAACGTTTCAGGATATTTCAGTTTTCATTTGCAAGTTTAACACCAAGTATAAATTTAAGATTTTATAAGTTAAAAATTGAGGAAGTTAAAACTCTTAGTCCATGATTTTTAGAGGAAGCAATTCAGATTTGGAAGGGATGACATATTAGAATACTTTCCAGAATAAGAAAATGAGGCATGATATTCTACTTGGGAACATTTCGAGTTATTTTTCTCTGACACCAAACCAATGTTTCATCCTGTTAATTTCTCCAAAGCGCCAAGGATCTATTAGTTGTTTTTTAGAAGTTCTTCCAGTGTTCAAAAAAGCCAGTTTCTCTTTTTCTGAATTGATAAAAAAACTTTAATATTTACCAGCAAATATTCCATCTATAGGATACTAAATTGTTGGGTGACATGAATTATCAGAAAACATATTATGATAGTATGATTCTTACCTTTTTACATATACTTGTATTTTATATTTTTCAGCATACAGATACCATATGACAATAAGTTGATTCACATTAAAAAATATGGAGAATATAATG
The DNA here is from genome assembly GCF_000951035.1 of Colobus angolensis palliatus. Classification (NCBI taxonomy): domain Eukaryota; kingdom Metazoa; phylum Chordata; class Mammalia; order Primates; family Cercopithecidae; genus Colobus; species Colobus angolensis. The sequence goes on along the minus strand of NW_012114600.1, from coordinate 7,244,377 downwards.
TTCTGAATAGCCGTAGAGGAATCCTGACTTTAATGTGGGACAAAAATAACAAGCTCTCAGTAAGTCTATCTATGATTTGCATGTAATCCTGTGCTTTTTGTCCTTTAGTTAAGTTACAAAAACAATACGTTATTAGGGAAGTAAGAGCTAAGGCTTACTGAGAAATCTCTATGTATTAGTCATTATACTAAAAATTATCTCATTTAGTATTCAAAACATCTTAAAATACATGCTATAAATAATCATCTTTTGCAGATGATGAAACTCAGGAAATGCAAAGTAAAAAAAATTATTAGGTTGGTGCAAAATTAATTGCAGTTTTGACCGTTACTTTGAAATGGCAAATACCACAATTACTTTTGCACCAAATAATATTTTCATACACATAGTAAATGGTGGAGTTATGACCTATTCAAATTCCAGAACCAGGTCCTTAAGAAAAAGCCCTCTAACACCTCTAAGTAAGCAGCTTAGATAGAATTGAATTTGAGGAGACATGGCCCTTTGGTTTGGGTACATTTTGTTTTGCGATGTGTTTAACATTTCATGAACATATACATGTAATTTATTTTTAAAGCTCACTCTTCACAAGCAGTATCCAACTTGTGGTCTTTGTGGTAACTTCAACAGCACTCCAGGTAACATTCCAATGTATCATTCCTAAGAACATGCTTTCCAAAATGAAACTAAAAACTCAAATCATTTTTCAACTTTGCCTTTGTCTAAAGAATGAGAACTTGTTAAAATGAAAAAATTTTACATTGCCAAGTCCATATGTAGCTTGAAAATAATGCACACATAAAAAGAATAACTTAAACTAAACAATGCTTTCTTTTTAAGGGGAAGATATTAATGAGCATATTGCCAATAGTAAAATTCCTGGTGATTGTCCCAATGCTGTGGGTAAAAGCTATGAAGTTTGTGAAGATGGAATACAGGTAAGAAATTTATATTTCATTGTGTAGCAAATTCTAGCAATAGTTCCCTTGGTTTCTTTTTTAAAATAAATGTTATTGTGTATATTTAGGGTACACAACATGTGTACGTGTTTGTCTGGTATGTGATACACATGGATAGTAAAATATTTACTATAGGGAAGCAAATTAACATATCCATCATCTCCTCTGAAAGATACTTCAACTTTATTTTGTTGGTTTGTTTGTTTCTGTGGTAAGAGCAGCTGAAATCTGCTCATTTAGCATGAATCCCAGATACAGTACAATCTTATTACTTACAGTCTTCAGATTGTACATTAGATCTCAAGACTCTTCCAGCCCCTGTAACCATTGTTTTGTTCTCTATTTCTATAGACTTAATTTTTTAAAAAAGATTACACATATAGGTGAGGTCATGCAACATCTTTCTTCCTGTTTCTGGCTTATTTCACTAGTATAATGTCATCCATGCTTATCCATGCTATGATAAATGGCAAGATCTTGTTGATTTTTAGGGCTGAATAATATTCCATTGTGCATATATGAGCCACAGTTTCTTTATCCATTTGTTTATTTGTGAACACTTGGATTGTTTCCATATCTTAGTTATTTTGATTAATACTGCAATGAACACAGGAGTGTAAATATCTTTACAAGGTGGTATTTCATTTCCTTTGGATATATGCCCAAAAGAGTGATTGCTGGGTCATATAGTAGTTCCATTTATTTTTATTTTTATTTATTTATTTTTTTTGAGACAGTGTCTCACTCTGTCGCCCAGGCTGGAGTGCAGTGGCATGATCTCTGCTCACTGCAACCTTCGCCTTCCTAGTTCAAGGAATTCTCCTGCTTCAGCCTCCTGAGTAGCTAAGGTTAGAGGTGCATATCACCAGGCCTGGATAATTTTTGTATTTTTTGTAGAGATGGGGTTTCACCATGTTGGCCAGGCTGGTCTCAAACTCCTGACCTCCAGTGATCTGCCCTCCTTGGCATCCCAAAGTGCTGGGATTACAGGTGTGAGCCACAGCGCCTGGTGGGTAGTTCTATTTGTAATCTCTTTAGAAACCTCCATGATGTTTTTCATGATGGCTGTACCAATCTACATTTCCACCAACAGTGTGTAAGCCTTGCCTTTTCTCCACACTCTTGCCAGCTCTGTTATCTTTTAACTTTTTGATAATAGCCATCCTAACAGGTGTGAGGTGATAGCTCTTGGTGGTTTTGAGCTGCATTTCCCTGACGATTAATGATGTTGAGCACTTTTCATATACCTGTCGGCCATTTGTATGTCTTCTTTTGAGAAATGTCTATTTAAGTCTTTCACCGATTTTTAAATTGGGTTATTCCTTTTTCCACTTTTGAGTTTTATATGTTCTATATAAATTTTGGATATTAATCCTCAATCAGATATATGGTTTACAATTTCACCCCTAATTTTTAGGCTATGCTTTAATTTTGTTAATTGTTTCATTGCTATGCAGAGGCACTGTTTTGGTGCAGTCCCACTTGTTTATTTTTGCTTTTGTGGCCTGAGCTTTTGGTGTGATATCCAAAACATCACTGCCAAGGCCAATGTGCAGGACCTTTTCTCCTATGTTCCTTTTGAGATTTTATATTTTCTCGTCTTAAATTTAGGTCTTTGATTAATTTTGAATTGATTTTTGTGTATGGTATAATATGTGGGTTTAATTTTATTCTTTTATGTATGGAAAACCAGTTTTTTCAGCACCATTTAGTGAAGAACCCATCCTTTCCACCATTATGTCTTCTTTGTGTTTTTGTGAAAGATAGTTGGCAGTGTATGTTTGGATTTATTTCTGGGTTCTCTATTCTGTTCCACTGGTCTGTGTGTCTGTATTTACGCCATTATTACGCTGTTTTTATTAACATGGCTTTGTAACCCTTGGTTCCAATTTAAGCCCTTGGTTCCTTATTCTCCTAAGCACTCATATCTTCTTCTTAGAATTCTGCAACTACTTCTTCTCCAGTGTTCCTATTTTCTGTTTTTCAGCTTTGGTCTAGCTGTACATGCCAAAATAATTTCCCCCAATACTATAATATTTACCATATATTAGTGTAACAATTATAATTTCCTTTGCATAGTGTTTTAGTTTGTCTGTATGGAAACTGACATGCTTCACCTTTCCACTATCGTCTCTTGATGGGTACTGTCTTGATTCCTCTCTTAGAGTTTGGAAATCCATGTACTATGTCCCGCTCACTTACTTTTGCCCCAGATATCCTTTCTGAATTGTCATCCCTCATATCTTTTACTTTCTTTTTGAGAAAGTTACAGATAATATTTTTGACAACAGCATTTGCAGATAGTTATCATTTACTTTGTGGATTTTCTGCACTTATGTAAGCTATTATGTTGAATTCGATTGACTGCATCCATTTGGTGACTGAATGAATGTTCACACATTCCTATTTCAACTAGACTAGAATTCTCAAGATCAAGAAATGTGTGGTAGCATTAATAAAATATGTTTTTGTTTTATTGAAAGAGGGTGTTGCAATTATAGCCATCCTGTCATCTGACAGCAAAGCAAATTACACCATGGCATTATACAAGATCATCTACCATCTTTGTTGTGAAATCTTACTTGATCTTCGTAGTTGGAATTGCTTTCTCTTTCTTTTGTTACCTTATGGCTCTCATTGGTACTTATAATAAGATACCATCTATAAAAATTGCCCAAGTTTTTCTCATATGTTCCCTATAAAATTAGATGTTCCATGATAATAGGGATTATGCATTATGGTAGTTGCATAACATGTTGAAAACTTATTCCTTGTTGCTCAAAAGTGTTAGTTAAATGATTACATCAATTTACATTCAAACCAATGTATATTTACTAAGGACCAACTTATGTGCAAGATACTGTGTTAAGCCCAGAGCATAAAAAGTCGTATTTCTTACTCTAGAGAAATCTGTAATATAGTGAGAAAAATGTAAAAAAAAATAGATGAAGAGTAATATTTGAAGATTTTATTTCACTTAATTGTATATGTCATTTGGAGAACATTATCAGCCTGCCTCCAGCCTAATTGGTACAAATTGTACACTTGGGCTGGGCGTGGTGGCTTACACCTGTAATCCCAGGAATTTGGGAAGCCAAGGCGGGTGAATCACAAGGTCAGGAGTTCAAGGCCAGCCTGGCCAACATGGTAAAACCCTGTCTATACTAAAAACACAAAAAATTAGCTGGGCGTGGTGGTGAGCGCCTGTAATCCCAGCTACTTGGGAGGCTGAGGCAGGAGAATTGCTTGAACCAGGAGATGGAGGTTGCAGTGAGCCGAGATCACGCCAATGCACTCCAGCCCTGGAGACAGTGCGAGACTCCATCTCAAAAATAACATTAACTTAAAAAATTGTACATTTGTTCTACAGTAGTTTTTTGTTTCTCTAAAAATAAACAAATTGTTAAAATAGAAAACAGCTATATGGTGGTTGAACTGTGTTGAAATTTGAGTTTTTCATTCAATAATACACGTCATTACTTCCTTTACTGAAACAGAACAAATATGTTGTTCCCAGAGCAAATACACATGACTCTGACTAAGAAAGGACAGAGTCACTTTATTTTATGGTCATCTGTTTGATTATGAACTATGAACAGATTAACAGTTAAAGGGACAATATCCCTTCTGTCTATTATGGTATTCTATCAGGTACCATCCCAGTCTTTGGCATTAATCAACTCTCTTCTCACCCCATCCATTTTCTCTGTTCTAAAATTCATGTCACCTTTAAAGACAGTTTGGATAAGTTTAAGTACAATAAAGTTTGAAGTCATTACATAGCAATCCAAGATGCCAAGTATCCAGAAGTATTCTCTTGGGAGTCACTTTACCAGCAATAATACTTCAAAAACCTCAATTTCAACCAACGTCATTATACAACAATCCAAAATGCCAAGAATCCAACAGTATTCATTTTAGGAGTCATTTTACCAACTACAATACTTCAAACAGCATCCAAGAACTTTCCTTGTCAAAGCTACAGGATATGATGCAAAACAAAAACAAAACCAAAAACTTCTGCATTTATGCTTTAAAAATTCATCTTACTGCCCATTTTTCTTACTTTTATTGCCCATTTTAATAAAATATCATGCTTTATTTTGTAGCACTGTAACAAAATTATTGGAACCTACTTTGAGAAATGTAGAAAGGTTGCCGCTCTATCCAGTGACTACAAAATGATCTGCATTGATGAATACTGCCAAACTAGAAACAAAACATCTGCATGTGACACTTACTCAGAACTGTCCCGCCTCTGTGCCTCAGATGGTCCTGGCACCTTTGAATCCTGGCGAAGCGATTCCGATGTGGTTTGTGGTAGGTTTTTACCTTCATTGTAGGTTACAACTCTGTAAGTTTCTACAGTACTTTATTTTTTATTTTTTTCTTATTTATCTTTTTTTATTATACTTTAAGTTCTAGGGTACATGTGCACAACATGCAGGTTTGATACATAGGTATATAGTACTTTAAAGTTAAGCTGTATTGCAATGTAATCTCAAATGATTCTAAGCCCTGGAAGGGGATTGTAGAGATGATGAAGTCTTGTTTGTCACATATACTTAGAAGGAAACAGATTTGTTTAGGTGATGTGACTCGCCTCAAGTTGCAGTGCTTTGTGTTAAGATCTTAATTTAAAATATTGTACTTGTTACAATCAGTAAAAGTCACGGAAAACCACGAGTCAGTTCTGTAGAAAATAACTGGACAGTTTATCAAATGTATACTGATTAGTACTATCATTTTTCAAAAAGATTAATAAAAAATGTAAATATGAGCTTCATATACAAACATACTTTCCACATATGCTTAAGTCAATCCTCATAATACAAGTAGAATATAAACTTCAACTTCAGATGAAATGAAATTACAGAAAAAATATATTTCCTCTAAATTAAATATTGTTTCATAAAATAATGCACAGGAAATTGGCATAATTGAGTCGTATTGAGTATCTTTAAAGAGTGACTTCTACCTTGTAACTCAGACTCAAAGAGTTCCATTTGAGAAGCTCCTCCTTAGAAGAGTGTGTATTTATTATATTTAGTTTCCTCTAATATCCGTGTCTACATATTTTTATATTTCTTCAGAAACACCTAGATGTCCAGAAGAACAACATATCTACAAAGAATGTGGACCCTCCAACCCTGCAACTTGTTCTAATGTGGCTCCTTTTCAAGACAGTGACTGTGTGAGTGGCTGCACCTGCCCAGAAGGTAGTACACCAATGAGAGTATTTACACTAAAACAAAACAAAAGCTAAAAAGAAAGTGGGACTCAAGTCATGTCAGAGTGATATCTTATTTATAGCATAACATTCCAACAATTTAACTGTTTCTAATATATTCTCTTAGCAAACTGCAGAGGAGAGTTAGAGAGAATTTTAAAGCTAATGTGTATTTCCATCTCTACAATACCTGAGGGCTTCTGTATTCCACAGAATATGCTGTAGTCCCAAATTGAGTGCAATGGGACTGTGCACTGTGTAGCAGTAACTCAGACTCAGAAAATTGTTTTCTATCCTCTTGCCAGTTCTCAAATTAGGAGTAATTGCTTTAACAAGAGATTATCATTTTCAGTGCATGTTACACTTGAAAGAATTATCTCGAGTGATTTCACAATACACTGCTGAACAATTTATTGATGTTTGTAGAGTTTTGAGGTCAGCTTTATACAATGTGTTCTAGGTTATCTGTTGGATGATATTGGAGAGAAAGGAAAATGTGTATTAAAAGCTGAATGTCCCTGTGAATCCAGTGGAAATGTGTATCAGCCAGGAGAAGTCCGAGAAGGTCCTTGTGGTTCTCAGTGGTACGTGTGTGCTTTTTGTTCACATATTATTGATGGTAAAATAATATCAATATTTTTCATAATTTGAAAGATTCCTAAATGCACCCTTAAAATAAACTTTTAAGAAATCAAAAGCAATATCACTGCATTTTCTGTGTTGTTGGTGTTTTGTTTTTAGACTCAGTGTGTTTTTTATTATAAAATATGTGATCTTTCTGTGTACCTTTAGAAGATAATGCTCACTAACAGAAACAGTGTTTTCAATAGTAAACCACTTGGTAGTTGCAAATACAGAGCAAAGTATAGTATAAGATTTTGGTTATAATAATGAAACAATAGTGATGCTAATTCTGCCAAGAATATTTAATAAAACGTACAGTTAGAAAGAGCCAAATACTTTTCAAATAGTTTTTATATGTGGCTAGATTGGTGAAGATGAATAATATATCTATTCAACAGTAAATTTTAATGTACCAAAAGTTATTGTAGATTATTTCACTATTAATTGAATACTCAGCTTGAGTCTTCCTTCTAAGTTCTACAACAATGTAATGACCATTGAGATTTCCCCATTCTTCATTATGGCTTTTCTCTGAAGCTCTAAATTTCTGCAATACTACAAAATACTTTCCTTTTTTTTTTTTTTATTATACTTTAAGTTCTAGGGTACATGTGCACAACGTGCAGGTTTATTACATATGCATACATGAGCCATCTTGGTGTGCTGCACCCATTAACTTGTCATTTACATTAGGTATATATCCTAATGCTATCCTTCCCCCCTACTCCCTCCCCACAATAGGACCTGGTGTGTGATGTTCCCCTTCCTGTGTCCAGGTGATCTCATTGTTCAATTCCCACCTAGGAGTGAGAACATGCGGTATTTGGTTTTCTGTTCTTGTGATATTTTGCTGAGAATGATGGTTTCCAGCTGCATCCATGTCCCTACAGAGGACACGAACTCATCCTTTTTTATGACTGCATAGTATTCCATGGTGTATATGTGCCACATTTTCTTAATCCAGTCTGTCACTGATGGACATTTGGGTTGGTTCCAAGTCTTTGCTATTGTGAATAGTGCTGTGATAAGCATATGTGTGCATGTGTCTTTATAGCAGCATGGCTTATAATCCTTTGGGTATATCCCCAGTAATGGGATGGCTGGGTCAAATGGTATTTCTAGTTCTAGATCCTTAAGGAATTGCCACTCTGTTTTCCACAATGGTTGAACTAGTTTACAATCCCACCAACAGTGTAAAAGTGTTCCTATTTCTCCACATCCTCTCCAGCACCTGTTGTTTCCTGATTTTTTAATGATAGCCATTCTAACTGGTGTGAGATGGTATCTCATTGTGGTTTTGATTTGCATTTCTCTGATGGCCAGTGATGATGAGCATTTTTTCATGTGTCTGTTGGCTGTATGAATGTCTTCTTTTGAGAAGTGTCTGTTCACATCCTTTGCCCACTTTTTGATGGGGTTGTTTGTTTTTTTCTTGTAAATTTGGTTGAGTTCTTTGTAGGTTCTGGATATTAGCCCTTTGTCAGATGAGTAGATTGCAAAAATTTTCTCCCATTCTGTAGGTTGCCTGTTCACTCTGATAGTAGTTTCTTTTGCTGTGCAGAAGCTCTTTAGTTTAAGTAGATCCCATTTGTCAATTTTGGTTTTTGTTGCCATTGCTTTTGGTGTTTTAGACATGAAGTCCTTGCCCATGCCTATGTCTTGAATGGTATTACCTAGGTTTTCTTCTAGGGTTTTTATGGTTTTAGGTCTAACATTTAAGTCTCTAATCCATCTTGAATTAATGTTCATATAAGGAGTAAGGAAAGAATACAGTTTCAGCTTTCTACTTATGGCTAGCCAATTTTCCCAACACCATTTATTCAATAGGGAATCCTTTGCCCATTTCTTGTTTTTGTCAGGTTTGTGTCAAAGATCAGATGTCTGTAGATGTGTGGTGTTATTTCTGAGGGCTCTGTTCTGTTCCATTGGTCTATATCTCTGTTTTGGTACCAGTTCCATGCTGTTTTGGTTACTGTAGCTTTATAGTATAGTTTGAAGTCAGGTAGCGTGATGCCTCCAGCTTTGTTCTTTTGACTTAGGATTGTCTTGGCAATGCGGGCTCTTTTTTGGTCCCATATGAACTTTAAAGCAGTTTTTTCCAATTCTGTGAAGAAAGTCATTGGTAGCTTAATGGGGATGGCATTGAATCTATAAATTACCTTGGGCAGTATGGCCATTTTCACAATATTGATTTTCTTCCTTTTCCTGAAATGTATTGTGTCTCTGTGGGGACATAATTTGGCTCAATACAAAATGTATTTTCTCTATAAATGGAAAATGTTTTATTTTGGTAGTAATAATCAATATTAATTTATATTATGTTTATATTAATAATTAATTTTAATTTGTATGAAGAATTTTAAATAATAGTACCTATAATTTATTGAATGTTTATAACAGTACTGTTCAAGAGAAATATAATGTAGGCTACAAAAATGATCCACATATATCATTTAACAGTTTTTAGTTGAGAAATTTTTAAAAGACATGAAGAAACAGGTGAAATTAGTTTTAGTCATGTATTTTATATAACCCAATATATCTAGAATACTGTTATTTAAACATAAAATTAATACAAAATCAAGTTAGTGAGGGATTTTACAATGTTTTTTTCCTATAAGTCTTCAAAATCTGTTATGTTTTACATTTATAGTGGGTCTCAATTGAGATGAGACACATTCCAAAAGCTTGCTCTATGTATTGTGCGGTGCAGTTCTACAATGTGGCTTGTAACAGGTATTTTAACACTGATAATGAACTGTGTTCCATTTAAAACAATCTCTGAAATCCAGATTGTAAGTTTTATATATTAATCCGTGAGAAGTTATCATTATAGTCAACGCTTCTAAAATATTAGGATACCACCATCAATGAGACGTTTTATTAGAGCTGAGATATTGGGTGGGAACTAAAAATGGTCGAATAAAGCTTAACCAAATGTCTTAACTTGTGATGAATTTTTAGTGTGAAATTTTATTTTAACCATAGAGAAAATACAATTGATAACCCTTAATATAACCATTACATTTTAACAGCACATGCCAAGATGCAAAATGGTCTTGCACTGAAGCATTATGCCCTGGAAGATGTAAGGTGGAAGGAAGTTCCCTTACCACCTTTGATGGTGTTAAGTACAGCTTTCCTGGAAACTGCCACTTCCTGGCCATTCACGTATGTAATAGCCTGCAATATTTAAGCAAACTGATATACAAACAAAGCTATTCTTCAACCAATTTAAAACACAGTCTTCACCTCGAATTAGTATTTAAAGAAATAAAAAATGAACAATCCTTCAATTACTGGTTATGTATTTCAGTATGTTTTCTATCACATACTGGTACTGATGGTATTACCTGTCAGTAGTAAATTAACATTACCTGTCCTCCTTGGAAATTCCTTGCAAAAAAACAACCTAACAAATAGAACCCTCTTCATTCACTCATAATCATATGAATACACTGGGAATTTATTTCATTCTTCTACTTTTCTTTATGTGTGGTCACTACTGCTTCAAATAAAATAATCTTTTACATTCCATGAAGCATCTTCTGCTTTCATTATTATTTCCTTAAATTTATTTTTAGTTTTTATAATACAACAGTATCACTATGATAGAGGCTATTCTTACATTTACATTCTTTTCAGTACTAAAATTTTAAATCATTTGAATTTCAATAAAAGAGTGATTCCGTTTTGTAGTTTGTGCTACAAAGAACTAGCAATCTAGTCCACCTGAGAGTTAGTGATTTTATATAATCTTTTTGGTAAGAAATGAAGATGAACAGAATTTGTGAATCCTGAAGTGATAAATGTTGGTTAATGTCCTATAAGCTACAAAATGTAGTTGCTGCTACTAAAAGTCACTCTTCCAAAATAAAGCTTCTCGATTGCATACCAACATAATCTGCCTTTCCTTCTTCTTCTTCTTTTTTATTTTTTAATTTATTTGAGATGGAGTTTTACTCTTGCCGCCCAGGCTGGAGTGCAATAGCTTGATCTCAG